>NC_090938.1:610867151-611170181 GCF_040938575.1 Ambystoma mexicanum
GTTCTGTCAAACCAATACCAGAGTGTAATGCCACTGTTCCAGTCGCAGATCTGACTGCCTTCAGGTGAGGCTGAGGTAGCAAGTCCCTCTGAAATCTCACTGACAGTGGAGGGGGTTCTTGAATCTCAAAACATGGATTCTCGACCACATGCTGTGGAGGCAATTCCTAGGGCTTACAAGAACCTGTGTGTTCCTGTCACACACCCCATATGGTGTATGTCCTTTAGGTTAAAGGCACCTTCAGTTAAATCTGAAGTGGCTGAACCTTCTGAAAATCCACATATTGTGGAGGTGGTTCATACAATCCGAAATCTAGGAGCTCCTGAAAATGCACTTACCGTAGAGGGGATCCAGAAGGGTGTCCAGAACGTAGGTGTTCTTGGCCAACCCGGAAAGTTAGCAATTCAATGTTCTCCTTTATTGGTTCAGAGTGCCCAGAAGGAAACTTCCAGGCCTGAAAATCTGAAAACCAAAAAGAGTTATAAGAAGTCTAAACATTGCTTTCTTATTAGGCCTTCTAATACAAAGCCTGTGATTCCAACTACTCCTACAGGAGAGGTGGATAGGTTTCCGGAAAGGGCTAGGAACAAGAAACAACTCTAAATCTGTGGGATCCTCTACAGAGGACCACGCTGTAAAACCTTATATTAGTAGGGCTACCTCTAACAAAGGCAAATCAAAAACTAGAATTATAGGGAAATGGGAGCCTAAACCATGCTCTACCATTTCAGTTGCAACTATAAAGCCTTTGTCCCACACTACGCATGAGGAAGAGGTGGATAGGAAAATTGGAAACCTATATAGGCCTTTGAGGACTGGTAGTTCTCATAACTGGTGGAAAACCAGAACACTTAAATCTTAAGTCTAAGGCTAAAAACCTTGGGACTGTTGGATCTTCTACTGGAGACTCAATGATACATCCTAGTCTTAAGAGGGAGACCTCTAACCAAGGTAAAGGTAGATCTAAGAGGGAGTGTAATTATGTACCATGCTTAGCCACTAATCCTCCAACTAAGATACCTGAGACCCAACCTGCTCCAGAGGAAGAGGCTGTGAGGATATTACACATCAACATTTTTCAACTCCTCATACACATATATATTTCTATGGAATAGTAATAAGAGAGGAAAGGGACACAAAACAAGTGTAAACAAATCAAAGAAACACTTAAGGCAGTGATTTATCTGCCATAATCAATAGATGTTCCTATCCTGTTTTGTATCTCATTAAACATATTTCATTCTGAGGTTAGTGGAATCTGGTAACGATCTAGTAATGGTTGACCTACATGTTTTGGCATAGATAATGGAAGTTTAGCACCTTTATCAGGACCCAGGAAAAAGAGGTACTGATCCCTACATAACAAATAATACAAAGAGCTTCAATTAATTCAACCAAAAGTTATTCTACAAAAGATGTGGCTTAATTATGAAGTAGGAAAACTAGATTGGGTTTGCCAAATTAAAAATGTATTCCCCCTACACATTTTGGTCTTCACAGAGGGGGGATAACCACTTGAAGATCTAATTTTAGTAGACACAGTACCCAGAAACGCTGTAAGGAAATACAAATGTGTACTTGTACATTAGTCGCTACTCGATAACTTTAAATATGTTCATCTTCTGCAAGGAGCATACATGTGCTACCTATGGCTAGCTTTGAGTAAATACATGTGCTGCAATTGACTCTGCCTGGAGAACAGTTTGTCTTACGGTTGTTGCTTATTAATGGCCACTTCCTATAGGTAGGTGTCCTAGGGCAGGGAAAGAGAAATGGAAAGTAAAAGAATATGTATGAGTATGCTAGTGGGTCAGGAAGAGTCAGAATCCCCATGCCATTATGTCAGTGTGCCTGGCAGGGATGGCTGGAGGGCCCGGTAGCCCTGAATCTTTGTTGATGAGCCTGGGGAGGGGATCGGGGGGGGGCTAGACAGGCTCGTAGTTCCCTACAATCCCTGTATCATTAAGTCAATGTGTCTGGCAGTGACAGGTGGTAGGGCCCTGGATTCCCTGTGTCTTGATGGCAGTGTACCTGGCTATGACAGACTGGCAAGGCCCTGGAAACTCCATATTCTTACTGTAGTGTACCAGGCAGGGACAGACTGGTAGTGCTTGTGAATCCCTATATGGCAGGGACAGGCTGGTAGGGGCACGTGAATCCCTATTATTGTAGAAATGAGTCTGGCAGGTACGGGTTGGCAGTGCCCTGGAATCCCTTTATCTTTCTGTCAACATGTCTGGCAGGGAAAATCCAGCAGGTTTCTGGAATCAGTTTCTGGTAGTGTACCAGGAGGGAACAGATTGGCATGGCACGTAATCCAAGTATAATATCTGTGGAAGTGAGTCTGACAGGAACAGACCGATAGTGCCCATGAATCCCTGTATCCTTATGTCAATTAGTCTGGCAGGGCCCTGGAATCCCTGTGTCTTGATGGCATTGTGTCTGGGAATGACAGGTTGGTAGGGCCCTGCCTTCCTCAGGCCTGTATGGCAGTGTGTCTGACAGGGGAAGGGTAGTAGGGTCTGTGTTTGTACTGTGCTTGGCAGATACAGCCTTTTGGGGACCTGGAGCACCATCTTTGTGGCAGGGACAGACTGGAAAGGCCCGGGTAGCCCCATGGAAATCCTATATCTTTATGCCAGTGCTTGGGAGGGGACAGGCTGGTAGAGCCCTCAAATCCTCTTATCCTTATGGTGGTGTGCCTGGCATGGACAGGATTCTGGTGCCTTGATTTTGCCTAGTCTTTGTTGCATGGACAGGCTGGTAGGGCGCTAGGAATCATTGTTACTTTGTGACAGTCTCTCTGCCTGGCAATGGTAGGGGCCGGTTGGTAGGGTGCAGCAAGCCCTGTATTTTCGTTGTATCTGGCCTGTCTGGCAGTGCGGGCATAGGCTGGCTGGCTGAGGCCTTGAAGTAGGTAGCTTGTACTCTGAGGAAAGGCTCTCTGGGGGGGGGTCATAAGAGCATGTCTTGCATGAACAGCCTGTTTGAGGCCCCTGATCCCTCTGTATGGTAGAATACCGGCTATTATACCTGGAACGGGTAGTCTGGCTGTGTGTCTGGATTGTCTACACCGTAGAATGGACCTATGCTGAGCAGGTTATTAGAACCCTGAACCCTGTGTGGCACCTGTATATGTACGTGCGCTGGCCTAGGGAGCAGGCTGGTTTCTTACCGGCAATAGGGCGGCAAATTGTCCTGTATTTTGGGGGATTGTCCCGTAATTGTGAACTCTGTCCCGCAGTTTGCAGAGTGGCTGTGCGGGACGCAGGTTGTCCTGGCTTGCTTTGTTCCCTGGAGCGTGATTCTCAGTAGGCACACAAATAGTCACGTTGGGGCCGGGCGGCAGCAGGCGCAGACCAGTAGTATCAATCCCTTGCCAATTGCCACTGTCTGATTCGCCAATCGCCAGCGGCTCAGCCCCGTTTCAGTGCAGAAAATCTTCCCTTGTCCCTCTCCCATAAAGCGGGAGATGGTGACGCAGAGTGCATACAGTCCACTGCAGCGCAGGCCCGTCACCCGCTCCCGCTGCACTCATTGGATGCCAGCAGCACAGCGTGGAAAATGTCACTGTGACTGTCTATACACCACGACGCGGCTGCCTGCTGCTGCCTGCATTCTTCTTTCTCTCAGCGTCTCTGCGGCAGAGGCCGCAGTTGATGTGAACCCGAGCAAGACAAGTTAGTTGCAAGTAGTTGCTGGCAAGCAAAGCCTCCTTTTGCCCCAGGCTGTGCAGCCAGTGCTGCGCCTTTGTGACAGTGACTTTCCTTCTCCTCTGTCACCCTCCTCCTGTCCATTTGTTGGCTTGCTGAATCCTGAAGGGGTAGCTGTTCTGCTGTGGCATTTTGTCTGTTGTCGTGGGGTCTGGGAAGCACAAGCTCGTCCAATGCATGTAGGTGCTGCTGCTGGACCTACTTACTTAGTCCCCCCCAAGGGCTCGAAGGCAGGTAAGTGCAAGTGCAATGGAAGTGAAAAACCGGAACTAGTGGTACTGTGCCTGGCTGCCTGCAGTCAGAAAGGAGGGAGTGGGATGGTCAGATGGAGTGGGGCGGGGTACGGTGTCGATTGAGGGTCAGGGGGTGACCAGGATCGCAAACTTTGCTCAAATAGTTGGATTTCATTGTCTACAGTAATAATGCCTTATAGAGTGTGCTTAGAAAAATAACAAATTGCATAAAAAGCCATATTACAACATGTGCATCCGTTTAGAAACATGTTAAGCCAAAATAATAGGATTGTAGCTTTAATGTCAACTATAACTCCCAGAATGCAATGCCAACTTGCAAAATCTAGTTAACCCCACTGTACTTTCTGTGATTTAAGACATGTAATAAAAGAAGTTGTGTAATAAACAAATATAGATATGCAGATTCTTTGTGATACATTTCCAGCTTGGTGTTATTCATGATGTTGAAAACATTTGATTAGTGACTTAAAGCAACTTTATTGCTTCGCATGTCAAGATAGTAGGCATCAAGGATATAAACAAACCTTTAAATCGGCGCTTCGTGTCGCTCACTGTAGCGTCACAAGGCTATACTAGTGAGCTGAGCAGCAACAAGCCAGGCTTCAAACTATGTGTTAAGTGTCATTGTTGTGAGGTAGGTAAGCTTTATTTACACACATACAGGTATGGGTTCCAGTTACTCTTAGTTATATACAAGGAGACAGGCCACCCACCGGCTATACTCACACACACCAGCTCACACAAACCCCTGACTGCCACTCAGAGAACACTCAACAACAAGCGCTCATCAACATTCTCCTGAGCTGTCAATCATTCCAAACACCAACATTTTCTCTGCATACATAGATGGCCAGCAGGACAGGACATTTAAACAAAAGAATCCAAAGGTTGGCACGAACAAATGGCGCTGGACAAAAACACAAGCACACCACAAACCATTTTTGAGCCTCCACTTGTAAAGTGTCCTGTGAAGCCATTTTGAAATGTTGGCCACCCTATCCGGCACCCCTGTATCTATACCCTGGGGTAAAATGCTCTCCAGTGCTGTATAATATGCCCGATGAACAAGGCCTGGTGGGCTTCCGGCTGAACTCCTTGTATGTTTATATTTAGAATGACATTATCATAACACAAAGCCCTCCAGAAACTGCGAAATTGCCCATTACTTATTAAAATGAAGATAGTAGTAAAAGTTTCCTATATCCACCCTATTATATCACCCGTTTTATTGGTTCTCCATTGATTGACTGTTGAACAACGAAAGACTGAGCCAGTGCCCTGGCCATTTCTTTGCACCATCAATTTGTTTTCACCTGCAATAAACATAATTTTTTATTTGTGTGTGAAAAAAAAATGCAGGATTGGCAATAGTCATGGCGACTGTATTAATGATTTTCTGGAATGCGGGTGAGGCATCCCCTCGCGCGCACGCCTCATCCTCCAGGGCACTTGGCCCACACTTGCACTGTGTGTGCGCGCCGACACCATTGGGCCGCTTCTATTTTAGTTCTTAGTGTGTCACGCTCATTCCTCGCATGGTTGGGAAATGTCCCATGTTCTCTGTGTGCGTGGCTGTGTCAGGGGGAGATGATTACAGAAGGGCCCAGAATACCTGGCCGGACGCTATATATGTAGTTGCGAGCGAGGGTGTCGAAGAATCGCAGCCTGCGTTACCTAGCACTGCAGAGGCCGTAAGGAACTTCTCTCCCCTCAGAAAGCCGCCCTGTCCCTGGCAATGCTGTGCCCACGCCTGCACGCCCAGCCTCCCTCCTGCTCCCTGTTGCCCTTCTTGGAGCCCATGCGCACCCTCTGGCCCACCCCTCGGGCCATTTGCGCATGGGCGGAGCGAGACATGCTCCAAATGATGAAGGAGATGGCGAGGACGATGGACTGGATGGACCAGTTCCATCGACAGATGCTGCAGGAAGTGAACATTCCCAGCAAGGCCCTGGGCGGAGCGCCCATTGATAGTGTATCGGGCTGCAGACACACCGGAAGGTCTGGCGAGCCCTTTACCCTCTGCCTGGCTGTTCCGGGCTTCTCCGCCGATGAACTGACGGTGAAACTGGTTGGTAGGAAGCTGCTGATGACGGGCACCAAGGAGACCAAGAGCGACGATGGACATGGCACCTTCTACAAGTACGAACTCTTCCGGCGGGAAGCAGACCTGCCCGAGGACGTGAACCTGGAGCGCCTGACCTGCTCGCTGTCTGATGAGGAACAATTGCGCATCGAAGCTCCACGGCAGGCGCTGGCATCCAAGACAGAATGGGATGTGCCAATCCAACTGTGCCCTGTGACAGCTGTCACCGCCAGGTCTCGAGAGGAGAGCAAATGGCAGCCAAATAAAGACCAGAGCAAAATGGATGGGCAAGGAGATGAAAGTACAGACCAAAGCAAGAGCCAAGGCGATGGCCAAGAGGCAACGCAACACTTTAAAAGCACAACTGGGAGCCAAGACTAAGGAGCCAGGAGAGGAAACTACAGACCAAAGCAAGACGGAAGGGCACGGGGAGTAAAATGATAACACCAAAACCGAAGAGCAAGAGGAGGGAAGTACAGACCACAGCAAGGCTGGGGGGGGCAAAGAGAGGAAAGTGGCCAGAGCAAGAGAGGGACAATGAGAAGAAAGTACAGACCACAGCAAGAGACTGATGGACACTGAGGCGTAAGGCAAGCGACTGATGGACACTGAGGTGTAAGGCAAGAGACTTATGGACACTGACGGGAGGCGATGGCCCAAAGGACTGGCTGGCAGAGGCAACACTATTGGACACTATTTAAAACGCTAGCCATTGTTTTGTTGAGCATAGCCAAATAAACCTTTTCATTCTTTGAAATGTGTAACTCGTGGACATGGGTTGGTTGATCCTGCTTTGATCTGCAACATTTGTTCTGCACGTCTTGAAATGTAAGCTACAGTGATTGGGCAGTTGCCAGTCTCTGGCGCACACAGGTGGTAAGGGAAACAAAACCTCTTCCCAAGGTTGGAAAAATGATCAGGTGTGTGTGCTGAGATGTTCTAGGTAAAATAGCATTTGTCTTTTCTTCCCCTCATAGTTAACATATTATATTAATCTATTTGAGCTCCATTAAAACATATAGTTAATTCAAACAGGAGCCTCCTGCATCCTTGGGTAGACGCCCCTTCCAAACTTTATTTCAATTGAATTAGCTCCTTTTTGAAAAAATCATGTAATGAATTTCAATGGTGACCATTGTTGGTGAGTTAATTTAGGCGTGTTACTGAGGACTGACCTATAGGGAACTCTGGAGATTTCCCAGTGGGCCTCTGCACCCTGGGCCTCTTTTGTGTGGTATTTCCACATTTTCTCATAGGAAAAGCATCGGGCTTGCTGAACATGTGTCATATAGGGCCACTTTGAACATTATTTCCAGGGCCTCTTTTCCTGGGCCTCTTTTGGTCCCCAGTAACTATTTCCAGGGCCTCTTTTAGTTGCCAATCCACCCCTGCACAGGTACAGCATTCATTTTAGGACAGCCCCATTTCCCCCACTCACTCCTGTGCCTTACTCTTCATTTGTCCATCTGATGCCTCACTCATCAGTCTTCTTCATTCCTCATTCCACACCTCATTCCGTCTCCTCAGTCCTTCACCCCACTCACACACACTTTAAGATGTGACCATGCTCACCTCGGACACGAGGGCGAAACACCACTTTGCAAGTTGAAATCACAGACTCAGCCCTTCATCCTTCTGAGGTTGAAAAATTGAGGATCATTAAATGGGGCAATAGCAGGTATTTATGCAACACTTAGAAGCTGGAGGAGTCTGTTGGGAATGGCTAAATAAACCCCCATATTATTAGTATAGTGTTTGCAAACTATGTGTGTGTTTTCAAATTACAAAAAGTCACACAAGAACAATATATGACATTTTCATCTCTGCTGGGTGTATGTAGAGGTATCCTCTGTAGGGTGTAGGAGCATGGAGCACTTCTTTGCTGGGAGGATAGCTCAGGGGAAATGTGCTTGTCTTGGAAGCAAGACAATGCAGAGAAACACAGGTTTGAATCCCAGTTCTGCGCTTAGAGACTGGTCTTCGGTATTAAGCGCCTTATAAAAGATTAATTCATTTTAGAATGGGGAGTGCTGGCCTCACCACGGAAGAGATTTGCTGACACTGGGATTCATTGATGACAGCGATATCCTAGGGTATTCACTTTTTAGGTAGATGGAGGAAAGATGGCATATCCTACGAAAGCTGGTAACTTGCAGCCCAACACTTGCCGGTTATTGCAGTGTGTGTGACCTGTGTAGTGCTCACATTTATCTTCTCGAAAATTAGGGTAGGGTTTTCTGGGATAGTTGAAAAATCCAATCCATCTCAAGGAGCCCATTCTCAGGCAAACCCACAATTGAAAATGACAGTGAACCTGTCCCCAGATCATGAGGACACACTCTGTGATCAGTAAATGGCAGACATTCTGCTTTCATTGCTGTGTTGCCTAACAGCATATGCGCACACACACACACACACTCCCACTCACTCTCTCACACACATATAATCGAATAAACTTAAAACTCTCCATAGATAAATTGACGGAAGACAGTCGGATACAGTGGGTAGAAATTGTGAAATACCTTGAGAAAACTGCATCCGCCCTTAAACCTTAATCCAGGATATTCTGGGCTAAACACTCATAGTTTCTAGGTTTGGCTGGCATTTGCAACAGTCCTCTCTGTCTCAACTTGTACAGGAAAAAACAAGGTGTCAAGATAGTTCATTGGATTGTTGCTCCTGCTGCAGAGAGACCAGAGTGCACTGTGTGTGGTGGGTTAGAAATTGAATGGGAACCATTGGAAGTCAAAGTGAGCATTATCGAGGTGGACAAAAAGAACTCTGAGATCAGCCTTTCAGCCTTTAGTGAGATGGCACAAGCACACCATGCACTCCTTAGCTGCCCATGGTGCTCAGTTCGGTGATGCCAACTTCTTGTTTTTAAGGTTCTACCTTGGAGGAAGGGGTGAACTTTAGGGTCGTTGGACCCCTGCAAGGAACTCTCAAGACCCCACAATCTATGAAGAACTTATTTTTGCAAAATCATCACCCCTCCAGAAGCCACGATGAAAGGAACACAATACTGTAGTTCCAACCTATAATTATTTAACATTTCTTGTTTGCTGTGCTTAAGATGCACTAGGCATGACCGGGTGTGCATGATTTAATCACACTCTTGTTTATACAACTCTTCAAAAGGGCAAATACCGTCATGTCACCAGCGAACCACCTTTTCCAGTCCTTTGCTTTCCTTTTGCCAATCATTTGTCTCAGGTGCTTAAGTTAAATTGGTTCAACTAGAGGTAATAACAACTACACATCCCAGACTGCATCAGGGTGTGAAATAAAAACACAGGTATGAAAAAGTAGTCTCTGAGGGACTTTGTAAGGGCGCCTTGTCAATATGACATGTGTCATCACACTGCTCGGAGGTCTTCAAACAGCGTATCCAGATCAAGACACAAGAATAAATAGAATTAGAAATGGGAAACTATCCACACAGGGAATATGTTCCATATTATTTTGAGTGACATCTAATAGGCACCTGGGGCCTTGCTCTTGTCTTATATGTCACTCGGAATCCCATGTTGAAATGCACGCCATTGTTGATGGGTACCCATCATTTTATGTTGCGTATGCGTTCCTGTCACCCTGCTGTGCTGTCTCCGCAGATCAGTATTGCATGGGGTGGAGAGTGGAGACAGGAGGCAAGTATGCACAACATGGATGAGCGCTTCCCACACCTGCCTCTCATGCCACCTTCACACCCAACACCAACAAGTATCTAATCAGTGTTACTACCCACTCATGGTACTCGATTTATTGACCCCAGAGCGATGATGAAAGACTGATACGGCCGAATCATAGTTTCAAACCCATGTTGCAATTAATCATCTCATTCCCTAGGTGAGCATGCTGTGCTTTAGATAGCCACTCTACTCACTCCCAGTCACTATCCTGAGACACAGTAAGAACAGTCCAGTTACTGATTAAGAAGGAGCCGTCAGAGCCAATACCCTCCATTCCCAGCCCATTGAGTGGCCAGAAGGGTGTTCTACTGCCATAGAAGCACTTAACCAAGCTTTGGTGGAATGACGAAGACAACTACAGTAGGCTTTGAAGTTCCAGGGGTGTAGGCAAACAGCATCCCAAGAAAGCCAGCATTTAGTGAGTACACATTTAAGGGAAGGTATTGCCTCATCTGAGGTACATCCCTGCATCCGCCCTCCGTCCTACAAATAAATGTTAAGGACAAGAGTGCCCAGCATTCTTCTTTAACTTTTAGAGGGTCGGGCAGAATGCCACTATCCTATGAGAGATCTGAATCCAAAACTCAGCTCCCCTGTTAATGGGGGAAATTACACCTGGCTTATCAGAGCACCAATTCCTCAGCAGATACCAATTATATGGCAAACAAGAAAGCCTTACTTGAGATTTCGGTCAAGATAAGTAATCTTACTACCAAAAAGGTTACTGTACAAACTCTTGGTGAATAAAAGTAGGTATTACCGGCTATGCGTTTTGGCAATTAAATGGCTACCCTTATTCAGATGCATCTAAAATGTTTGAGGTGTGCTCCTGGAACAATTTCTAGGGTCTTTGCCCATGCATATAGAGCAATTGTCACACAATTTCATAAACCAAGCTTGGAGAAAGACATCACCATTTCTATAGATTACCAACAGGAAGATATAGACTGGGTTAGCTCACCATAGACAAATAAGAGCAATACCTCACCCTAGCATAATGATACGACTACCAGTCCATTTAATCTGCCACAAAGGCCTCCCTGGGTAAACCAGACAGCCTTTTAAACCTGGTAGAAAGGCAACCCCATTACCTAGTCCACCCTGACAAAGTGAAGCTTTGTATGTGGCAATACAAGCCACCTAACATAGCATTGTCTAAACATAACATATGAAGAAACTATGGCAATATGGGCTATGCACAAGTACTATCATTACAGTCTCTTAGAGGAGCTTCCCACTTGGGCATCAGGAGTATGGATTTGGTGATCTTCCTGTTGGTGCCTTCGGGGAAGAAGAATTTTAGAACCCGTCATTGGGGCAAAAATAATTCAACCTGGGCTTGTGATCTGAATTTCCTGAGCTTTCACTTAGATAGGAATATCACTGATCAATACATACTATCCATCAAAGCTCAGAACTACAAAGCTCCAGCTATGATTGACTCTGGAAGTAAACAAACAGCTATCTGTCTAGAACCCACCCTGCCCCATGAACACGAACTAGGAAGAAAATGATTAGGAATTGTAGAGATCTATGGGAATTAGGAATCCTGAAAGTTTATTCTTTATTGTGGTACCGACATATCCTAGAAGACAGTAGTAATGCCATATCTACCTAAGTCCATAATAATCTAAAAAGTTGTTCCCCCATTTTCAGACCAACTGCTACAGATCCAAAAGAAATTGACATTCAAGATAAACCCTCCTAAAGCCAATTAAAGATCCAGTCCAAGTTTATGACCTTATCTGGAGTGGTGAGAAGAGTGGCTGCAGTTGGAGGTGTCTGTGTACAGTTATAATCCACCTTCATGACCCTTCGGGTGTGTGGGGAGGCTACCAGATACCAGAGGGGCCTGATGCCATCACCCACTCTGTGATACAGGGCCCAGAGGGAGGGGGGTTCCCTAGTCACCCCAACAACACTGAGATCTGGGGACAGGGACTTGTCACATGTGTACTACTTAAACATCTGACACTTTTAAGGACATATTTACAGAGCATCACTGCATGTGGTAGAAAATATAAGAGCTTCACGGGCCCTTTAAGACAGGCTTTGTGTCGAGAAGCACTTTGTATTATGATACTGGAACCTGTATTACAGAGCAGGCAGGAATACCTCTTACTGGCACAGTGACACTGACAGCAACAGATGGCTGGATTGGTGTTGGAGCCACACCAAGTTCGCTCACCTAGCGTAGAGCACTTTGCGATCAAATGCATGTGTGAGAATTGGCCAAAATCCAAGATGGCAGACCGGCCTTGTATGGACTTTATCCAGAGAATGTGGTTGGTCTGCGTTAACCATCCACCTGATACAAAAGCACCTGATGCAGTGAATCACTTAAGACACACCCTATCTCGGACTAGCACACAGAATCATACACAAGTGCGGACCCTCACAGGTAACCTGGCCCGAGAGCAGGGGACACTGGTATCTCTAAGGAAGCCTCGAGAGTGCCTAGGTGTCAGTGTTTGGAGAAGCAGTTAGTGCTAGCTTGGAGGCAGCTGAAGCAAATAGCCGGAGGGGGCATAGAGGAGAATAGGGGCAACAGGAGGAACAAAGGTAGTGGTGAAGAGGGTAAGATCTAAGAGCGGAGGTGGTGAGGAGAGGAGATAAGAATGATGTGATGAATGGAGCAGAGGAGGAGGGGGTAAAGAGAAGATGAGATGAGGTTTTGAAAAAAGAAGCAGAGGAGGAGATCATTAAGAGAAAATAGGAGGTTGCAGTGAAGAAAAGAGCAGAGGCGAAGAGGGTGGAGAGAAGATCAGTGGTGGTGGTTGTGACGCAAACTCTGGAGGAGGTGGAAAAGAAAACAGTAGTGGATAAGAAGGCAGACATAAGACAAGAAACAGAGTGGTGAAAAAAGGAGCAGAGGTAAAGAAAATATCAGATTAGGTGGGGTGAAGAAAAAAGGATAAGAGGAGGTTTTTATGATGGGAGTAGAGGGGAAGGTGAAGAAGCTGAGAGGAGGAGGGGTGAAGAATGAAGCAGAAGGTGGGGCAAAGATAAGATCAGACAAGGAGGTGATACAGAGAGGAACAAAGGAGGAGATAGAGAAAAGTGGAGAAAATGAGGGAGGGGAGCTGAGAAATCCCAGAAGAAGCAGTGAAAGTAGGGGCTGGGTCGGAGGATAAGAGAAGAGCCTAGATGGGGAAACACACACCCCACGCTTATGGGGATGTATGAGTGCAGAGAAATAAACTTGTGGTGTGGAGTTTCACAGACCTGAGTGGTACAGAGGAGGTCCAACTCCTAATTACATGTTAAAGTTGGGGCGACATGTATAGTAAGAGGGGGGTTGAGGGCCCATAGGACCAGGATCATTGGGATAAGGGAGAGTCAGTGCCCCAGTGAGTGCCATCGGGTGCCTTATACCCAGCCTACCTCTGGCACAGACTCGGCCACTCCACAGCTGAAAGCCAAGTGCAGTACCCATTCTGGCAAGAACTTTGAAACCACATATTGATATTGACTCAGTCACTGTTGTGGATTTCATACATTGACTGCGACTCTCCCAGACAGACTGAAACCGGAGAACTGAATCCTTACACACGAGACCCACGAATCCTAATGCGTAGTTACTTGCTCTTCGATTAACCTTTTCTTCCTCGAGACTGTGAGTGAAACTGGGAAGAGGCCAGGGAGATGTTTGAAACATACTCCTTTTATGTAGGCTGAGAATGCAAATACTTTGAAATAATTGCTATCCTGATCGATGCTTTACAACAACTACTTTGATATACTTGTGAACCCATCTAGGAGATAATGAGACTTAGAGACGGCGAAGGAGGCTAACCTTTTAGGACAAAATATCCTATTTTAGTTTTTCTTTACTTATCTAGCATTCCCAAACCTGATCTGACTAATGTTTGAGAAAGCCTGAATACACATTACACTTAAACTCTAAGTTGGTGTGATTTAGTCAGGTCTTATTGTCCCATCAGTGTATGCTGACAGCACTGTGATGAAGTGCCATATTGGTAGCTATGTGCTTTGACGAATCTGGAGACTTCGTCCCCATTTCCCTAGGGGATGTGATGAATCCTGCAGCATCAACACAGAATCCCAGCCTAACATCTCCTCCCATGTGACCAGGGAAAGGCAGCCGCTATCTGATCCTAACCCTGGGGCTAGTGTTAGGAGGGAGGATCACATGGGAGGAGAAGGCTGTCAAGGGAATGTGATAACTCTGTCAGAACAGACGTGGTATTCATCTTCTTCTGAGGATGACCTTTCCCTAATGCCTGAATATTTAATGGCATGTTGTTACAGTAAGGCCTCCCCTCCCAAACTTACCCAAGGTGCTAAGTATGAAAACCCTTTTTGTAAACCTAAGAATGATGTGTATAAGGTTCGGGGAGTTAATACTACTATTTCTAGTAGTTATAATTCTGCATTGTGTTTGTGTTATGGACCCAATAGGAAATCATTACTTCCTTTGAGCTCGTCCCTTAACCATACATTCTATAAATCACTCCAACATAGTAGATTGAATAATTTTGAAACAAATAAGAACATTATGGACCTGCAGTCCTATAATGCTCATAGTACGGAAACGAGGAAGAGGGGTCCTGGGTTACCAAGTTGCAATGAGTGGTCTAGTTGTTGTAATGGCCCACACCTGAGTGGGATCTTTAAACATTTTAAGACCTTTCAGTTTTGGGCCAAACACAAGCAGTAGGAATAAGCAGTTGATGCAGTTGCTGCTGTGCTGACAGCGGGACGCTGTACAGAGAACATGTAGAAGGTTGAAATCCCTGTGGAATGCAGATACCGCACAGTGGGAAGCAGTATTGAGGCTGTCTGCTTCATAGGAAAGAGAAGCTCTCTACATCCTGTATCACGCTCCAATGTGAGATTGTCACTGGTGAGCGAACAGAGCTGTGAGAGCTCCTTTGAAAACCAGCGCAAGGAGCAGAAGACTGATGAGAGCTATCAAACACTGAGGGAGACCCAACGAGTGCAGAAGCTCCGAGTGAGAAGGATATGCCAGGACATACCGGTGAGTTAGCCTGATACAGGTGAACCCGGGGCTCTCCGAAGTAGACCACTGTGAGAGAGTAAATATTTTGAATACCAAACTTTTGAATTCAAGCAAACTGGGTGAAAATCTCTTACTATGAGAGGTCAAATAGGAGAATATTGTAACTCGCATTGCCAAGGCCAAAAAGAGGCAATAACAAAATAGAATGAATACAACTTGCCTAAAGTGAGATATCTATCAAGGGAACACTATAACCTGCATTGCTTAAGCCAAAGAAGGCTGAGAGTAACAGCAAGGCAAACTGAATATAACAAACACAGAACAAAATTCCCCTTGGGAGAAAGTTGTAAACTACGTTGCCAACAGCCAAGAGGATGTGTAAAAAGTGAGTCTGCAGAAGAAAAGCCCTCCTTGTGGAATGGATCAGGGGGAAAGAACTGTAAACTGCATTGCTGATGGCAACCATATCAATATAGGAATCATTGTCATTTTATACAGTGTACTTGTGGAAGAAGATATAAACCAAGTGTGTTGAAAGTCAAAAGACTAACCCAAGAAGCAGTTGTTGATTTAACTTTCCCTATTGAGGATTTAAGTGTGGAAAGTTGTGAACAAGCCTTACCACAAAGTACAAGTCGGAGCAGTAGGGGTTTTATCCTGGCGGGCGAGTAAACCAGGAAAGAGACAAGTAGTAGTTAGTCCTGGCAGGTGAGTAGACCAGGAAGAAGATACTTTGAAGTACTGTGGATGTGGTAAAAGGTTGTGGTGGAAAAGAAGTGGCAATTCCATTACAGTGTTTGCTGAACTATTGCATAACCATGCTACCAAAATATATATTCTTTTGAATGAACCATCCTGACTGAAGTACTGTTAATGAAGAAGAAAATAAGATGTGATGAAACGTAAATGTCTTTCAGAGAAAAGTCTTGTTGATTTGCCAAGTAGCAGGTTGGGGAACCTTTTGTCTTTAAGTGTGAAAAACCCTTTTGAACTAAAACTGCCACTTTGCCAAGTACAAGAAATATTCAAGAAAATAATTTTGTATTATTTCTTGAGTGGAACATGGCTAGTAAAAATAACGTTCTGTACATTTAACTTTGGTTTGAAATATCCTGAATTGATCCAGAAGAAGGGGATCCAAGCCTGGTCACAAGCACTCTTCTTTATAACCTTTAGGTTTGAATTCATATGTTATTTTGTGAAGTTGAAATAGCCAGATAATTCCTCTATGATTATGTTGTATGTATTAGTGTGAGGGACAGATACATTTGGACATTAGGTCACTTTCCTTTAACCTTACTTTGTTAGGTTAGAGAGAGATAGGCATTTTCATTTGTTAAAATGGCTGCTTCTGAGAAAACTCTACCTATGTATCCGTCTAACATTTCTGACCCCTCACTTAAGGTGTCAGACGAACTGTGAGAAACCTCAGGGTATTCTCACTCCTAATGCCCTTGGAGTCTCTACACGGTGGCAGCTGGGTGGGCAATTGAGGGAGGATAACCTGGGTGAAAGGTCCTTTGGGATTAGGAGTGGGGTATCCTTAGGTGAGACATGGTATCCCCTCATCCTCATGATAACCAGCTTAACCCTTCACTGATCTTTAGGAGTTATTGTAAGACAGTCCCCATTTATTCCTCTCTTGGGTTACCTAACAGTACTGAGATGAGTAATACATAACTGAGAGTTGTGAATAATACACACTTTCCGGCCCGAGTCTGGTACTGAGATAAGGAAGAAGCAACTAAGATTAATGGATACTGTGAGACAGGCATAGTACCAAGAGAGACACAGACTCATGTGGGGTTTTTTGAACACCTTTATTCACTTAGTTTCCTGGGTTGGTGTAATGCCTGACTGGCCCTAACTCTAAAGGGATACTTCCCTCAATTGATGTTTCCAATGGCTGTCATTGTCTAAGAGTCCCAAATAAAAGTCTGTCTGTGTCTGAACCTATCCTTGCCCTCACTCTATACAAACATTTGATCGGAAGTCTTTTCAATAATAAGAAACATAGTGGTTGAACAGTTTGAACCTCTCACCAGTTCAACACAAACTTAACAAGTCTCTAACTTGGTTTTAGGATTCCTTTCCCCAAGCTCAGGCCTCTTCCAACTTTGAAACACAAAATCAGTTCTTTATCGGGATGTACTTTCATTTCTTAAACAGGCCTCTCACGGTTTCTTTCTTCCCCCAAGCTCTAGTCTTCTTCCAGCTTTTAAACACAACACATGATTCATTACAGTTATGTCTTGAATTCATAAACCATTCTTTCATGGGGTACAATCAGAGACTGAAAATGCCAGGCTTTTTGCTTTTGATAGGCATGACTGATCTGACTCTCTTGCCCCTCTCTTTTCTCTCACGTTCTTCTGTTACCTTTCTTTCCGTTAGGTGCCATTTGCACCCCTTTACTCTTGCTTTCCTTTCCGTGCACACTTACACCCTCTTTAAAGTGCCCCTGGCACTCTGCTGATCTGTTTTTCCTTCTGTGCACACTTGCACCCTCTTTACGGTTTTACTGTCCTTTTCGTGCACTCTTGCACCCTGTTTTGTTCTGTGCACACTTGCACCCTCCTTTGCATGCCCAAAGCACTCTTGTTTGTCTTTCTCATGCCACTCTCTCACTTAGGGCCTCCCACTGTTTTTTTTCACTTTCTCTCGCTTGCAGCTTCAATAGGCTTTTCCTTGCCTTTTGCCCTGATCTGCTTTTCTCACTGCTTTCCTTTGTTTTCTGTCTCCTTGCTGCACTTTCAGCCTATTCGCTTTCACTTTTAATTTTCACATTTTTCTTTCTTTCCGAAACGGCACCGCTTTTTCTCTGTTCGAGCCTTTCTCCCGCTGCACTCTCATTTAAACGCACGCTCCTGAGTCTCTCTTACATGCTTCCTGAAACTCACCAGGCAGCGTCGCTTTGAGAGGTGGCTGCTCTGGAAAAATGCGGGATTGAGGTTGGGTCTCACTGCCTGCCCCTTAGACACCCTTGGGGTCAGCACTGGCCCCAAGCGAACAAGTACATTGCTGGATTCAGCTTGCGGAATGCAGGCAGCGCTTCTCTGGCTCCCTGTTGTGATATCTACTCCGGCCTGTGAGTCGGGCCGGAGGGGTGGCGCTGCACGGCCATGTCTCGCAGTGCGGAAGGAATCACAGGACATGCAGCTTCAGTGTTTCGAGCGAGAACTGCCTTTTTGGCAGGCTCTGCCTCCCTTTATTTCCTTGTCCATCTGACGAAGGTCACGTGGACATCACATCTCAGGTGGGCATCACACCTGGAAGCCCGGCTCCCTCGCCACGCTGCAGCACACACACACCGGGCCAGCATCTCTGAACACCATCTCTTTCCACTTCTGGGCTTCACTCCAGAGCGCATCCCCAGCTTGTTCAAATCTCTGTGATTGACCACACCTTTTATAGCTGAATCCACGTGGACTCAGGTGTGAATGACTACCTACCAATGCCTGACTCTGCCTGACTCTAGTAGTGGGATAGTGATTGGGCCTCATTACGACCCAGGCTCTTAGCAGCCGTTAAAATCCATGGCGCTAACCTGCCATGATGCTAATTACGCCACCGTAATTTACGGTGGCGTAATTAGCGCCTTCCCCACTCCCATTATGCCCTATGGGGCAAAAATGGGAATGGGGAAGGGAAAATGAGAAATGGGGATTTACCGCCCCACTCACCTTGGAATGGGGCGGTAAATCCGCCATCCACCATGGTGTAAACGTAGTTTACACCATGGTGGTAAAGTTGGCGCAATTAGCGCCTGGGCCGTAATGACCCCCATTGTCTTTAAAGTAGGTTGCCCTTACTTTCCCCATGTTATCCCTATTGCTAATCCATATTGCTCCTATTCTTCTCTTTTTCCTCTTAGTATTATGTCAAAATGGGAGGGAAGATGAGGTGAGATTATAAATCTTCCCTTGAGATTAGGGGAACTTCAGGTGCCTCCCTCTGGAACAGCCTCCCTACCTCTCTCCGTCTTGAGCCAGAGCACCGTAAGTTCTGGAAACTCCTCAAGACCTTCCTCTTCTCTTCCTCCTTCTCTCTCCCTCTCCTCTGATAAACTCAGTTATTTTTTCTCTCCACCCTCCTTCTTTCTACGCCTCCCTAACTCTGTTCAGTTTTGCTGACTGGTTGCCTGGCTCACCTCAGAGCCTTACGGGTCCCAGCCCCCCGCCAGTCTTTGCACTTGCCTCCGGGCCACTGCACTATGTTCAGCATTACTGCACTTTCATCTTATGCTCCACGAGTGAGGCAACCTCACTGCACTTAACCCAGGGACTTGTTGGACTGGACGCATTTGTTCCCCTCCACAACCCTTGCACCTCCGTCAGCATGCATGCATGCATGACCTAAATGTACTATGACTGGTATTGTTCGTCTGTCCTGTCCCCACTTGAACCCCCCCCCCCCCCAACTGTAATATTTCATGTACTTGCACTAGGAGAAATGATGTCTGGTCTAGTATGCTAGTTTTTCTGTTTAGATTCATTCGGAAACTTAACAGCCTAAGAATGATTACTGTATTCCCTTATTCCCCTCCTGTTTTATAGTGCTTTGAAGCACTCCACCTGTGTATAAGCGCTCTATAAATAAACAATTACAAACCTTACATAAACAGAGTGTTTAAAGGGATAACCGGGTTTAAGTTGAGTTCTGTTCACCTTATCTGCCAGGGGATATATGAATTTCTCCTGGCTTCTTTGTCTCCACGGGAGGAAATTGTCCCCTCTTTTCGGTCTGCTGATGATCTATGCGTATAGGGCTTTAAGTGGTTTTCTCTGTGAGTTGGGGAGAATGAATAATTCTTATTCTCAGTGCTCTGATCATGTGTCACTTGCACCTTCCTCCCTCTCCCTCTTGGGTCAGTAGCTCCTTCCCTCCTTACCCTGGGGCCATGATGGGTAGTGCAAGATATATGGGTTCTGTCACCCGGGTTTAGGTTACGGGAATCAAGATATCCCAAGAAGGCATCTGGGACTTCCTCTTCCACCACTGTCTGGTTAGAATACTGCATCTCCCCTAGGGTATCCTCCCAAGGGCAACCCTGATCTCCCCTCCTCAGGTGATCCTCTCTCGCTTGTCCACTACCCAGGGTTGGGATCCAAAAGTGATGGCCCTCCCCTGGCCACCTGAGTAGAGAATTCTTGGAGTTTACATGGGAGAATACCCCCAGGTTTCTCAGAATACCATTTCCTCACACCACATTGGTACTGGGATGAAGAAGATGCATGAAGGTCAGGCATGTCCATGTAATCAGGGCCAGGCAGTATTAGTTAATGGTATACACCTGCAGCCCATTAATGGACCACAGATGTATAAAAGGTGGGAGTCTGAACCCCACGAGAGAGGCAGAGAAAGAGTAAGAAGCTGATCATGGAGCCATGCAAGCAGGAGAAGCCAATCCACAGATTAGCCAACTAAAACCCCAGGACTCTTGCTAGATGATAGGATAGGATGGAGAGCCCACAGAAGGGAAGGCTGGCACCAAGCGCTGCCGAGAAGCAGAGGCAAACCTTTGCACGATGTCTGGAGAGTGCTGAGCGAAGCACCGGCGAGCAGGCTTTCCCGCTAATGGCGAGGCCGTTAACAGAAGCAGAGTTGCCAGGTTCAGGTAAGTGTCGGGGACACTGGAACAACCGAGCCGCTCCAAGGGATGTGAAGTTGTTAGCGGTTTGCGGCAATGGAAAGCAGCCTGTATTGAATACTGTAACAAATGAAACATACAAAGTTACCTTTATTGAATACCAAACGGAATGAAACCGGCCAAGATGCCTTTATTGAATACTGAAACGAATGAGACATATAAAGTTACCTTTATTGAATACTGAACTGAATGAAACAGACAAAGCTGCCTTTATTGAACATCAAAACTAATTAAACATACAAAGTTACCTTCATTGAATACCGAACTGAATGAAACAAGCAAAGCTGCCTTTATTGAATACTGAATGAATGAAATACGTAAAGTTACCTTTATTGAATAATGAACTGAATGAAACAGGCAAAGCTGCCTTTATTGAATGCTGAACGAATGAAATACGTAAAGTTACCTTTATTGAATACCAAACTGAATGAAGCACGCAAAGCTGCCTTTGTTAAATAGCAAAACAAATGAAACAAGTAAAAGTTACTTTATTGAATACCGAATTGAATGAAAATGCAAAGTTGCCTTTCTATAATATAAAATTGAATGAAACAAGCAAAGTTGCAATTGTTGATTAACAAACTGAATGAATCAAACAAAGCAGCATTTTTGGAATACTAAATTGAATGAAGAGAACAAAGTTACATTTATTGAATACTGAATTAGATGAAATGTGCAAGCAGGGACGTCATTTCACCAAAATGCCTGGAGTAGCGCAAGTGATATCACACGACCTCTGATGACATCACAGGACGTGATGTCATTTGACCCCACACCAAAGTGACATCATGGAAAGCGATGGAACACAACCTTTCACCCCTTGACAAAACAGGAAGTGGCATCACATAGCATTGTTCATAAGTACAGTACGAAAAATATGGTTACGATAGCACTATAATGTGATATACATTTGATACAAGAATGGATCGCCAATAATAAGTCCTAGTGTTAGGAGGGAGACCTCTAACCAAGGTAAAGGTAGATCTAAAAGGGAGTGGAAGCAATTGCTCCCCGAACTAAGATACCTGAGACCCAACCTGCTCCAGAGGGAGAGGCAGAGAGGCTATTACACATCAACATTTCTCAACTCCTCATACAAATACATATTTACTATGGAATAGTAATGAGAGAGGAAAGGGAAAAAAAACAAGCAGAAACAAATCAAGGAAAGGCATAATCAATAGATGTTCCTATCCTGTTTTGCATCTCATTAAACATATTTTATTGATGTCAAATCAGTCTGATTTTGACAGAGTATGTTAGTGGAATCTGGTAACGATCTAGCAATGGTTGACCTACAAGTTTTGGCATATATAACATAAGTTTAGCACCTTCATCAGGACCCAGAAAAAAGAGGTACTGACCCCTACATAAACAACAAAACAAAGAGCTCCAATGAATTCAGTCAAAAGTTATTCTACAAAAGAAGTGGCTTAATTATGAAGTAGGAAAACTAGATTGGGTTTGTGAAATGAAAAATGTATTTCACTTACACATTTTGGTCTTCACAGAGGGGGGGTAACCACTTGAAGATCTCATTTTAGTAGACACAGTACCCAGAAACACTGTAAGGAAATAAAAATGTTTATTTGTACATTAGTCATTAAAGTCGATAACTTTTAAATATGCGGAGACAAGGGCGTTGCTGTTTGGGCCGTGATAATTTCTTTAAACTGATCTGCAGCTACTGTTGCCTTAAGGACCTAGGCACCGCCCATCGAGCCACAGGAAGCTTAAATTCAGCCTCTGCAGCCCTCGTGGCGAAAAGCCTGTTGCGGAGACGAAGGTGTTGCTGTTTGGGCCGTGATCATTTCTTTAAACTGATCTGCAGCTACTGTTGCCTTAAAGGAATGGTTCGGTCAGAAATATTATTGTCCCTATGGTTCGGCCATGTGCTTTTAACCATAGTTCGATCGATTGTACAAACATTTCCTAAGCACCTTACCCGAGTTTTCGTCTCTTGAACACAAGCAAAATCAGGCAGCAGGGCGCAGCCATCTTGTGATAATCTTATCACTTGCCGCAGCGCCCTGGGTGACCTGCGTTTGCGGCACTAAATCATATCCCCCGCCCCTGAGCCTAACATCACCAAATCATTGATATTCTCCGCCTCTCCCCGTGACGTTGCTGGGAAGCGTAGCCAAACGCGCCCAGTCGTCACCTATGCGACTAGAAGCGGAACCCGGAAAACAACACACGTCGTCTCACAGCACAGCGCGTCACAATTAAAGGAAACAGCAAGACTGTACAATTGGTAAAGTACATTTATTTCACATTAAATGTATCGATAACATTCGGCATTTGACATAATCAATGAAAATTGAATTTCTTTTCTTTGCTCTCGTTCCATAAATCTGCAAATGTTTATCGTGAGTCACGCGCTGTTCCTTTTTGGTATACAGAGTGTTCATTTTGTCTAAATGAAGCACTTCAGTCGCTATGTGAATTGCAAGGCTGGTGCATCAACTTGGCACCAGACCACCGTAAAGGTTGTTATGTTGCTCCTAATCGCCGGTACCGCGTACGGACATATTGGACCTTGTCTGTCATCCCGGAAGACGGTTAAGTAGATCCAGCGATTGACATGTAGCTGATCTGGGGGTTGAAGAAGCCATCGGTCGGGGTCTGGAATAGATGACAATTGCAGAACAGCACGATGTACCTGTTCGCAAAAGATAAAAATCGAAATGTGTATCAGTAGCCGATCTTTATTACAATTAATCATTTTCTTTATTAGCGCAGAGGTGACACAATGTGAACCGAGAGAATACAATGTGGAATATCAAAGTACTCTGCTATTTGCTTCCGAGGATAGTGTGATCGGGAATGTTGAGCTCTAAATGTAATGCGTAAACTGGGGCAAGAATTGGAGGTGCAAAAATAATGTAATGATTTATTAGCGTAGTGCCAGGGAGAAACGAGTGGTGGTCTACATGCGTCTCGATGCTGGCCTGCCCATGTGCCCGGTAGATAGCCCAACACACAAAGGTTGTACTAGCACTTCATTGCAATATGCCAAGCAGAACGAACAAGTACAATGTCACCCAGCAATAACGGTCAGCTATTCGTATTTGGACTAGTTCTGGTATGAAATCGTCTAAAGAGAAACTTACATTGGGCCTCATTACGACCCGGGCAGTAACCATGGCGCTAGTAGTGCCATGGTTGCCGCCGGTATTTTACCGATTCCGCCATGGTGAATGGCGGAATTACCGCCCCATTACAAGGTTGGCGGGGCGGTAATTCCCCATTCACCATTGGCCCTTCCCCATTCCCATTTTTGCCTCCATAGGGCTCAATGGAAATGGGGAAGGCGGTAGTTACGGTACTGCAAATTGCGGTACCATAATTACCTCCAAGGTCCCTTTGCGGGTCCAATCCTTAACGGCTGGTTAAACCAGCCGTTAAGGTGGGAACCCTCAAAGGGACCTCATAATTAGGCGGTAAGGGGTTAACGGTGTCGCCACCTTTTACGGCGCCGTTAACCCCTTACCACCTGGGTCATAATGAGGCCCATTATATTTGCCATTTCCATTCTCTTGGCGTAATGCATACCGTAATGCAGACTCCTCCGTTCGTGCCAACGATTTCTCATAAACTGAACTTATATGTAACTAGGTGCAGTTTCGGAATGGGCAACCTTATCATATCATACGTTATTACAACACCCCTTCAATTCAATCCCTTTGGGGATGGTCAGTGGTCACAAGGTCAAAAAACAATAGAACCTTATACTGTGCGCGGGACGCGTGGGCCTCCCAGCTCCAAAGTAAAAAATTCAAAGCTGGTGACCTTCACTCAAAATGAACATACATTCTTACTTTGCCACATCCTGTGTCAACTCATCCATGAGAACATGAATTTTGAAGCACGGGCACAGGGAAATGGGTGCTGTCACCGCTCGTTTTTCGTGGCGCTGCTGAGCTGTAGGGGAAAAATTGCCAACGACAGAATGCCCCCTATTCCGAAATTATAGTCGATGTAACACATAAAATGAGTCAAAATGTGTCTAGTGATAGGCCCACCTCTGCTTATCTCATGGCCTCCTACCCCATGGCATGTTTTGACAGTCAGTACTTCTTGCGTGCCTAGAATGTTTTGTGGCCTAGGTCTAATCCCTTTTGTAGGACGAGCAGATATTCAGCTTTTTGCTGAACTTTATTGCAAGGCAACTGCCAAAACCCAAATATTCTTACAAACTGTTACCCATTGGTCATTAATAGGAAAAATAAAGGTCCCACAGTATCTCGACTAAACTGTAAAATGTGAAAGCAATCGTAATAATTGTAATACATTTTTAAGAAAAGGACTGAGAGGGTAGATTTCAAAAGACAAATTGCATACTTTATTTGTACAGTTTATAGAAACATTTTTTGCAAAAATAAAAACAGACGGTAATCATTTCAACCGGGATTTAAACGATTTAATAAGCTCTGCTTTGGGTGGACATGGCACGCTGGCAATGTTTTGTGGCAATGTATGTGTGCTCTGAACAGATTTGTGCGCGATTCCATGAGTATGCATCTCAACAACATTAACAATAAGATCTTTCACAAAATCGAATTCCATTTTCTCATATACTGGTTTGACAACCCATTTTTTGCTTCTTTTCGTAAAGGGCATAGTGTAGCGAAGCATCCCTAAATTTCCTGCAGTCCTAGATTGTTCCCGGCCTACATTCTCGTTATGCGCTAATACCGCAAGTAAAGTCCTACATTTCATCCCTTGGATGCCAAAATGCAATCTCTTTGGACTGTACTTTAGGCACATATTGTGGAACACCTCCAAATCTCCTGTGTGACAGAATTCTGTGAGTCCCTTCAGATCTCTTGATAGAGTTTTATCAAACACAATCTTCTCAAGGGCTTTGTGTGGAGGTGAAGATGGGATCAACCACTTCTTCTTCCGTGCCTGCTCTGGGGACAAAGTGCAATGTTCACATTGGTGGAAATGTTGGTTTTCTGTCCAGTGGTGAACGTTGGAACAGTGGTGCATTAGTTACCGCCATTTTTCCAGTAGAATTTCCACAGACCGCTCACATGTTTTGGAGCTCTACCAAAGATGGTTGCTGAAAGACAGTGACCATGGCGAAATACTTTCCAAACCTTTTTTTTCCCTGCAGCCGAGATTTTTTTATTGATTGATTTGGCAACATGCCATACATCAAATTGATGTTTAATATTTGGATACTGCTCTCTCATTGTCATAGCTATTGAAACATGTCTGTCCCTGGCTATGAGGTCAATTTGCATTCCCCTCGATTGTAGATCTTCCAGTGATTTTATAAAACCAAGTTTCTCCATGGCCACCGAGGATTTCCATTGTGACACCTGCACGACCACCGAACTCACAATTTTCTTACTTTCCATGTCCTGAAGATGGTAGGTGCAGTACTTAGCAGAAAATCAGGGGCTGTCACACTGTCCATCGCCGGCTAGCCTGAACCATTTGTCGGGGAATGTACTTTGAATAGCCAATTGTTCAATGTTCCAAGCTTCACTAATGGCAGGGAATAGATAATCACGTTGGTATTTGTAGTATTGCGTTTTAGAAATGAAATGGAGTCCCACAAACTGAAAGAAACTGGATAACTTTGTGAAACTAGAGCCACTGAAAAGTAAAGCTGCTGCACACAGTAGATTGCCAGCTGGCAGTTACCCCAGCATCGGTTGAGCGGACCATGAAAATGCTTTATGTGACTTTTCACAGGTGGCATGTATTGTGAGGTTACTGCCTTGTGTTAGACGAGTCACACTCACCAATGGCTTTCCACATACTTCCCCTCCCACTGAATGCACACATTTCAGCATCTTTATAATCTCCATCAAGCTGCTGTTGAATACTATGTATTTGGCCACTTTTATTATACTGTCATCTGGCAACACTGTTGTTTCGGACTGAACCGTTGTGGACATATCAGCCAAACCGCACATACTATAGTCGATATTTTTGTCTGTTTCGTCGGTCAACAGTGTTGATGCTTCAGTTTCTGTCATTTCAACATCTGTTACTTGACCATGGATAGGAGAAAACATCAATGTAGACTGTTTTTTGGAGGGAAATTGTTTGGCAGGTGTCGATTGTGTCAAGTGCTCATCTAGTAATGTTAAACTATCATCTATAAATTCAATTTCACCTTCCTCTGGCGGAGCAGGCACATTGTAGCAATGGTCCAAAAACACTTTGCTGGAATCGCCGGTCATATTAAATTCATTTTCTGGCCATTTGACATAGGCATCTCGAGTGTGAACACGCCGTGCCTCAATGAATAGTTCCTCCATGGTGAAAACAGTTTGGCAAGCAGCATCTGTCATTTGTATCGCTGTCTGTGTCTGCATAGTCCATACCCCATCGGGCAACTACAGGACAGATAGGAAAAGGGATGTTCAGTGTGAATCCAACATACGGTGTTGTACAATTTACATTAAAAGAAAGCATATAATGAAGGCCTTAACACAAAACTATTGCCAACAATATAAAGTGTTTATAACTAACCTTATTTTTATTTCTTTTCTTTGAAACCTTCTTTACTCTAACATCAGCAAACTGGTGCACTGACTCAGATCCACGTACCTCCGGTTCAATATACGGATCTTGTACACATCCCTACCAAAAAATAGTATCCATTTAAAATAAGTAATTTGCATTACACATATAATTAGACTGACTTTCTTTCATTAGATGGTACTATAGTACGCATACCTCTGGCTCCGGATCAACTGCAAGGTCTGGTTCCGGAACAACTACAAGGGATAATGTAATTGTAGTGGATGCTTCAGCATCTCCCTGAAACACAGTACTTGCATTAGTAAGGACGAAAAGATTGGAAACTGGGCACACAATTTGGAAAGATGACAAAGGTACATATCAATAGTAAAGTAGGAATGAAACATTGTGTTAAACTATTACACGATATGTAAATATGATCCGATTATATCGTCCTATTGAACTCTGAAGACCCATACCACTGGCACCGGATCGACTAAGAGGGATGTTGTAACTGTAGTGGACGCTTCAGCATCTCCCTGAAACACAGTGCTTGCATTAGTAAGGATGAAAAGATTGAAAACTGGACACACAATTTGGAAAGACGACAAAGGTACATATCATTAGTAAAGTAGGAATTAAACATTGTGTAAAGCAATGATACGTTGCGGAAATATGATCACATTATCTAGAATTCCATGCATACAACCAGTCTGGAACAGAATAGCTAGGTAAGATTACCTGATACGCGCTCGAAGTGGTTGATGACTCCAGGCAAGACATGGATGTTGAATCTTGTTGCTTCATATTCGATGGATAGTCATGGAGTGGTAAAGGGAAAGTATTATCCGATTTAGAAATTCCAACATTAAAAAGTGGCATGTAAGGAGACTGAATAAGAGAAAATTATGCTTATTGAAATGCATAATATAGCATAGTTATCCGTCCCCATAAATAATTTTTCTATGTGGGTTCTACAAAACAAGGACTGATGTTTAGCAAAATAGTCATTATTTCAACAGCTATTCAATCACATAAATATGGAAAGTACTATAAGTGACATTTACACTGAAAAACCAGGCAAAAATATAAAGCTAAATCCGGAAGCGTGACTCACCTGTGGCAGCATTTTCACTAATAAAGTTGGAATAGCGTTTGGGAGCAATTTTCGAGTTGTTCTCAGTTGATTCCTCTTTGTGTACAAGGATGTGTCGTACATATCTGGGTCGAAGTGCAGGCTGCAGATGCGGTATCAATGACCCCTCTTGTCCTCCAAGACTTGTTTGACTCTACTTTCAAGCTCTTCCGGTGGATATCCGCAAGGTCTGACCCATTCTCTTATTCGATCAACAGTCTTAGAGAATACATGCATTGTAATGCCTTTGGATTTGTCACGGGTCTTCGAAGGGCAACTGAAAATAGACCATGCAGGCATTGGTGTAAATTCTGCAAAATAAAGGTCAACATTATTAGAAAATTATTTTGCAGAAACATGTGAGAAAGAATGAATTGGACCATACATTGTTCATTGCACGCTTTCTTTTGGGCACCACAGCAAAACCAGTGCAGCGTGTGCAGCTGTATTATGGGATACATTTCAGAAACGATTCATTGATGTGTTGAAAATCAGGACATGTTAGTCGTCCCTTGAATGTACTATCGTGCATGAAAAGGAAACATGTTTATATTATGGACACGGTCCGTGAAGGATGCAATACGATGACAATTGACACTGATAAAAACTGATATATCGATAACATAACAAAAGAAACTCAAGTCAAAAGCAATGATACAAATCAACATAGCACTACAGAGTTAGTTACTTCGGAATAGATATAAATTTACAAATGAAGGCGATATGATTAGGATACATGCCCTTACCTTGACCAACAAACAGTTGGACTCAGCAAGCAGAGTAATTAGTGGCAGGAGAACAGGGAGATGTTCACAGGTAGCACACTGATGAGTTCACTCGAAGCGGTCACAGACTAGCACGTTCACGAGTTGACTTGCAGTGCTCAAATATGTTCTCATGATAAATATCAAGTGGTTTATAAAGAATAACAAAAAGGGGTGTGTTTGTGAATGAATGGCGTGTATATGTTGTGGTATTATGTGGATTACAGGGGCACGGTCTGCTTCAGGGAGGCCTGCCTGGAGACACGGGGTCTGAGGAGGCCATGTGAACAATGGCCCCTGGGCGTTAAATACCTTTTGAAGTGTACATGTTGTTTGGCACCTTGGCCGTTCGTGCCCCTGACAGCACCCCATGGCAGCGCACATCCACTGGTGCAAACTGCCTTTGATAGTGGGGGGTGGGGAGGCGTGCAGACAAGGCACCGGAACACTGCTGAATGGAGACACACTTATGTGGATTGCAGGGTCACGGTCTGCTTCAGGGGAGGCCTGCCTGGAGACACGGGGTCTGAGGAAGCCATGTGAACAATGGCCCCTGGGCGTAGGATACCTTTTGAAGTGTACATGTTGTTTGGCACCTTGGCCGTTCGCGCCCCTGACAGCACCCCATGGCAGCGCACATCCACTGGTGCGAACTGCCTTTGATGGTGGGGGGTGGGATGGATGGGCCGGGAGGCGTGCAGACAAGGCACCGGAACACTGCTGAATGGAGACAAACTTGATGCACTTAAAAACAGAAACAACCATTGTTAAAAAATATGTTGTTTTTTATTTGGTTTCTTATTTTGATAGCACAAAAACACTAGACATTGTAAAGGTCTGGTTGCAGCTCAGCGAGGGAAAATCCCCTGTACTGACCGCTGTCACTGGGGAAAGTTTGTCTAATGGTGCCAACGACACAGGCGGGTATTACTCGTCGAACGCGGTGTCCAAGCCTCCCATGAAGCCACCATGTGTACGAACGATAGGCCACCAGTCAGTACCACCTATGAAAGAGAAAGATACAATCTGTTTTTAAATGACCAAGATAAGTGTATTAAACCTCAGTTGTGAATGATAATTCTTGTATGCAATGGCATTTTTGGCAGGACAAATGCTAACTAGACACTGCACAATATTGAACGACTTTTATGCGACTATTACTAGAGAATTGCAAGACTAAACAGATATGACAATGATATCTTGAAGTTACGAGAATATAGGGGACAACCGTGAAATAGTAGTGGCCTAACCAACATCACAACCAGACTATACTTACTCATTACTTGGATTATGAGGGCGAACTGTTGTGCGAAGTTCGTGCATAAGCACCATCAAAATCCTCAACACGGACTGTGTGAGACAGACTGCCGTGAAGTCTGGCAGCTCGGTAACGCATTGCGGCTGTGGATCGCCTTGCGATATGTAGGACAAGCATTCAGAGTTTTCTCGGCAGCAGAAGTTCTCCACCTTGGTTGGCATTAGCACGCACCGATTGCAGGTACACCAGGTGGAAACACCGTCCATGCGACTAGGCCCAGGCTCTTCATCTGTTGAAACGTCCGCCCAACTGTTGTCCAAATCCCCATCGTTTACAGAGATTGCTCTTTCCAGTAATTCCTCCTCGGAATACTCAGACTCGTACAGGTAGGGCATTATTGTTGCCATTGTGTGGTAAAGAAACGAAAAGAATTTATAGCGGTCGTACTGGTATCTGTTCAAACGGGCTACAAGCAACGAAGGTAGCTGACCAAAGCACAGAAACAAAGTCATAGAATACTCAAAGAAATACAGCGAGAGGAATGGAAAAGAAAATCTGCCGTTTTCATGGCGACACGTCATTAGCTGAGGCACAGAGAATGTTGACACGAGACGTGCTTTGGCGTTGTGAAATGGCCGGTCGTGTCTAGTGATGTCAGGCTCAGGGGCGGGGGATATGATTTAGTGCCGCAAACGCAGGTCGGGCTATGTGGAAAGTGATAAGATTATCACAAGATGGCCGCGCCCTGCTGCCTGATTTTGCTTGTGTTCAAGAGACAAAAACTCGGGTAAGGTGCATAGGAAATGTTTGTGCGATCGATCGAATTATGGTTAAAAGCACATGGCTGACCCATAGGGACAATAATACTTTCTGACCGAACCATTCCTTTAAGGACCTGGGCACATCCCATCAAGCCACAGGAAGCTTAAATTCAGCCTCTGCAGCCCTCGCTGCGAAAAGCCTGTTGCAGAGACAAGGGCGTTGTTGTTTGGGGCGTGATAATTTCTTTAAACTGATCTGCACCTACTGTTGCCTTAAGGACCTAGGCACCGCCCATCGAGCCACAGGAAGCTTAAATTAAGCCTCTGCAGGCTCTGAGAACAAAGACTTAAATCAGGTGGGAGCCCCATGCCCGTTCACGATTGAAGTGAAGATGGAAACAGATGACGTACAGCACAAAACCCTAGAGGAAGGGAAGACCCCTAGTATGGCCAACAACACAACTAATACCACATGCAACACAAATGAGCATGAGCAACCACTTGAAAGACAAGAAGGTAATGATGACCTGAAGGAAAATAATGCAGCCGCACTAATCGAGTCAAATGACGATTCTGATGCCAACAAACAAGTGCCAGAATTACCAAAAAGGGCTGAAAACCAGAAAGAAGGTCAGTGGCACAACTAAACGTCCCCTGTAAACAAGCTGACAGATTACAATAGGGGAATTCTCCCACAACAAGTGGAAGAAGAACAACCCCCAAATCAATTAGAATGGACTTCATAAGATACACAGGGCCTCATTAGGACCCAGGCGTTAAGGGGTTAATGGCGTCGTAAAAGGCTGCGGCGCTGTTAACCCCTTAACGCCTTACTACGAGGTCCCTTTATGGCTCCCGACCTGAACGGGTGGTCTGGACCAGCCGTTAAAGTAGGGACCCGCAAAGGGACCTTGATGGCAATTACGGTACCGCAATTTGCGGTACCGTAATTGCCGCCTTCCCCATTCCCATTGAGCCCTATGGGGCAAAAATGGGAATGGGGAAGGGCCATGGTGGCATGGGGAATTACCGCCCCCGCCAACCTTGGAATGGGGTGGTAATTCCCCATTCCGCCATGGCGGACTCCGGCATCGACCATGGTGCTAATGGCACCATGGTTTTCTGCCGGAGTCCTAATGAGGGCCTCAGACCTAGAAAAAAAACTATGGAAACCTCAGACATTATCTTCAGGAGAAGGCCAAGACAGAAACAACTATTTTTTTGGGAAACAATCTCTACTAAATTGGGGCAGGGGAGACGGCAACCCACCTCCCAAGAAAAAGTCTCATAAAAACACTGTAACAAGCGAACTCCCTGACGCTTTAATGTTGGAAAACTCTTTGCTTACGTGAAAAGATATTTTGACTATAGAGACAGCGACACAAACAACGTGTTGGGGAAATAGAAACCAGTTAACTCAAACAAATCACCGGCAAGAACCAAAATCGTCTGAGTCACCACTAATAACAGAACCCGCTCATACATCTAAGGGACACCATTTTAAGGACGATGTAATAGAAGAAAGACCAGAAAAAGACATCTTCTTGATGGTCACTACAATGGCCGCAATTTTGGCCCCCTACATGAAATTACATGAAGATGCCACAGATACCCTAAAAGATCACACCACACTTCTAGCTATGGTACAGTCAAGGACAATTTTTATTGGTGGATTCATAACGGCTCTACAAAAGAACATGCATAATGTCGAGCAAAGAATCTCAGACATGTTGCACACCATCCTAGAACCAATTATGAAAGAGAAGGGAGTCAAGTGGAAGAACTCCCGAAGAGACTCACTAAGAGGTCCCGATAATTCTGTGCTACAAACAACGGAAACAACAAAAGATCAACTACACAAGGAGAAAATACTTTACCAAGAGCTACTTGAAGGGCATCTTCAAGTAACCTCACAAGGAAAGAATTTAGAGGGGCAAGGAGACCTGATTAAGGACCCAAAAATATCACCAGAAGAGGGCTTTAATATCGAAGCCGTTACTCCAATGGGGAATGTCACTGAAGAAAGAAACGAGGACTGTAATCCTACACAATCACCCCCAGGGACCAGCTACCCCAAGAACAACAGGAGCAGGAGACATCAAATAATAATCATGAAACAAGTCCAAGTACCAGGCCAGACAACGTGCCACAAGCAGAAGTAAAATAAAAGAGCAGAAAAGGGAAACATTTAAAACCAGCAACTTCGGCAACCCAACAAGCTGAAATGGAAATTGTATCACCCTAGGCTGACAAACCCAAATCTAAATTGTGTGAAATCTTCAAAACAAAAGGCGACTTGACGCTAGTGAACGCCTCAGTGCGGGCCAAAGAGAAAACCATCACCGTCAAATAGAAACTAAGAACAGCTCCAACACTACCGTCGGTGAAAAAATCAAAAAAACAATTATGCCAGAGGCCACGGAAATCAAATAAAAGTAAAACATTCTTCAAATGCTTGACTATGCCAAAAGATTTCACGACAACTAACGCCAACCAAAGTGTCAGTAACCAAAAAAAGGCTAATAAGCTGGACGAAATAACTCAAGAGGATGAGGAGGAAGCAACAAAGGACAAATCGGAGTTGGACCTAATGGATCTTTCCACGTGCTAAATTTCGGACGGAGACGACGGGTCCTCAAGTGACTCGGAAGAAGAAGTATTAGAACAAGTCAATGAGGAGCAATCAGAAGTTGAAGAAATTAGCCGTCCTGTACAAAAAACAACTCAGGACGGAAACACAACACTTGACCAAAAGACTCATCAACAAAAAACAGCAAAAAAGAAACGCTATACAGATGACCCAGGAACTGAAAACAAAACAGTGATTAAAAACCCAGAAAGCAGCCAAAGGAAAAAATCAAAATCCAATAAGGAGGGTGGTTCAGTAACCCTGGTTACAATTCCAGCACTGGAGCTGGGAGTTTTGAGCCAAAATAGCACCCTTCCCAAACTTAAGATTAAAGAATACAAAATATTGGAGACGAAAAATTCTTGTTAAGTCCAGTGAGGTTACCTAAACCAAGGCTAAACCCTGAAAAGAAAGGGAGGGGACTTCTCCTGGAAAGACTAGTACACACAAATGACGGTTTAACTCTAAACCGGCCAATGTGCTAAGACTGTTGCACCACGTCCCAGCATTGAGACTAATAAGCTCGAGTGACATATCCCTAATTGAGTTTCCTGATAAAACCTACATGGACAGAGTACGGGTATCAACATGCTCACAAGTGATCCATCAACTATTGTTGACAGAAGAGAGAGCCCTATGGAGCATGGGATTCAAGTTAACGGGAAAAAAACAACAAACAAGTGGAACCGGACGTAATAGAGCAGGGAATTCTAATGAAGAAAGCACTATTTCAAGAGGCATATGACAAGCATAAAAAAGCAATTTAACAATCCTAACTGACTCAGGCCATGGATGGAGAACAGGCGAGATGGGGATGGTTGGCCAGGTTAGCAGCAGAAAAAATAAAGCCCCAATAATGCCTAAAAGACCGCCGGAAAGAAACATGGGCCCTTATAACATGGAATACAAGGGGATTCAACCACCTACTAACAAGAAACGAATTCGCAAAAAATATGCCAGACGTCCTATGTCTTCAAGAAACCTGGTTGAGAGAAACTCCCTTGATTGAAGGCTATTCTGTAAAGATAAACACAGCCAGGAAAGGGCAAAAAGGAAGACCAATGGCTGGTCTGCTTATAGAAATAAAAGATGAACTAAACTGGAACGTGATCCAAGCGGTGAATCCATCACCATATATTCAAATCTTAGTGGCGGAAGTATCAGGGAACCCAAGAGACCGACATTCACAGTGTGTAATTCTCATCAATATATACTGGACGCCAGGAGCAAAAGCAAATAAATCACTCCCGAAGGAAGTCGTAACCACAATTGACGATTTGAGAGGTAAATGGCACGACGCCTGGATAATAATGGTGGGCGACCTCAATTGTACCTGCTTCGATGAGAGTAATAATGCAAATAAAGATGAATCAACAACGGCCATGACAAAATAAAGAAGAGGAATAACGTGGAGGACCGCGATACAATACCGGTACTGTATAATCCTAAATGGGGTCACAATGGGAGACATCCCTGGGAAATCTACATGGCGGGGCCCGAAATCTGAAGCTACATTCATCGACTACGTTACAGTTTTGTCCAATCTCTCAATATTTATTCAAAAACTAGAGGTAGGAACTACATAGTCGAGTGATCACAACCCGGTCAAACTGACCTGTCTAAATCTTTCTGCCAAAAGGGAAATGGAAATGTATCCATTCAACTTGGAAACCAATGCTGGCAGAAATCGACTAAGAATGCAACCAGCGAAAACTGCCGACATTGAATGGTAATCTGTTGACGATGATAACAGAGCTTCAATCACAGGCAACTCTGCAGGTAATCAACTATGTCCCGCTATTAAAATCTTTAACACCACAAGTAAACCAGGAAGTTCTAAACCAAAAATGACAAACCGGCATGTATTTGACAGAGCAGTTGTTACGAAGAAAAGAACTTTAAGGAAACATCTAAAGCAGTTGAAGCAATCTAATGAGATGAACAAAATCGCAGAAATACGGAAAATAAAACAAACCTATCATAATTGGATAAGAATGCACAATAAATCAATGTTAAACCATGACTCTCAGGAAATGATATCTACTATCTGCAAAAGAGACACCGCAGAGATGTGGGCCCTGATAAACAGGAAGGACACTGCGCAAGACGCCCTAATACCCAAGCCAGTCCCAGGTATACAATGGCAATTATACTATAAACAAAGGCAACTTCCATTTGACCCCCCCCCTATAAGTAGATGCAAACCGGATAGAATGGACGAAAGCCTGCTTGACATTGATACATCAACATTGGAAGAGCTCATTAGAAAACGGAAGAACTCCAGAGCACCGGGACCCGATGGCTTGACCAACGAAGGACTGAAAAAGGACCCAGTAGAATGGGCAAAGATCTTACATCAACTATACAAATACGTCCTCAAATCAGGAAGAGTACCAACTTCATGGAAGATGAGCGTAGTAGTACCCATATATAAAAAGGGCCTAAGAACCAACCCAGAAAATCATAGGCCAATTGCCCTATTGGACGTGGCAGGATAAATCTTTGCCACTATCCTGTTAAGAGCCTTGACCAAATGGGCGGCACGATCTGGTCACAAAGACGAATGGCAATCAGGCTTCGTAAAGGGACAAGGTACTCCGCTGAACATATTCATCCTAAACCTGCTAAAAGCAAGAACCCTAAGAAATAAAGAGGCGAAATTCTTTGTGGCCTTTATAGACCTATCAAAGGCCTTTGATATGGTGGACAGGGCAGAGGTGTGGAAAAAGCGAAAAAAATGGAACTGTCCGGAGGTTCTTCTCCACAACATAAAAGATCTACACTCAAAGACTTCAGTGAGAGTGAGGTTAAACCAAGCTGGCCTATTGTCTGAGATTATCCCCACGACCATCGGGCTAAAGCAAGGTTGCCCATTGGCACCCGAATTATACAATCTATATTCCTCAGACATGGAAGAAGCCTTTGTGGATTTAAGAATATTCCCGGCAAAAATCGCTAATGTACCAGATTAATCTACGGGACGACATAGTCCTAATTGATCAAACCCCAATAGGCCTCCAACACCAACTAAGAGCTCTTGAGATCTACGTGGCCAAAAATAAAATGATCATTAACCCGGAAAAATCAAGGATTTTAAGATTTGCCAGCGCAAAAAGTGGAAAAAAAACAAAAACAGACCAATGGTTTCTAAACAACAAAAAGATTACGGAAGTCTTTGCCTTTACATACTTAGGGGTTTGTGTTAAGAGCAACAGAAATGAAGCTCCTAGACGCGTGGACCTGAGAAATAAAAGAAACTTGACGGGCTAAGCAAAGATCTTACTGGCACGATTCTGTCGATTCTTCTTGAAACCCTTGATAGATTTCTATCGAGCAAAAGTGGTGGCAATCCTCACGTATGGAGCACAAACCTCTCTCCTTTTGGACGCCAACATATGGTCGCGAATAAATGGTATATTCTGGTGAACGACCCTTGGACTGCCAAAATCCTTTCTAATCCAAATAATTCGAAGAGAATTGGCACGGTCGTCGTTGAAAGTCATCTCAGAGTGAAAGATAATGTCTTTCTTCAGAAAATGCCTGGAAACGCCGCCAACTGGTGGTTTCTCAGTCCTAAAAAAAGCAATGGACAACAGATCGAGCCGATACTATCTCAATGGTCTAAAACATGTCAAGCAATCCTACGAAACTTGAACGAATTGGAAGAATCATTATTAGCCAATCCGGATCAGGCGAAAAAAAGAATGTACACCAGTGACTGGATCAAAACCATAGAAGAACTTTACAAATATCAAGGATACGAAGATTTTTGGGCACATTACCAAAATACTTATCATTATTTCCAAATTGGTTTCTGAGAACTGGCTTCCTAAGACTCCGGCTCAACCTATGGCCTAGTAGGACTAACAAATACAGAAAGAGAATAAAAGATGAACCAAAGGACTGTAGATTATGTCAAAATGTAAAGGCGGTTGAATCCTTGAAACACCTGTTGCTGGAATGCCCGACCGTAAGAAAGGAACAACAGACTCACATTGGCCACATTTGGCAGGACTATCGGTCCAAAGAAATTGATCTCTGTTGGAGATATTTGCTGGAAGGAGAAAAGATCTAAAACAACTTGGCGGTAGCAGAATTCATGCTGGTTAGCTTTGGAAAAATAGAGGGGAAACTTCCAAGTCCAGGATCATAATACAGCTACGATCAACAAAAGAGTCATTTTGCCAATGGACCACCTTGGCCAGAGGGAAAGAAATGGCAATGAGACTCTGAAGTGACTTAGCCTTCCTCCAATTTTCTTGTTTTTTAGGAGACTTTTTAGCTGAGATCTGTATTTTTATCTGAGAATAACGGTGGTTTGCTACTCAGCGGTATTTTATTTCTTTTCTTTCTACTCTCCTCGCTTTTTATACTTTTCTCCTATCGATTTACTGAGCTTGTTTTATTTTTTTTAAAAAAAGATTGTTTGCTTGTTGGAATAGCCAAAGGTTTTCCTTTTTTATGTAAACCAAAGTGCTAATAAAAATAAATGATATGTTCATTTTCTGCTAGGAGTATACATGTTCTACCTAGGTCTAGCTTTGAGTAGGTGCATGTGCTGAAATGACTCTGCCTGGAGAACAGTTTTTCCCTTACTGTTGTTGCTTATTAATGGCCACTTCCTACAGTTAGGTGTCCTAGGGCGGGGAAAGGGAAATGGAAGGTAAAAGAATATGTGTGAGCATTGTAGTGAGTCAGGAAGAGACTGGCTGGTAAGGCCCAGGAATCCCCACGTCATTATGTCAGTGGGCCTGGCAGGGATGGCTGGAGGGTCCTGGTAGCCCTGTATCTTTGTTGATGAGCCTCGGGGGACAGGCTTGTAGTTCCCTGGAATCCCTGTATCTTTAAGTCAATGTGGCTGGCGATGGCAGGTGGTAGGGCCCTGGATTCCCTGTGTCTTGATGGCAGTGTACCTGGCAATAACTGACTGGTAAGGCCCTGGGAACCCCATATACTTATTGCAGTGCCTGGGAATCCCTATATGGCAGGGGCAGGCTGAAAGGGGTACGTCAATCCCTATCATTGTAGAAATGAGTCTGGCAGGGAGACGTGGGCAGTACCCTGGAATCCCTTTATCTTTCTGTCAACTTGTCCGGCAGGGAAAATCTGGCAGCGTCCTGAATAATCTTTTGGTCATGTGCCAGGCAGGGACATGTATTAATACTCCATGTATTATATCGGAGTGTGTCTCACAGGAACAGGGACAGACTGGAAAGGCCCGGGTAGCCCCATATCTTTATGGCTGTGTGCCTGGCATGGACAGGCTGAAGGGCACTGGAATCCGTGTGGCAAGTTGGCTGACAAAGGTAAGACCCTGCCTGGAAACCATGTCTCTTTATGGAAGTCTGCCTGGCAAGGACAGGATAGCAGAGCTCTGGAATCTATATATAGCCTTATGCCACTGTGCCCGGTAAGGCCCTGGGAATCCTATATCTTCATGGCGGTGCCTGGGGGGGGTTCAGGCTGGTAGAGCCCACATATCTGCTTATCTTTATCGTGGTGTGCCTGGCATTGACAGGGTTCTGGTGCCTTGAATTTGCCTGGTCTTTGTGGCATGGACAGGCTGGTAGGGGCTGGGAATCATTGTTACATTGTGACAGTCGTTATACCTGTCAAGGGTAGGGGCAGGTTGGTAGGGTGCTGCAAGCCGTGTATTTTCATGGTATCCGGCCTACCTGGCAGTGCGGGCATAGGCTGGCTGAGGTCTTGAAGGAGGTAGCTTGAACTCTGAGGAAAGGCGCTTGGGGGGGGGGCATAAGAGACGTCTAGCAGGGACAGTTGGTTTGAGGCCCCAGTTCCCCTCGGTATGGTAGAATACCGGCTATTATATCTGGAATGGGCAGTCTGGCTGTGTGCCTGGATTGTCTACACCGCAGAATGGACCTGTGCTGAGCAGGTTATTAGAGCCCTGAACCCTTTGTGGCCCCTGGACCCTGTACGTGCGCTGGCCTAGAGGAGCAGGCTGGTTTGGCTCAGGCACCCCTGTAACTATACCCTGGGCGAAAATGCTCGGGTGCTGTATAATATGCCCGATGAACAACGCCTGGTAGGCTTCTGCTGAACTCCTTGTATGTTTATATTTAGAATGTCCTTATCATAAAACAAAGCCCTCCAGAAACGGTGAAATTGCCCATTACTTTAGCATCCGTTTTATTAGTTCTCCATTGATCGACTGTTGAACAACGAAAGTCTGAGCCAGCGCCGTGGTCATTTCTATAATTAATTTCTTTGCACCATCATTTTGTTTTTCTTGGCAATAGTCATGGCGACTGTATTAATGATTTTCTGGAATGGGGCGAGGCATCCCCTCGCGCGCACGCCTCATCCTCCAGGGCACTTGGCCCACACTTGCACTGTGTGTGCGCGCCGACACCATTGGGCCGCTTCTATTTTAGTTCTTAGTGTGTCACGCTCATTCCTCGCATGGTTGGGAAATGTCCCATGTTCTCTGTGTGCGTGGCTGTGTCAGGGGGAGATGATTACAGAAGGGCCCAGAATACCTGGCCGGACGCTATATATGTAGTTGCGAGCGAGGGTGTCGAAGAATCGCAGCCTGCGTTACCTAGCTCTGCAGAGGCCGTAAGGAACTTCTCTCCCCTCAGAAAGCCGCCCTGTCCCTGGCAATGCTGTGCCCACGCCTGCACGCCCAGCCTCCCTCCGGTTCCCTGTTGCCCTTCTTGGAGCCCATGCGCACCCTCTGGCCCACCCCTCGGGCCATTTGCGCATGGGCGGAGCGAGACATGCTCCAAATGATGAAGGAGATGGCGAGGACGATGGACTGGATGGACCAGTTCCATCGACAGATGCTGCAGGAAGTGAACATTCCCAGCAAGGCCCTGGGCGGAGCGCCCATTGATAGTGTATCGGGCTGCAGACACACCGGAAGGTCTGGCGAGCCCTTTACCCTCTGCCTGGATGTTGCGGGCTTCTCCGCCGATGAACTGACGGTGAAACTGGTTGGTAGGAAGCTGATGATGACGGGCACCAAGGAGACCAAGAGCGACGATGGACATGGCACCTTCTACAAGTACGAGCTCTTCCGGCGGGAAGCAGAGCTGCCCGAGGACGTAAACCTGGAGCGCCTGACCTGCTCGCTGTCTGGTGAGGAACAATTGCGCATCGAAGCTCCACGGCAGGCGCTGGCATCCAAGACAGAATGGGATGTGCCAATCCAACTGTGCCCTGTGACAGCTGTAACCGCCAGGTCTCGAGAGGAGAGCAAATGGCAGCCAAATAAAGACCAGAGCAAAATTGATGGGCAAGGAGATGAAAGTACAGACCAAAGCAAGAGCCAAGGCGAGGAACACAGGGACACCAGCAGGACCGATGGCCAAGAGGCAACGCAACACTTTAAAAGCACAACTGGGAGCCAAGACTAAGGAGCCAGGAGAGGAAACTACAGACCAAAGCAAGACGGAAGGGCACGGGGAGTAAAATGATAACACCAAAACCGAAGAGCAAGAGGAGGGAAGTACAAACCACAGCCAGGCTGGGGGGGCAAAGAGAGGAAAGGGGCCAGAGTAAGAGAGGGACAATGAGAAGAAAGTACAGACCACAGCAAGAGACTGATGGACACTGAGGTGTAAGGCAAGAGACTTATGGACACTGACAGGAGGCAATGGCCCAAAGGACTGGCTGGCAGAGGCAACACTATTGGACACTATTTAAAACGCTAGCCATTGTTTTGTTGAGCATAGCCAAATAAACCTTTTCATTCTTTGAAATGTGTAACTCGTGGACATGGGTTGGTTGATCCTGCTTTGATCTGCAACATTTGTTCTGCACGTCTTGAAATGTAAGCTACAGTGATTGGGCAGTTGCCAGTCTCTGGCGCACACAGGTGGTAAGGGAAACAAAACCTCTTCCCAAGGTTGGAAAAATGATCAGGTGTGTGTGCTGAGATGTTCTAGGTAAAATAGCATTTGTCTTTTCTTCCCCTCATAGTTAACATATTATATTAATCTATTTGAGCTCCATTAAAACATATAGTTAATTCAAACAGGAGCCTCCTGCATCCTTGGGTAGACGCCCCTTCCAAACTTTATTTCAATTGAATTAGCTCCTTTTTGAAAAAATCATGTAATGAATTTCAATGGTGACCATTGTTGGTGAGTTAATTTAGGTGTGTTACTGAGGACTGACCTATAGGGAACTCTGGAGATTTCCCAGTGGGCCTCTTCACCCTGGGCCTCTTCTCTGTGGTATTTCCACATTTTCTCATAGGAAAAGCATCGGGCTTGCTGAACATGTGTCATATAGGGCCACTTTGAACATTATTTCCAGGGCCTCTTTTCCTGGGCCTCTTTTGGTCCCCAGTAACTATTTCCAGGGCCTCTTTTAGTTGCCAATCCACCCCTGCACAGGTACAGCATTCATTTTAGGACAGCCCCATTTCCCCCACTCACTCCTGTGCCTTACTCTTCATTTGTCCATCTGATGCCTCACTCATCAGTCTTCTTCATTCCTCATTCCACACCTCATTCCGTCTCCTCAGTCCTTCACCCCACTCACACACACTTTAAGATGTGACCATGCTCACCTCGGACACGAGGGGGAAACTCCACTTTGCAAGTTGAAATCACAGACTCAGCCCTTCATCCTTCTGAGGTTGAAAAATTGAGGATCATTAAATGGGGCAATAGCAGGTATTTATGCAACGCTTAGAAGCTGGAGGAGTCTGTTGGGAATGGCTAAATAAACCCCCATATTATTAGTATAGTGTTTGCAAACTGTGTGTGTTTTCAAATTACAAAAAGTCACAAAAGAACAATATATGACATTTTCATCTCTGCTGGGTGTATGTAGAGGTATCCTCTGTAGGGTGTAGGAGCATGGAGCACTTCTTTGCTGGGAGGATAGCTCAGGGGAAATGTGCTTGTCTTGGAAGCAAGACAATGCAGAGAAACACAGGTTTGAATCCCAGTTCTGCGCTTAGAGACTGGTCTTCGGTATTAAGCGCCTTATAAAAGATTAATTCATTTTAGAATGGGGAGTGCTGGCCTCACCACGGAAGAGATTTGCTGACACTGGGATTCATTGATGACATAGCGATATCCTAGGTTATTCACTTTTTAGGTAGATGGAGGAAAGATGGCATATCCCACGAAAGCTGGTAACTTGCAGCCCAACACTTGCCGGTTATTGCAGTGTGTGTGACCTGTGTAGTGCTCACATTTATCTTCTCGAAAATTAGGGTAGGGTTTTCTGGGATAGTTGAAAAATCCAATCCATCTCAAGGAGCCCATTCTCAGGCAAACCCACAATTGAAAATGACATTGAACCTGTCCCCAGATCATGAGGACACACTCTGTGATCAGTAAATGGCAGACATTCTGCTTTCATTGCTGTGTTGCCTAACAGCATATGCGCACACACACACACACACACACTCCCACTCACTCCCTCACACACATATAATCGAATAAACTTAAAACTCTCCATAGATAAATTGACGGAAGACAGCCGGATACAGTGGGTAGAAATTGTGAAATACCTTGAGAAAACTGCATCCGCCCTTAAACCTTAATCCAGGATATTCTGGGCTAAACACTCATAGTTTCTAGGTTTGGCTGGCATTTGCAACAGTCCTCTCTGTCTCAACTTGTACAGGAAAAAACAAGGTGTCAAGTTAGTTCATTGGATTGTTGCTCCTGCTGCAGAGAGACCAGAGTGCACTGTGTGTGGTGGGTTAGAAATTGAATGGGAACCATTGGATGTCAAAGTGAGCATTATCGAGGTGGACAAAAAGAACTCTGAGATCAGCCTTTCAGCCTTTAGTGAGATGGCACAAGCACACCATGCACTCCTTAGCTGCCCATGGTGCTCAGTTCGGTGATGCCAACTTCTTGTTTTTAAGGTTCTACCTTGGAGGAAGGGGTGAACTTTAGGGTCGTTGGACCCCTGCAAGGAACTCTCAAGACCCCACAATCTATGAAGAACTTATTTTTGCAAAATCATCACCCCTCCAGAAGCCACGATGAAAGGAACACAATACTGTAGTTCCAACCTATAATTATTTAACATTTCTTGTTTGCTGTGCTTAAGATGCACTAGGCATGACCGGGTGTGCATGATTTGATCACACTCTTGTTTATACAACTCTTCAAAAGGGCAAATACCGTCATGTCACCAGCGAACCACCTTTTCCAGTCCTTTGCTTTCCTTTTGCCAATCATTTGTCTCGGGTGCTTCAGTTAAATTGGTTCAACTAGAGGTAATAACAACTACACATCCCAGACTGCATCAGGGTGTGAAATAAAAACACAGGTATGAAAAAGTAGTCTCTGAGGGACTTTGTAAGGGCGCCTTGTCAATATGACATGTGTCATCACACTGCTCGGAGGTCTTCAAACAGCGTATCCAGATCAAGACACAAGCATAAATAGAATTAGAAATGGGAAACTATCCACACGGGGAATATGTTCCATATTATTTTGAGTGACATCTAATAGGCACCTGGGGCCTTGCTCTGGTCTTATATGTCACTAGGAATCCCATGTTGAAATGCACGCCATTGTTGATGGGTACCCATCATTTTATGTTGCGTATGCGTTCCTGTCACCCTGCTGTGCTGTCTCCGCAGATCAGTATTGCATGGGGTGGAGAGTGGAGACAGGAGGCAAGTATGCACAACATGGATGAGCGCTTCCCACACCTGCCTCTCATGCCACCTTCACACCCAACACCAACAAGTATCTAATCAGTGTTACTACCCACTCATGGTACTCGATTTATTGACCCCAGAGGGATGATGAAAGACTGATACGGCCGAATCATAGTTTCAAACCCATGTTGCAATTAATCATCTCATTCCCAAGGTGAGCATGCTGTGCTTTAGATAGCCACCCTATTCACTCCCAGTCACTATCCTGAGACACAGTAAGAACAGTCCAGTTACTGATTAAGAAGGAACCGTGAGAGCCAATACCCTCCATTCCCAGCCCATTGAGTGGCCAGAAGGGTGTTCTACTGCCATAGAAGCACTTAACTAAGCTTTGGTGGAATGACGAAGACAACCACAGTAGGCTTTGAAGTTCCAGGGGTATAGGCAAACAGCATCCCAAGAAAGCCAGCATTTAGTGAGTACACATTTAAGGGAAGGTATTGCCTCATCTGAGGTACATCCCTGCATCCGCCCTCTGTCCTACAAATAAATGTTAAGGACAAGAGTGCCCAGCATTCTTCTTTAACTTTTAGAGGGTCGGGCAGAATGCCACTATCCTATGAGAGATCTGAATCCAAAACTCAGCTCCCCTGTTAATGGGGGAAATTACACCTGGCTTATCAGAGCACCAATTCCTCAGCAGATACCAATTATATGGCAAACAAGAAAGCCTTACTTGAGATTTCGGTCAAGATAAGTAATCTTACTACCAAAAAGGTTACTGTACAAACTCTTGGTGAATAAAAGTAGGTATTACCGGCTATGCGTTTTGGCAATTAAATGGCTACCCTTATTCAGATGCATCTAAAATGTTTGAGGTGTGCTCCTGGAACAATTTCTAGGGTCTTTGCCCATGCATATAGAGCAATTGTCACACAATTTCATAAACCAAGCTTGGAGAAAGACTTCACCATTTCTATAGATTACCAACAGGAAGATATAGACTGGGTTAGCTCACCATAGACAAATAAGAGCACTACCTCACCCTAGCATAATGATACGACTACCAGTCCATTTAATCTGCCACAAAGGCCTCCCTGGGTAAACCAGACAGCCTTTTAAACCTGGTAGAAAGGCAACCCCATTACCTAGTCCACCCTGACAAAGTGAAGCTTTGTATGTGGCAATACAAGTCACCTAACATAGCATTGTCTAAACATAACATATGAAGAAACTATGGCAATATGGGCTATGCACAAGTACTATCATTACAGTCTCTTAGAGGAGCTTCCCACTTGGGCATCAGGAGTATGGATTTGGTGATCTTCCTGTTGGTGCCTTCGGGGAAGAAGAATTTTAGAACCCGTCATTGGGGCAAAAATAATTCAACCTGGGCTTGTGATCTGAATTTCCTGAGCTTTCACTTAGATAGGAATATCACTGACCAATATATACTATCCATCAAAGCTCAGAACTACAAAGCTCCAGCTATGATTGACTCTGGAAGTAAACAAACAGCTATCTGTCTAGAACCCACCCTGCCCCATGAACACGAACTAGGAAGAAAATGATTAGGAATTGTAGAGATCTATGGGAATTCGGAATCCTGAAAGTTTATTCTTTATTGTGGTACCGACATATCCTAGAAGACAGTAGTAATGCCATATATAATCTAAAAAGTTGTTCCCCCATTTTCAGACCAACTTCTACAGATCCAAAAGAAATTGACAATCAAGATAAACCCTCCTAAAGCCAATTAAAGATCCAGTCCAAGTTTATGACCTTATCTGGAGTGGTGAGAAGAGTGGCTGCAGTTGGAGGTGTCTGTGTACAGCTATAATCCACCTTCATGACCCTTCGGGTGTGTGGGGAGGTTACTAGATACCAGAGGGGCCTGATGCCATCACCCACTCTGTGATACAGGGCCCAGAGGGAGGGGGGTTCCCTAGTCACCCCAACAACACTGAGATCTGGGGACAGGGACTTGTCACATGTGTACTACTTAAACATCTGACACTTTTAAGGACATATTTACAGAGCATCACTGCATGTGGTAGAAAATATAAGAGCTTCACGGGCCCTTTAAGACAGGCTTTGTGTCGAGAAGCACTTTGTATTATGATACTGGAACCTGTATTACAGAGCAGGCAGGAATACCTCTTACTGGCACAGTGACACTGACAGCAACAGATGGCTGGATTGGTGTCGGAGCCACACCAAGTTCGCTCACCTAGCGTAGAGCACTTTGCGATCAAATGCATGTGTGAGAATTGGCCAAAATCCAAGATGGCAGACCGGCTTTGTATGGACTTTATCCAGAGAATGTGGTTGGTCTGCGTTAACCATCCACCTGATACAAAAGCACCTGATGCAGTGAATCACTTAAGACACACCCTATCTCGGACTAGCACACAGAATCATACACAAGTGCGGACCCTCACAGGTAACCTGGCCCAAGAGCAGGGGACACTGGTATCTCTAAGGAAGCCTCGAGAGTGCCTAGGTGTCAGTGTTTGGAGAAGCAGTTAGTGCTAGCTTGGAGGCAGCTGAAGCAAATAGCCGGTGGGGGCATAGAGGAGAATAGGGGCAACAGGAGGAACAAAGGTAGTGGTGAAGAGGGTAAGATCTAAGAGCGGAGGTGGTGAGGAGAGGAGATAAGAATGATGTGATGAATGGAGCAGAGGAGGAGGGGGTAAAGAGAAGATGAGATGAGGTTTTGAAAAAAGAAGCAGAGGAGGAGATCATTAAGAGAAAATAGGAGGTTGCAGTGAAGAAAAGAGCAGAGGCGAAGAGGGTGGAGAGAAGATCAGTGGTGGTGGTTGTGACGCAAACTCTCGAGGAGGTGGAAAAGAAAACAGTAGTGGATAAGAAGGCAGACATAAGACAAGAAACAGAGTGGTGAAAAAAGGAGCAGAGGTAAAGAAAATATCAGATTAGGTGGGGTGAAGAAAAAAGGATAAGAGGAGGTTGTTATGATGGGAGTAGAGGGGAAGGTGAAGAAGCTGAGAGGGGGAGGGGTGAAGAATGAAGCAGAAGGTGGGGCAAAGATAAGATCAGACAAGGAGGTGATACAGAGAGGAACAAAGGAGGAGATAGAGAAAAGTGGAGAAAATGAGGGAGGGGAGCTGAGAAATCCCAGAAGAAGCAGTGAAAGTAGGGGCTGGGTCGGAGGATAAGAGAAGAGTCTAGATGGGGAAACACACACCCCACGCTTATGGGGATGTATGAGTGCAGAGAAATAAACTTGTGGTGTGGAGTTTCACAGAGCTTAGTGGTACAGAGGAGGTCCAACTCCTAATTACATGTTAAAGTTGGGGCGACATGTATAGTAAGAGGGGGCTGAGGGCCCATAGGATCAGGATCATTGGGATAAGGGAGAGTCAGTGCCCCAGTGAGTGCCATCGGGTGCCTCAAACCCAGCCTACCTCTGGCACAGACTCGGCCACTCCACAGCTGAAAGCCAAGTGCAGTACCCATTCTGGCAAGAACTTTGAAACCACATATTGATATTGACTCAGTCACTGTTGTGGATTTCATACATTGACTGCGACTCTCCCAGACAGACTGAAACCGGAGAACTGAATCCTTACACAGGAGACCCACAAATCCCAATGCGTAGTTACTTGCTCTTCGATTAACCTTTTCTTCCTCGAGACTGTGAGTGAAACTGGGATGAGGCCAGTGAGATGTTTGAAACATACTCCTTTTATGTAGGCTGAGAATACAAATACTTTGAAATAATTGCTATCCTGATCAATGCTTTACAACAACTACTTTGATATACTTGTGAACCCATCTAGGAGATAATGAGACTTAGAGACGGCGAAGGAGGCTAACCTTTTAGGACAAAATATACTATTTTAGTTTTTCTTTACTTATCTAGCATTCCCAAACCTGATCTGACTAATGTTTGAGAAACCCTGAATAAACATTACACTTAAACTCGTAAGTTGGTGTGATTTAGTAAGGTCTTATTGTCCCATCAGGGTATGCTGACAGCACTGTGATGAAGTGCCATATTGGTAGCTATGTGCTTTGACGAATCTGGAGACTACGACCCCATTTCCCTAGGGGGTTGTGATGAATCCTGCAGCATCAACACAGAATCCCAGCCTAACATCTCCTGCCATGTGACCAGGGAAAGGCAGCCGCTATCTGATCGTAACCCTGGGGGTAGTGTTAGGGGGAAGGATCACATGGGAGGAGAAGGCTGTCAAGGGAATGTACTAACTCCAACAGAAGAGACGTGGTAGTCATCTTCTTCTGAGGAGGAAGTTTCCCTAATGCATGAATATTTAATGGCATGCTGTTACAGTAAGCTCCCCCCCAAACTTACCCAAGGTGCTAAGTATGAAAACCCTTTTTGTAGACCTAAGAATGATGTGTATAGGGGTCACAGGGTTAATACTACTATTTCTAGTAGTTATAATTCTGCATTGTGTTTGTGTTATGGACCCAAGAGGAAATCATTACTTCCTTTGAGCTCGTCCCTTAACCATACATTCTATAAATCACTCCAACATAGTAGATTAAATAATGTTCAAACAAATAAGAATATTATGGACTTGGAGTCCTATATTGCTCATAGTACTGAACCGAGGAAGAGGGGTCCTGAGTAACCAAGTTGCAATGAGCGGTCTAGTTGTTGTAATTGCCCACACCTGAGTGGGACCTTTAAACATTCTAAGTCCTTTCAGGTGTGGGCCAAACAGAAGCAGAGGAAGAAGCAGTTGCTGCTGTGCTGACAGCGGGACGCCGTACAGAGAACTTGTAGAAAGTTGAAATCCCTGTGGAATGCAGATGCCGCACAGCGGGAAGCGGTATTGAGGCCATCTACTTCACAGGAGAGAGAAGCTCTCTACATCCTATACCCCGCTCCAGTGTGAGATTGTCACTGGTGAGCGAACAGAGCAGTGAGAAGTCCTTTGAGAGCCATCGCAAGGAGCAGAAGACTGGCTAGAGCTGTAATACACTGAGGGATACCCAACGAGTGCAGAAGCAGAAGCGGCGAGTCAGAAGGAGACATCAGGACATACCGATGAGTTGGCCTGATACAGGTGACCCCGGGTCTCTCCGAAGTAGACCGCTGTATGAAAGTAAATATTTTGAATACCAATCTTTCGTATTCAAGTAAACTGGGTGAACATCTCCTAGTAGGAGAGGTCAAATGGGAGAATATTGTAACCCTCATTGCCAAAGCCATCAAGCGGCAATAACAAAATGGATTGAATACAACTTGCCTAAAGTGAGAGGGAACATTATAAGCTGCATTGCCCAAGCCAAAGAAGGCTGACAGTAACAGCAAGGTAAACTGAATATAACAAACACAGAACAAAATGCCCCTTGGGAGAAAGTTGTAAACTATGTTGCCAACAGCCAATAGGGTGTGTAAACAGCTAAAGCCTGCAGAAGAAAAGCCCTCCTGATTAAATGGATCAGGGGGAAGAACTGTAAACTGCATTGCTGATGGCAACCATATCAATATAGGAATCATTGTCATTTTATACAGTGTACTTGTGGTACAAGATGTAAGCCAAGTGTGTTGAAAGTCAAAAGACTAACCCAAAAAGCAGTTGTTGATTTATCTTTCCCCTTTGAGGATTTAAGTGTGGAAAGTTGTGAACAAGCCTTACCACAAAGTACAAGTTGGAGTAGTAGGGGTTTTATCCTGGCAGGCGAGTAAACCAGGAAAGGGACAAGTAGTAGTTAGTCCTAGGCAAGTAGACCAGGAAGAAGATACTTTGAAGTACTCTGGATGTGGTAAAAGGCTGTGGTTGGAAGGCAATTCCACTACTGTTTTTGCTGAACTATTGCATAAGCATCCTGCCAAAAATATATTCTTTTGAATGAACCATCCTGACTAAAGTATTGTTCATGAAGAAGGAAATAAGATGTGATGAAAAGTGAATGGTCTTCAGAGAAAAGTCTTGTTGATTAGCAAAGTAGCAGGTTGGGGAAGCTTTTGTCTTTAAGTGTGAAAAGCCCTTTTGTACTAAAACTGCCACTTTGTCAAGCACAAGACATATAGAAGGAAAATAACTTTGTATTATATCTTGATCTAGTGAAAAGAACTTTCTGTACATTGAACTTTGGTTTGAAACATCCTGAATTGATCCAGAGGAATGTGATCCAACCATGGTCACACAGACTCTTGTTTATAACTTTTAGGTTTTAATTTATATGTTATTTTGTGAAGTTGAAATAGACAGATAATTCCTCTATGATTTTGTTGTATGTATCAGTGTGAGGGACAGGTACATTTGGACATTAGGTTACTTTCCTTTAGCCTTACTTTGTCAGGTAGGGAAATCCTTGTTAGGTCAGGGAGAGATAGGCATTTTCATTTGTTAAAATGGCTGCTTGTGAGAAAACTCTACCTATGTGTCCATAGCGCATTTCTGACCCTTCCCGTAAGGTGTCAGACGAACTGTGAGAAACCTCAGGGTATTCTCACTCCTAATGCCCTTGGAGCCTCTATACAGGTGGCAGGTGGGTCGGCAAGTGAGGGAGGATAACCTGGGTGGAGGGTCCTTTGGGAGTGGGGTATCCTTAGGCAAGACATGGTATCCCTCTCATCTCGTTATAACCAGCTTACCCGTTCACTGACCTTCATGGGTTATTGTAAGTCAGTCCCCCCTTATTCCTCTCTTGGGGTACCTAACAGTACTGAAATGAGTAATAAATAACTGAGAGTTGTGAATAATACACACTTTTCGCCCCCACTCGGGTACTGAGATGAGGAAGAAGCAACTAAGAGTAATGGATACTGTGAGACAGGCATAGTATCAAGAGAGACACTGAGTAAAGTGGGTTTGTTTGAAAACCTTTATTTACTTAGGTTCCTGGATTGGTGTAATACCTGACTGGTCCAAACTCTAAATGGATCATTCCCTCAACTGATGTTTCTAATGGCTGTCGTTGTCTAAGAGTCCCAAACAAAAGTCGGTCTGTATCTAAACCTATGCTTGCCCTCACTCTATACAAAAATGTGATAGGAAGTCTTTTCAATAATAAGAAACATAGTGGTTTAACAGAAATGGAAACCAGGATTGGTTTCAGGTGGTCTTTTCACCAGGTGCTGCTGGGTCGACCTCACACAAATGAGTTCAAGCAACAGAGCTATTCGCAAGACCTTCTCCACAGGTCCCCTCCAGCTATTCCAAATACTTTAAGTGTCTTTAAGTCTCTTGGGGTTCACTTCCCCAAGCTCAACTTCATCAAGTTTCAAAACACCATAGAAAACAATAACACAGTTCCTTTTGTAAGCTTCTCTGGGTTCCCTTCCCCACGCTTGTATCCTCTCACCAGTTCAACACAAACTTAACAAGTCTCTAACTTGGTTAGGCCCCTTAAGGTTCCTTTCCCCAGGCTCAGGCCTCTTCCAACTTTGAAACACAAAATCAGTTCTTTATCGGGATGTACTTTGATTTCTTAAACAGGCCTCTCAGGGTTTCTTTCTTCCCCCAAGCTCTAGGCTTCTTCCAGCTTCTAAACACAACACATGGTTCATTACAGTTCTGTCTTGAATTCATAAACTATTCTTTCGTGGGGTAGAATCAGAGGCTTTCAAAAATGCCAGCCTTTTTGCTTTTCCTAGGCATGACCACTCTGACCCTCTTGCCCATCTCTTTTCTCTCACGTTCTTCTGTTACTGTTTTTTTTTCCTTTAGGTGCCCTTTGCACCCCTTTTCGCTTGCTTTCCTTTCCGTGCACACATGCACCCTCTTTAAAGTGGCCCTGGCACTCTGCTGATCTGTTTTTACTTCTGTGCACACTTGCACCCTCTTTACTGTTTTACTGTTCTTTCTGTGCATTCTTGCACCCTGTTTTGTTCCGTGCACACTTGCACCCTCCTTTGTGTGCCCAAAGCACTCTTGTTTGTCTTTCTCTCATGCCCCTCTCTCACTATGGGCCACCTGCTGCTTTTTTTCACTTTCTCTCGCTTTCAGCTTCAATAGGTTTTTTCTTGCCTTTCGCCCCGATCTGCATTTCTCACTGCTTTCCTTCGCTTTCTGTCTCCTTGCTGCACTTTCAGCCTATTCGCTTTCACTTTTAACTTTCACATTTTTCTTTCTTTCCGGTTCTGTGCTGCTTTTTCTCTGCTCCTGCCTTTCTCCCGCTCCACTCTCATTTAAACGCACGCTGCTGAGTTTCTCTTACATGCTTCATGAAACTCACCGGGCAGTGTCACTTTGAGAGTCGGCTCCTCCGGAAAATGCGGGTTTGAGGTCAGGGTCTCACCAGCTGTCCCTCAGACATCCTTGGGGTCGCACTGGCCCCAAGGGAACAAGCACTTTGCTGGATTCAGCTTGTGGAATGCAGGCAGCGCTTCTCTGGCTCCCTGGAAGCCCAGCTCCCTCACCACGCTGCAGCACACACACACCGGGCCAGCATTTCTGTACACCATCTCTCTCCACTTCTGGGCTTCACTCTAGACTGAATCACAAGCTTGTTCAAATCTCTGTGATTGACCACACCTTTTATAGCTGAACACACAGTCAAGTGGAGTCAAGTGTGAATGATTGGAAATGGCCGAGAGGAAATGGCTTGCTTCATGTACACCCTCTGAAAAACTGGCCTGCCGCCTGCTCCACAGGCAATACGGGCTCTCTGTCCTAACCAAGAAGAGAGCTCATATCCAAGCCCGCGTCTCTGCGGCATCCAACAACTCGGCTGAACTCTTTAAAATCTGCAAGGAACTGGCCAATCCTGCTGCAGTCTCTACCTCTCCTGTCCATTCCCAGGCCCTCTGCACGGCACTGGCCTCTCACTTCATCTCTAAAACACAGCACATCCTGTCCTCACTCTCCTCCTCCCCCAACCCCTCCTTCTACTCCCTGCTCTTCCTCTGGCCCTTGTGCACCCATCTCCCCTCCCTCCTTCTCTGCCTTTCCCCTGTTCTCGCAGACAAGGTTTCTAGACAAGTCCGATCTATGAAATTCTTATCGAAACAGGTTCACCCCTGTTCCTCCAAAACTATCAAGGACTACATCGGCTCCCTGGCTCCTACCCTGGCTGATTTCTGCAATCACTCTTTTGCCACTGGAGTCTTCCCATGCCCCGAAGCACTCCCTTGTGCACCCTTTTCTTATGAAACCCTCCACCGACCCCTTGTGCCTGGCTAACTATCGCCCAATCTCCATCACTCCCTTCCTGGGCAAGGACCTGGAGAAACTGGCCATCGCCCAGCTTAATCCCCACTCTGAATCTGTGAGTTATCTTCATGACCATCAGTCTGGCTTCAGAGCTGCCAGAAGCACGGAAACTGCTCTCCTGAACATCCGTGAAAACCTGCTCTCCAACCTTGATGCTAACACCCCCTGCATCCTCATCCTGCTTGATCTCTCTTCTGCCTTTGACACTGTCAACCATGCCATCCTCCTCAACCGTCACCGTGATAACCTGGTTATCATTCGTCGGGCTCTGGCGTGGCTGACTTCTTTCCTCTCTGACCGACCCTCCTAGGTCCAACTTGGGTCCTTCCTCTCTGATAAATTTTTCTCTACTTGTGGTGTCCCCCAGGGGTCTAACCTCTCTCCCTGGCTGTTCAACCAATACCTGGCAATCTTTTCCCACTGCATCACTGCTCTCTGCCCCAACTTTCAGTGCTATGCGGAAGACACCCAGCTCATTTTCAGGCTACCCTGGGCCTCCTCCTCTCCTTACCTCATCTCTGACTGTCTGTCTGCTATCCAGGAGTGGTGTGCCACCAACGACCTCTGCCTTAATGCCAGCAAGACTGAGATTCTCGTCATTGGCACACCCGCTCCCTCCTTCCCTGCAGCTCTCTGGCCGGCCTCTCTTGGCCCTCTTCCTGCTCCCACCTGCAAGGCTAAAAACCTTTGGTCATCTTCGACTCCACATTCTCCTTCTCTCCTCACATCTCTGACGTCTCTAAGAAGTCACACTACCAGCTGCAACTCCTCAGAGGTATTCTTCCTTTCCCCTCCGTCCCCCAGAAGCTCACTGGGCCTCATTACGAGTAGGGCGGTAAGGGATACCAGGCACCGGTAAAGAGACTGGTGCCGGTAATCCCTTACCGCCCTAATATGAGTTCCCTTAGCGGGTCCCTCCTTTAACGCCTGGTCTGACCTGGGGCCTCAATACCTTCAACTCTCTCTCCCTAAATATCTTCCCTCTCAAGCTCTTTGCTCATCCACCTCCTACTCCCACAGGGTCAGTTGCTTCTCCAAGCAACGAGTTGGTAGTAGATCTCTTTCCTCAGCTGGTGCTTCCCTCTGGAACAGCCTCCCTGCCTCCCTTAAACTTGAGGAGAACCATCTCCGGTTCCGGAAGCACCTCAAAACCTTTCTCTTTGCTTCTGCTTTTTCTCCTCCTCTCCTCTGCTGACCTCCTAGCTGTAACTGAAATTGCACTGGCACTGGCTACCTGGTCACCCTCTGATCTCGGGACCAGGTCCCTCCCCGCAGGCGTCACACACCTGCACTGCCCACCTAGCAACCCCCGCACTTGGGGACTGTTTCTGTATCCCTACAGTCCCCCTCCCAGCCCTTGACACCTGATGTCTGCACTTACCCATGCAATTGCCAATTGCTGGCTGCTACTTACTTAGTGTTATCATCTGTTGCCATGTACTGCACTGTCCCTTCCCCCTTCCCTCGCACTTGTGCGATCTGAATGATACCTGGCCTAGTAGGATCGTTGTCCGTCCTCCCTTTGTTCCCCTCGCTTGCCTCATTGGGCCTTGAAACACTTGTGTATAGGCGCGTTATAAATGCCATATCATATCATAACAGCCAAGAACATATAAAGTGGAGGAAAAAGGGTGACTATGGTACAACTCCCCTCATCTGGGACATCAGTTTGGGTAAACCTGGAACCCACATTGCCAATACCACAAAGAGAGAAAACCTTTGAGAGTTGTGTGAAATTAAAACCCATTCCTGGCAGTCTTTGCTGTGTCGTATGTATATTTGGGTCAAGGGGTGTCATTTTTGTTGTACACATTGGATTGATTAACACTATACCCGCAGACCATTCTCCATCTTGCATGTATATCTATGTTATTCAGTGTAATTCTCAAGAATGTATACACTGCATGGACTCACATTATAGAGTGTCTCTTCAACGTGCTTGTTGCATTAGATCCAAGGGGGACATCTGTTGGGTTTTACCTAATCTGGCTATCAGGCTACTTCCTGTATGTGTGGTTGTCTGTGCCTGGAATGTTGGGTATGGAGGAGTGTTCTGGTTGGAATGTTATGATGTGAGTGCCTGTGTTCCAGAAAAGTCCGTTGGGAATTTATGTTTGGCACAGGGGGACCGGTGGATGCTTCTCTCCTATGAACTTGTCTTATATATATCGAAATATACCTACCTGTAATTAAAAGAATCCAGTAAAGACTACTTATGTCATTTAAGACTCCTGAGTAATCTGTACCACTCAACTTCCTTAAATGCAACAACATCATTTGTATAATCTGGCGATTTACACAATACTTCCTCATTCTGAGAAAAACGCGGAGATTTGGCGTTGTCCGATCCTGCACAGCAATTTTTAATTCCCTCACTAGGGCCATTATGCCGCGGCATGACACAACTCATGGGTACAAATATAATCCCTGAATTGTTTATTTTTCAACACATACATCGTGACTGGAGATATGTTCTCTTCAGAAGTATTAGCGCTTTATCACGCTTAAAATAGGGGACCCGTTTTCCTCAATTCCAAGGTCACAAAGGGGGTTGCCATGTCAACGAATGCCATGGAAAAATATAAACCAAGTCACTAATGCTGCACAACAACTCTGCACTACCCAACACCACGGTCGAGTGAGCATGAAGGTAGGGTTATAATACGAGTTCAGTCGCATTAAAAGTAATGCGTTTTTCCAAATGTTTTTACGTGGAAGCACCTCGGCATCCTAGCGGTTCGGATTACAGACAGATTTTCATGTCGTTGCAGGCAATCCCTCGAATGTTAGGAGCGGTCTCCGTGACAACATACGCTCCATTTAGAGGTAAGATGTTACTTGGATCACATATGCTCGTGATCCGTTATAAGGTTCCACTTTCACAGCGAGAAATCATCCTTTCTCTTCATAGGGAAGTGGAGGCATTCACTAATAGGAATTCCAAATATGACATAAAAACATTACCTTGCCAGGAGCTACGCCCACTGTGAACACAAGGTAAGACATTAAGATCATCATTTTCAACCGTTTTTGGGAATAATCAGCTAATGTCCATATGTCAAATGAGATACACAAAAGACCTCGGCAGTGACCATCCTGTGCATGCTTTTCACAGGGTAACTACTGCTTTTCTGCCTCAGTTCAATGCATGCATGGTGATAGTCCTGTTGGCTTTTCAAACTCTCTGTGCCACGCCATGCAGCATGGTAAGCTTTGTCTGGGACCATTTTTCTTAGCTACTTGTAGAGCTTTCAATAGATATCCGGATGCAGAACACTAATTTTTATCCATTTAATTTCTCATAGATACATACCACAAGCTGTGAGGAATTTATTCCACATTTCCCATCCTGATGAAGGCCGTTACACTTGAAGCTGTTAAAATGCAATAGGCCAAAACACTATTGTGTTGACTTTTTTCTGTTTTAGTATGTCAATTGGGCAAAACGTTTCATGTTCTATTCTATATTGTATCACTGTAACCCCTTGACAAATCAAGGTTCTGTATGTAAAAAAGTGACTATACGATTGAAAAATGTACTCAATGTTGTAGCATTTTGTTTTTATGTGAAATGTGTTGGGTTCACCACGCCTTTGGTATAATATGTCATTTATAACGGTTTGTATAAATACACAGCAATGACTGTTTGATCAAATTGACTCAATAGATAGTCTTTTTTCCTTTACTGTGGTTCGGTCTGGGTTCACCCTGACCAATTGTTTTACACATATCTTGTAGTACCTGGAACGGTCAGGGAAGAGCCAGGTGCCCCTTTGTTTTGTTACATATGAGAAAATGTCCATATATTGTCCTTCACCCATGATATGATATATGATATGATATGATATTTTATTTATAGTGTGCCTATACACAAGTGTTTCAAGGCGCGATGACGCAAGGGGGAACAATGGAGGACAAGACAACGATCTTACTAGACTAAGTGACATTGAGATTGCGCAAGTGCGGGGGAGAGGGAAGGGGAAAAGTGCAAGGCAAAGGTGAGGAGGAGAAGTGCGAGACATAGGATCAAGACATGGGAAAAGAGTGCAGCCAACAGATGGCAGTGCAGGGGTTAAGTGCAGACAAGTGTTGGATAAGTACAAGTAGGGGGACTGTAGGGATGCAGATACAGCTCCCAAGTGCAGGGTTGCCAGCAGGCAGTGGAAGTGTGCAACTGGGAGGTCAGGGACCTGGGTCCGTCATTCAGTGGGTAGCCAGGTAACCAGTGCATTATCATACAGGAGATCAGCAGGGAGGTGGAAGAAAGAAGGCACACGCAAAGAGAAAAGTCCTGAGCTGCTTCCGGAATCAGAGATGATTCTGCTCAAGTTTCAGAGAGGCAGGGAGGCTGTTCCAGAGGAAGGCACCGGCCGAAGACAGAGATCTGCCCCCAACTCGTTGCTTAGAAAAATGACTGACCCTCAGGGAGCTGGAGGTGGAACAGCAAAGAGCTTGAGAAGGAAGATATTTCTGAAGAGAAAGCTGGAGGTATTTTAGTTGCAGGCCCCAGAAGGCCTTGTGGACAATGCAAAGGGTCTTGCATTTTATCATTGCAGCCACTGGGAGCCAAAGGAGAGATTTCAGTGCTGGAGAGATACGATCTCTGGGCTTGAGGCAAAGGACAAGTCTTGCAGTCCTGTTCTGGATGAGTTGCAGAGGACAGAGACTAGAGGAGGGTATATTTAAAAAGAGGCTTTTACATTAGTCAAGCCTAGAGAGAACCAGAGCTCTCCAGACAGTGAGCTTCTGGGGGAAAGAGAGATAATGAAAAATACCTCTGAGGAGGTACAGTTGGTAGTTTGACTTATTAGAGACGTTGGAAATGTGAGGGGAGAAGTAGAGGGTGGAGTCAAAGGTAACTCCAAGGCTTTTAGCCTCACATGTGGGAGCAGGAAGAGGGCCAAGGGAAGCCTGAAAGTGGCGGGAAAGGCAGAAGCAGGTGTGCCAATAAGGAGGATCTTTGTCTTACTGGCATTCAGGCAGAGATCATTGGCGGTGCACCACTCCTGGATTGCAGACAGACAGGGATGAAAGAAGGAGAAAGGGCAGCAGAGGGGTGTCTGAAGGCGAGCTGGGTGTCATCCGCCTTGCACTGGAAGATGGAGCAGAGAGCAGCAATGTGGAGGGCGGGAGGTGCCAGCTATTGGTTGAACAACCAGGGAGAAAGGTTAGACTCCTTGGGAACATCACAGGTGGTGAGAGAGAGATAGAAGAGAGGAAGGACCCAAGTTGGATCTGGGAGGGTCGGTCAGACAGGAAAGAAGTTAGCCAGGCCAGAGCCTGATCAGTGATACCCAGATTATCACAGAGCAGGATGGCATGGTTGGCCATGCAAGGAAAAAAGTTAGTAACAAAAAAACCAATAGAAATACATCACAAGAATTCAATTCCTGAAAATGTGTTAAGAATATAATCATGTATTTTACATCATAAACTCCTGAAACTTATTAAGCAAATTACGTATACTCACAATCGTTCATACTGCCTTGTGAGCACACAAATCAACAACTCCATCTTCCACACTACCACTGGTATCCTGAACTGACCTCTCTAAGAAACTAGAAGGTGTCTCACCTGCTAGTCCCCAGGGATCTGTCATCCAGGTGGCCAGGACACGGCCATTGCTTTTGGATCCAGTTCTTGGGGGTGGACCAGTGCGGGAGGATCACCTGGATGTGGGGTCCTCGGGAAGTGGAAGTGGGACACCGGACGGTGAGACACAGTATCCCCTTCCCAATAACACCTTGTCCCCATCCTACCAGGGATGCTTAGGAATTCAAACCCCCCACCCCCTTTTCCGACACAAACACTTTCTCACGGACAGTTCACCGTGAGCGACAACAGACTAACACCAGATCCATATGCCTGACATGTCCCAGCACCATGGACAGGCAAGTTCAGGCAATTACAAATGATTACACACACCTGACTTCCATCACACTTCCCCACATGGATAAAAGACAGAGCACGAAAGTACCCTCTGGGTGAGGCAAACCACACAAGGAAACAGCAGTTCCAAGATGGCAGTTTAATACAAGGAGAAAGATGGCGATACCAGAGAGAGTCGAATGGATGGAAGTACTTGTGGCCTCTAAAGACTGTTACTTTCGTGTGCCTTGGAAAGCAAGAAACCGAAGACCAGGAACTAAGGCTGATCAAACCTGCACAGTGTGTCAGAGGTAGGCGGGACTCTCCTGCATCGATAACTAAGGTGGGAAGGAGCAATTGCTGCTGTGGTACTGTCCTTGGCTCCTACAACACAGCAGTGTCAGAAAAGATAGCACAGCCGGTGAGTCGGAGAAACTGATACCAAACCAGCTTGTGTTTTGAACCAAGGTTGCAAGTGGAAACATTGTATAAAGAGAACAGTGTGTGAGGAGTTTGTAATAAGCAACGTGGATATAATTGGAAACCAAAGGAGTAGTTGGACTTTGGAAGGCCAAGAAAAGATACCATACACAGAGTGGTTCCGCACCACGTGGGTGCTCATTCGAAAGTCTCTGTTAGGTATCCAACTGATGCTGAATGCAAGAAAAAGGAATATTGAGATCGAAGTGGTCATGCATTGGGTCAAGCTAAACCCTGTGCACATTTGAGAGTCTGTCAGTTTCAGAGAACTCCTCCCACTGGCTCTCCTCACCTGAGACTTCTGAAACTCTGCCCGGAGGGTCGGTCTTCTTTCATCTTCGTGTCTTCTTGGTGTCTTCCTCTTCTTCTCTCTTCTTCATTCTTCTCTCTTTCTTCTTTTCGCGAAGGTAGGGAGAAGCCCCTCCAGAAGCAACCTTGACCTCAAAGGGAACACAGCCAAAGGGATATTCAGAGGAGCCAGCCCCCAAACAGGGAAAAAGCCTTAATAGGCAGTAAAAACCCCTGTGCCGCTGTCTGCAGGACACCGTACCTCAAAGTGTTGGAATGGAGGTAAGTTATGGCGGTAGTATGTATGTGGAAGTCTGGACTAAAATGAGGTTCAGATGTCAAAGAAGGGTAGGGAAGTCCAGCGGTAGGCAACGGTGGAAAAGGAACAGTGAACCACGGAACAGCGGTAAGCAGCTTGAGCGTCTGTAACTGGAAAGTTGCAACACTACGAGCAGGGGGCGTGGCTACAATATGCAGGGCTGAACAACCGATGGCTAGTCTGTTAATGAGGGGTTGAAAGAGGCATATTGCCGAACCTCCATCTTTCCCCCAGCTTCCAGGGTCGCAATGTGACAATATGCCCCCTCTTCATGCAGCTCACTCTGGGTTTTACCAGATGGAGCCTGTGGAACTGGTGGAGTAGTCTCGGGGCATCTATGTGACTCCTGGGTTCCCAAGTTCGTTCAGCTGAAGTATAGCCTTTCCAGTGGACTAAGTACTGGAGGGTTCCCCGTCTGTACCGGGAGTCCACCAGTCTTTCTACTTTGTATTCCTCGGGCTCTGGATCCTTGGTTACTGAAAGGCAAGGAATCGTGAATCCTTGGGGATCAGGATGTTAAGCCTTCAGAAGTGAGGTATGGAAGACTGGGTGAATCCTCTTGAGTCTGGAAGGCAGCCGTAGTCGAAAGGCTACTGGATTAGTCTTGGACACGATGGGAAAAGGGCCTATATACTTGGCTGAAAACTTCCCAGGGTGAACACACCATGGCAAATACTTGGTAGACAACCAAACAAGTGTGCCAGCTTCCCATGAGGGGTTTGGTTGTCGTTTCTTATCGGAATAGACCTTATACTTTTTATTGCTGGCTTCAAGGTCACGTAGTGCTTCTCCTTGTATACGCCTAAGGTCTTCTAGATGTTGATCTATAGCAGGCATTGTCGTGGGAGTGAGTCCAAAAAGAGGAATATGCCTGGGATGAAAATCATAGGTGTAGTAGAAAGGACTACCTCCGCTAGCTGAGTGCGTGGCAATGTTGTAAGTAAATTCTGCAAGTGACAGAAAGGATGCACATCTATCTTGTTCTTGATTGCAGAAGCAACAGAGGTACTGTTCTAGAGTGGCATTGAGACATTCTGTCTGGCCGTTGCTTTGTGGATGGTAACCTGAAGAAAGTGCACATCTGATACCCAGCTGCCTGCAGAGAGTGAACCAAAATGTTGATGTGAATTGGGACGCTCTATCAGATAGAATAGTGTGTGGAAGGACATGTAAGCGGACCACATCCTTCAGAAATACTGAAGCGGCCTTAGGTGCAATTGATAAACCCGGTAGGGAGGAACCATACTGTAACCATAATAGCCGTAAACCCTTGTGACTGTGGGAGATCGACTATAAAGTCAGTAGAAATGTGTTCCCAGGGCTGTGAAGGTATAGGGTCTTGTTGGAGTAGACCCACCGTCTGTTGGGTAGAGGACTTGTTCATAGCACATACTGGACAAGATATTACGTAAGCCTTTATGTCCTTAACCATCGTAGGCCACCAGAAATGTCTGGTAAGTAGGTCTAATGTTGTCCTATGTCCTTTATGGCCAGCGGAAGGAAGGTCATGGCACCAGGAGAGAGCTTGTGTCTGTAGTTGCTTGGATGGAAGAAACAGCAAGCCCTTGTGAAAGTATAAATCCCCTTGTTTTGCCAAGTCTTGCTTTTGACCATGGATCATCGGTAAGAGACGGACTGAGTTCTTGACCTCCTTCAGAAAGGAGTGGACCGCCCCAAGATCCATTTCCCAGCTAATATCTCTTCACTTCCTTGAGATTGATCAATAGCTTCTCCCAAACATCTGGATAATGCATCTGCAAGGGTATTCTCCTTCCCAAGTAGGTACGTTATGACAAAATCGTACTGCGAGAAGAAATAAGCCCAACGGGCATGGTGGGAATTACGACATTCCATTTTTTGCAGCACCTTAAGATTTCTGTGATCGGTACGAACCAGAAAGGGATGTGTCGCTCCTTGTAATAAGTGTCTCCATTCAATACAGGCTTGGCAGATGGCTAACAGTTCTTTTTCAGTCACAGAATAATTGTGTTCACAAGAGGTTAAAGTCTGTGAATAATAGGCCACTGGAGGTTCCTTGCTGTCTTCCCCCTTCTGTAAGAAAGCTGCCCCAATAGCTCCTCCAGAGGCATCAGTTTCTACTACGAACGGCTGTGATTGATTGGGTTGGACCAGTATAGGGGCTTTGGGGAAGGCTGTCTTGAGATGTTGAAAAGCTTCATCAGCGTTCCTGTTCTACTCAAACTTTCTTCCTTTCTTGAGGAGATTGGTAATAGGCAAAATGATGTCCGAGAACCCGGGGATAAACCTCTGATAAAAATTGGATAGGCCCAGGAACCTCTGTATATCCTTGGTGGACCTTTGAGTGGGCCATTTTAACAGAGCCTTGGCCTTGTCAGGATCCATCTGGACCCCGTCCTTTGAGAGAATAAATCCCAGATATGAAACTGAAGGAGCCTCAAAAGTAAATTTCTCCAGTTTAACCAGGAGTTGGTTGTTCCGCTATCTTTGCAATACTTCTGTGACATGTCGTTGGTGTTCCGTAAGTGAAGAGGAGAAGACCAAAATATCATAAAGATATACCACTACTGAAGAAAACAACTGGTCAGAGAACACCTTATCAACAAATCTTTGGAAGACAGCAGGAGCATTTACCAGGCCGAAGGGCATTACTCTGTATTCGTACTGCCCCAGCTGGGTTCTAAATGCCGTCTTCCACTCGTCGCCTCTCTTGATTCTCAGCAGATGATAGGCCCCCCTTAAGTCAAGCTTGGTAAACACACTCGACCCTTGTACCACCTCGAGCACCTCCTTAATTAGGGGCATAGTGTAACGGTCCCTCAAAGTCATACTGTTTAAGCCACGGTAGTCTATACAGGGGTGCAACTCAGATGTTCCTTTCTTGGGTATGAAGAACATAGATGCCCCAGCAGACGACTCAGACTCCTGAATGAGTCCATTTTGCAGGTTGGCTTCGAGGTATTCCTTGAGGGCCCTTTTTTCATACGACCAAAGGGTACCGATGCTCCTGGAATCAGAGCAATAGCATAATCCTCAGGGCGATGGGCTGGCAAGACTCGAGGAAGCTTGTCTTCAAAAATGTCCGAAAATTGCTCATAATATGGAGGGATAGTTTGTATGACTGTTGTGGACATGGAGACCACAGTCCCCTCGCCGGACTCCGGAGTGGGTTGTGGCAGACAGTTTAGATTGCAGTATTCAGAGTGAAAACAGATGGTGTTGGCCTTGCAATCTATCATAGGATTAGGCCTTCGGAGCCAGGGAATGCCCAAGATGATCGGGAAGTGGGCTGTCCAAATGACATCAAATGTGATCTGTTCCTGATGTTGAAACATGGTTAATACAGCAGAACAAGATTCCTGGACTATGGGGCAAGAGACTAAATGTGACCCATCAACCCCTTCTACCGGAAGGGGATTGCTCTTGTCACACAATGGAATATGGTGTTCTTGGGCCCACTGTATGTCCAGAAAGTTGCCTGCTGCTCCGCAGTCCAACACAGCTAATACTTCCAAGGTAGGCGAAGTCTTGAAGTTCAGTTTAACCAGAAACACCATGAGTCTGTTGTCTTCAGTATCTCCTTCTGGTTGGGTAACATTGCAGGGACCAGCAACTTCCACCCGGGATCTCTCCCTGCTTAGATCCAAGGGGTTGCGTTTCCCGAATGCCTGGGTGGTACTTCAGGACAGTTGCGTAGCAGATGTTTAGAAGAACTGCAATACATACAAAGACCTTGCTCTCTGCATCACTTGCTTTCTTCTGGAGACAAGGGGCCTCTTGCCGTACCAATCTGCATAGGTTCTTCCGTCTTAACTCGACTGGGTTGCACAGCTGGTGGAGTTCCGATAGAAGGGGGGAACCTCGTTCTTCTCTTCTCCTGTCTTCTCTCCGACAGTCGGTATTCTATTTGAAGGGTGAGCGTCACCAGATCCTGAAATGACGCAGGGCTAACCACTCCAGCCAGATCGTCCTTCAAGTCATCATGTAACCCCCTACAAACAGGGTTTGCTGTGCGGAGTCTGGAAAACCTGCGTCAACCGCCGGTTTCATGAAAGTGGAGGCATAGGTCTGTACGTCTTGATTTCCTTGACGAGGATCCAACAAAGCCTCATATGATGAGTATTGGATCTTTGGACGGTCAAATCTGGTTCTAAACTGTTGGGTGAAGAGAGCATAGTCATTCATCATAGGATCAGCCATGGTGATATGGGGAGTTGCCCATGCTAGGGCATTGCCCGCTTAATTGGTGACAAGAAACCCGACCTTGGCTCTATCCAGTTCATAGGCCTTGTGTCTAAAGTGAAATACACCATACAGGCATCCAAAAATTCTTTGAGAGTTTTGGGTTTCCATCATACTTTCCAAAGGGGAAAGCCAGGGGAGGTAAGTCGCCTCAGTTATCTTCTCGAGCAGTAGCTTGTTGTCTTAGGGCTACGTTCTCAGCATGAAGAGATTGGACTTCAACCTGGAGTCCTTGAAGAGCATTGATGATCTCTTGCTATTGCTCCAGCAAAGCCATGTTGGATTCTTGGTGTTGCAAGCTGTCAGTTTCAGAGAACTCCTCCCACTGGCTCTCCTCACCTGAGGCTTCTGAAACTCTGCCTGGAGGGTCGGTCTTCTTTCTTCTTCGTGTCTTCTTCGTGTCTTCTTCGTGTCTTCCTCTTCCTCTTCTTCTCTCTTCTTCGTTCTTCTATCCTATCTTTCTTCTTTTCGCAAAGGTAGGGACGGGCCCCTCCAGAAGCCACCTTGACCGCAAAGGGAACACAGCCAAAGGGGTATCCAGAGGAGCCAGCCCCCAAACAGGAAAAAAGCTGTAATAAGCAGAAAAAACCCGGTGCTGCTGTCTGCAGGGTGCCGTACCAAGTGTTGGAATGGAGATAAATAATGGCGGTAGTATATATGTGTATGTCTGGACTAAAATGAGGTTCATATGTCAAGACAGCGTAGAGGAAGTTAGGACCCACTGACCTAGGACAGTGGTACAGGGTGCAAAGACAAGAGGGAAAAGTGAATATAGCAAATCCCCAAGGATGAGAAATCGAGCGAGCAGAGAAAAGCAACTGAGTATGATACCTAAGGGAGCAAGAAGTACTGAAACAGATGCTCTAAAAACTCGGGGGAATCAGACAGAACAAGAAAGGCGAGAGGATCACGAGAGAGCCAGAGAGAGAGAGAGAGAGAGAGAGAGAGAGAGAGAGAGAGAGAGAGAGAGAGAGGGAGAGAGAGAAGCGAACAAACACTTTGTAAAATGGAAACAAAATGAATAAGGAGTAAAGTTGAAAGAAATGACGTTGTCACGAGTGGTAGGGCTTACAGGCCCCGAAGATGGTCGCGATGGCAACGTTGGCGCCAGGTTTCCATCAACAATGTCTCCTCCCCTAAGATGGCATCTGAAGAGCAGGGCGCCGGTCCATTCATTCAGTCGGAGCCTGAAGAGGAAACTCCTCCTCTTTACACGGAAAATGTATTTATGTTTGTGACTCCTACACCGTTGCTACTGTTTGCAGAGGCTGCGCTTCGTAAGTTCGACACTAGGCTACTAACATCCTTTCTCATAGTAGTTACATTTCTACCTCTAGAGGACCCCTCTGACTTGACTTTCTTCTTTCAGAACCTCGATTCCCCCTCTAGATCTACCTCGCTATCGGTGATCACTCGAACTCTTCAAAGCGATACGGATTACAATCTCCTCGTAAGTGTCCCAGCCGGCATTTATCTCTTTGATTTAGGAGCCTTCCGACTTCACATATGGTATCTCACCTTTAACTTTGAATGCATGGAACCCCGATCCTGACAGGACTACAACTCCCTACTTGCTCCCCGGTGACTTCCAGGACTAGGAACTTTAGCGAACACTCAGGTATGCAGACTCTGTCGGTAAGTCCAAGAACTAGATAACTTATCTCCCTCTTCCATTTCACATTCGTCGCTAACATTCATTTCATCTCACAAGGCTATCCACTTACCTGTCCGATCCCGACGTCCTTTTGCCTTTCACTTCCTCAAGGAGTCTTGTAAAGCACACGGAAAGGTACGCCGTCCTTACAACAAGTTTCATTCACTTTTCAATATCCTCCATAATTATTCTCTCTCTTAAACAGCCTCCTACAAATCCCAAGGTTCCACTCACCTAGTATCCAGCGAGTACTACCAGCTTTAATTCGGAATCCCAGCTCCTTCAGAAACAGCGACGTCTACGCTCTCTATCCACGCGACGCCGACACTCACTAGCTTCACAGGGTTTTCTTCCCCTCGAGGGTTTCCCTGGAGCTTTCCCCCGGCTCCAAATTCTTTCGGTGCAGTGGGAGAGTTCCAGGTAAGCTTTTCATTACGACTTCTACGTAGATCAAGAACAGGTCAGTGGTTTTATAATCTGTTCTTTGTTTGTTGCCACTGTTAAGGTTTCACAATCTGAATGTAATTCTCTTCAGAATTAGGAGCCAATAGTGACAGATAGCAATGCCTGAATATGAAAATGATACAAAAACAAGACACTTTTTAAGGAACTTTCTACGGGTGTTTTATTTGACTTTTCTGTGGCAACAATTTGGTATAACAGAAAACCACATGGAGCAATAGGTTCAACAGCTGCTTGCAGCGGTTCAAGCTCTTTCGGCTGAAGTCCACAGCTCAAACAGGAAAATGTAATGCTTAGACAGCAAACAGGTCGATCCGCCAAGAGCTCGAAGTACCTCCTGGTCCTTTTCCCTCTGAAAAGTTTGACGGTAATTGCCTTTAAGGCGGCTTTTTTCCCTACAGATAGAGACAAGGTGGGTCACATGATTGCCCAAATGACAGGAGCATAGTTAGCCTGGGCCACTCCTTCAGTCACTAGCAATAATCCCATACTTGATTCCTACTCCGCCTTCTGCAATAGTGTCAAAAATATGTTTGGCAGGCAAGAAGTCACTGTAGCAGCCCAAGAACGTTTAATGGATATTAAGCAAGGTGGGCAAGACATCTTAACCTACATAACCAAATTTAAGCAGTTGGCGGCCGATACGGCCTGGTCGGATGACGCCCTGATGACAATCTTTAGACGCGGCTTGTCTGAGGAACTAAAGTACAAGGACTCTAGAGTGCCCCGTCCCCACAACTTGTCTGAATATATAGCGTTGTCATGCAGCTAGACTATAGACTTCAGGAAAGACATCGTGAGAAAAGAAAGGGTTGGAGTCCCAGGTCCCATCTTGAAGGTCTTTCCTCCAAGGTCAAACCTATGCTCACTGAGAAACCAATGCAATTGGTAACTACACAAGGCTCTCTCTCCACCGAACAACGATTCAGAAGGAGGTCTTCAGGCTTATGTATGTACTGTGGAGCCAATAATCATACAATCAAAGAGTGTCCCCTTATTCCTCCCAAGAAGACGGAAAATGCCAGTACCCGGCAGTAAAGGGAACGACGGTTCAGGGTTCGAATTTAACACCTAGTTCCCAACAAAGTCCTCATGCTTCTTCCCAAGCACTTCCTACCGAAAATGCCATGAGAGTCTTAGGAGTCTCGTTGACCTGGAACAATATACAATTAGAAATGTGCCTGCTCTTATTGATAGCAGGGCAGCAGGTCATTTTATAGATGATCATTGGGCCAAGACCCATGGCATTCCCCACACAGCGAAGAATATGGCGATCCCAGTTGAAAGTGTGGAAGGGAGTCCTCTCACATCGGGTCCCATTGATAGTCACACCTATTCGCTAACCATGACTATTGCTTATCATACAGAGACATTGGACTTGGATATTACAAGGACAGCACATTACCTGGTTATTCTGGGTTTACCATGGCTGCGGGCCCACAACCCGTACATCAACTGGATGGCTGGAACTTTGTTCTTGGGATCTGAAAAGTGCATTCATCATTGTCACACGCCCAAACTCCCCCTATCTCACAGTAGTCCATAAAAGTTTGAAAATAAGCCCAATCCCGTGGTATTGAATGAAGTAACCTCTCTTCCACCCGAATATCAGGAATTTCAGAAAGTCTTCACTCAGACCGAATATTCAGAACTTCCACCTCACCATCGAGATGACTGTGCATCGATTTACTTCCAGATAGTCCTCTTCAATTCAGTCGCATGTACATCCTTTCGTCCAGAGAAAACAAAGTGTTGAAAGAATATCTACACACAAATTTAAAAAATGGTTTAATCATGGAGTCCACTTCACCTGCGGCTGCATCTCTCTTTTTTATCCCAAAAAAGAACACCACAGAATTACACCCTTGCATCGATTTCAGGGGTTTGAATAAAATCACCATTCCGGATAAATATCCCACGCCACTAATCCCTGATAAATTGGAAGCAGTGGGAGGCGCCAGTATGTATACTAAACTCAATTTACGAGGTGCTTATCACCTTATCCGTATTAAATCAGGCGATGAGTGGAAAACCGCCTTTAGGACTCCTTTTGGCCATTTCCAATTTAGGGTCATGCCCTTTGGTTTATCTAATGCACCCGCGGTATTCCAGAGGTTCATGGATCACATATTCGCAGACATAGCATTACATTATGTCATAATCTATCTAGACAACATATTGTTTTTTTCCTCTTGCTTGACGGATCACCTGGCTCATGTAAAAGAAGTGTTAACCAGACTTCGACAGAACTATTTGTTCTGTAAGCTAGAAAAATGTGAGTTCCACCAAGAGACTGATCCATATTTAGGGTATGTATTGTCTGAACAAGGCATCTCCTTGGACCCTACCAAGGTTTCTGCAATTCCAGAATGGCCAGCGTCTAAGTCGATCAAAGAACTACAGAGATTTCTGGGATTCGCCAACTTTTACCGTTGCTTTATAACACATTTTTCTTCTCTGACTCAGCCCTTAACTCTTCTACTCAAGAGGGGAAAGACTTTCAAATGGACAGAACAAACACAAAGATCCTTTAACCGACTCAAGTTACTCTTCACAGAAGCACCCATTCTAGCTGTGCCCAACCAACAACGCAGATTCATATTAGAATCTGATGCTTCCAATCAGGCCTTAGGTGCAGTTCTCCTCCAACCCGACGCTAGGAACATCGAAAGACCAGTGGCATATCTTTCCAAGACCCTCACTCCCGCTGAAATCAACTACACGGTATTGGAGAAGGAATTACTAGCCATCAAGCGGGCGTAAGAGGAATGGGGTCACCTGCTTTTAGGAGCCCAATACCCCATCAAAGTCAGAACAGTCCACCATAACCTGCACTCTCTTCAATATGCACAAACATGCAACAGTCGGCAAGCCCGATGGGCACATTTTCCCCCCCTTTTGGATAATATTTACATTTATCCCTGGCAAGTTAAACCATAAAGCGGATGCAAAGAGATTCCAGAGAACACTATTCTTTTCAACCCGAACAAATCTTCCCCAAGGCAGTATTTGTACCCGTCGTACATCATTTTCTACGAAGACTAGAAGATAAATCGAAGGATTTGGAAATTTCTCAGCATGAACTAGTCCCCAAGTACGGATTAACAAAGAGTAGGGGTCTGCTGTTTAAAGAAGAGAAAGTGTTCATTCCAGATGAAAATCTACAAAAGGAAGTGTTAAGACTTTGTTATGACTCCAAGGCAGCAGGACACCGAGGGGTAGCCAATACTTTGGAACAGATACAAAGACATTTCTGGTGGCCGGATCTCCGACAGAACGTTCAGGACTACATCGCATCCTGCCCCATCTGTCTACAAAACAAAACTCCTCAAAGACCTCCGCTTGGAGAATTAGTAAGGATGCCTTTGCCCACAAGACCTTGGCAGATCATTTTGACAGACTTTATAGTTGATTTACCCCTGTCCGAAGTGTGTTCCACCATAATGGTCACAATTGACACTTTAACTAAAATGGCACATTTCCTCCCGTTACCATCCATTCCTTTGGCTTCTCACATGGCAAGAGTATTTTTGGACTGAATTTTTTCTCTTCATGGCTTGCCTGAAACCATAATATCTGATATAGAGTCCACAATACACATCTAAGTACTGGAAGCATCTCTGCGACATTTTAGTTAGGGATCTCCCGGGCATTGAGTTCAGAATATCACCCGCAAACCAATGGCCAAACGAAGCGTCTAAACCAAACCTTAGAGGGTTATTTAAGGTGTTTTGTATCGGCAACCCAAGACAACTGGAAGAGTCACCTACCTCTGGCGGAATTTGCATATAACAATGCGGCTCACTCAGCTATCAGAGCCAGCCCTTTTTTCTGTACATATGGGTTTCACCCTTCGGTCTTCCCAACTGCAGTACCTCATTCTACTCCACTTCCCAGCTTGGATAGTATGATTGATTTAATACAGCAAGGACATAAGAGGGCGCACGTAGCCTTGCAGGATGCCCAGGATAGAAGTAAAAGACTCACGGATCAACATCGGACTCCGGCTCCTTCAATCCACATCGGGGACAGGGTGTGGTTGGCGAGTAAATATCTTCCTAGGAGACTTGTTCCTTCCAAGCTATCTCTGAGATTCTTTGGGCCATTTCCTGTATTAGCTAAGAGAGGAACCTCTGCATTTAAGCTGCAGTTACCTGATTCATGGAAACGTATCCATCCCACCTTTCATGTATCACAATTGAAATCTGACGTTAGAAGTCGATTTCACCCACTCTTGGCTGGTGTACCCCCCGCCCCCAGTGTTGACTGCATCTGGTCCAGAATATGAAGTATAGGCTATTTGTGATTCCAGATACCGGTGGGGGGTGCTACAATACCTAGTGGATTGGAAGGGGTGTTCCCAGGCGGAACGTTCTTGGGAGCCGGCCTCGGCAATTCATGCCCCTAGGTTGGTCCGCTCTTTCCACCGTTATGTCAGGCTGGTAATATCCACATCCAACGCAGGAGCTGCTGAGTCCCACGATCCCACTAAGATGTCTAGCTCACAACTAAACTGAACAGCTGAGTACTAGATACCCTTGAGGGAAGGGGGAAAAGTGGATAAAATAACAAATCAGACACTGGATCTTCTATCTTCATCCGGTCTCTGCATGAATGAAAATTGTTAAGCATTAAATAATATTACAAAACTAAACAACTATTATTTTATGAATATCAACAAACCTACCTGAATACCCTCTGCAAAGAGCCCAGAGGATGATAATTATTTCTATATATTTTTTTTAGTTTTGAAATAACTCCAACTCTTTTACCCTAAAAGCAAACTTTGGTGGTCATGTTTCATAACTGTGCTGCTGAAAACCAATGAACTGAATGTCATTTCAAGTGACTAAACTGATGGAGGTTCCTTGTGGATATAAATGAACTTGAAGAAAAGAAAATGTGTTTCCAAACAATGTCAATAAAACTGTGAACACAAACCCCAGAATGTCTCAAGAAGATGAGTCTTTTGAATGAAGCACACTTGAAAAAATAGTTGAAAACACAGAAATAATCTTTTGTTTTCCTTAAAATGATACTATTTCCTTAATCAGTTCATTCCATTTCATTTTCCTCTCTTTATGGAAATAGTTCAACAACCAAAGGAAATACCATTTAATATTGAGTGCAGTTTTAAAGTAAAGTTATTCCTCAAAAAACGTCTTTGCATGTAATGAGATGCATTTGGAAGATTCCTCATATAATATGGTACACAAGTCTTATATATTTTCCTCTTTGTTAAAAATACCTTGGCTCAAAAATAAATATCCTTCTTTGTGCTGCTTTTAAAAAACAAGGTTGCCTGTGCAGTCATTAACTTTAATAGCCTTTAAATATCATGTTTTCATGACTTAATCTCTGATGAATGAGTTTGCCATGTAAAAACACTGGCTTCACAACACGACGTCTTTTAATGAATTAAACATGCAGGCTTACCTTGTTTTCTTTAAACAAGAATGAGTTCACCTTTTTTCGTCATCCAGAATGCGATCTGACAAGGTAAGTGCAGTGTTTAATAAACAGTTTCTTGTGCGCGCGCACGCAATCAACTTTTGACTAGAGCTCCCCTGGTTTTCCAATGTCAATGTTAAAAAAAAGACAAAGCTTTAATCCTTGCACTTTAGAGGAGAAAATGACAGAAGATAAGGCTAACTTTGGCAGTTCAATTAGATTAATTACATAAAAAGTACTTAGCTTATTTTTTGCTTTAGAAGACCTCACAGCGTTTTCTTCCACAGGGAAAATTAATTTCTTTAGAGTAGATGTAACTTGAATGAGTTGTTTCTTTTTCTTTTAGTCTTGAAGATATTTTCTTATGAGTTTTCCAAGGCCCAAAACATAGGAGATAAACAGAAACATGACCAGCTCAGAAAACTAAACTAATGAAAGGCAATTTAGAATGTTGGGAGTCACACCATTGTCAACCTGCCACCCAATCAGAACTCCTGCCTCTGCCCTCCATCTTGGCTTGGGGTATCTGCAGTACTCTGAATATGAAGTTAAGGCCCAACCATTTTAACAGTGAAAAGACTATATTTAGTTTTTAAACCTAACAATGAAATAAACAAAGAACATAAGGATAATAATTCTTTAATTACCACCTATTTACTATGAACCTGACACGTTACCACCCGGGTAAACCGGGCGGTCCTCTCTTAGAAGGGGCATACTGTCACGAGTGGTAGGGTTTACGGGCCCGAAGATGGTCGCTATGGCGACGTTGGCGCCATGTTTCCATCAACAACGTCTCCTCCCTTAGGATGGCGTCTGAAGAGCAGGGCGCCGGTCCATTCATTCAGCCGGAGCCTGAAGAGGAAACTCCTCCTCTTTACACGGAAAATGTATTTATGTTTGTGACTCCTACACCGCGGCGCATTGCTACTATTTGCAGAGGCTGCGCTTCGTAAGTTTGACACTAGACTACTAACATCCTTTCTCTTAGTAGTTACATTTCAACCTCTAGAGGACCCCTCTGAGTTGCCTTTTTTCTTTCAGAACCTCTATTTCCCCCTCTAGAACTACCTCGCTATCTGCGATCACTCGCACTCTTCAAGCTATACGGATTACAATCTCCTTGTAAGTTTCCCAGCCGGCATTTATCTCTTTGATTTAGGAGTCTTCCGACTTCACATATGGTATCTCACCTTTCACTTTGAATGCAGGGAACCCCGATCCCGACAGGACTACAACTCCCTACTTGCTCCGCTGTGATTTCCAGGACTAGGAACTTTAGCGAACACTCGGGCAGTCAGACTCTGTCGGTAGGTCCAAGAACTAGATAACTTATCTGCCTCTTCCATTTCACATCTGTCGCTAACATTCATTTCATCTCACAAGGCTATCCACTAACCTGTCCGATCCCGACGTCCTTTTGCCTTTCACCTCCTCAAGGAGTCTTGTAAAGCACACAGAAAGGTACGCCGTCCTTGCAACAAGTTTTCACTTTTCAGTATCCTCCCTAATTATTCTCTCTCTTAAACAGCCTCCTACAAATCCCAAGGTTCCACTCACCTGGTATCCTGGCGAGTACTACCAGCTTTAATTCGGCATCCCAGCTGCTTCAGAAACGGCGACGTCTACGCTCTCTAGCCACACCAACGCTCACTAGCTTTACAGGGTTTTCTTCCCCTGGAGGGTTTCCCTGGAGCTTTCCCCCGGCTCCAAATTCTTTCGGTGCAGTGGGAGAGTTCCAGGTGAGCTTTTCATTACGACTTCTACGTAGATCAAGAGCAGGTCAGTGGTTTTATAATCTGTTCTTTGTTTGTTGCCACTGTTAAGGTTTCACAATCTGACTGTAATTCTCTTCAGAATTAGGAGTCAATAGTGACAGACGTGCTCACCTAGATTGGAAAAATGCACGCTCATAAACGCCAGCAGAGAGGAGTCAATGCTTTGAAAGGCAAGGATAGAAAGTATCCGAAAAGGAAGGACACGCGTGTCAAGAGGAATCAATAAAGCCAGCTCTGAAAATGAAAGTAACATAGTCGGCACATAAGCCCACAGCGAAGGAAGTACAAGAGGCAGAAAGGAACCACAAGGGTAGGGAAGTCGAGCGGTAGGCAACGGAGGAAAAGGAGCAAAGATCCACGGAACAGCGGTAAGCAGCTCGAGCGTCTGTAACTGGAAAGTTGCAACGCTACGAGCAGGGGGCGTAGCTACAATATGTAGGGCTGAACAATGGATGGCTAGTCCGTTAATGAGGGGTTGAAAGAGGCATATTGCCAAACCTCCATCTTTCCCACAGTTATCAGGGTTTGGATGTGAGAGAGTCTTTGATAGTTTAAGTACAGCACAATTGGTGCCGAGCCCAACTGAGGGAGACAAATTGAGTGAATGAAAGGGATCAGAGCCCGGCCGAGGGGATCCGGGGTGAACCGTGAGTCACCCGAGAAGGAATTAGTTAAACATTTGTTTGAAAAGGATCTGAGCATGGAAGAGGGGGATCCAACGTTGAACTTTTGTTTGAAAGGAATCTGAGCCTGGAAGAGGGGAATCCAACATTGAACTTTTGTTTGAAAAGGATCTGAACACGGATCAGGGGGATCCAACTTTGAACTTTTGTTTTCAAAGGGATCTGAGCTGGCTGAGGGGGATCCAAGGTGAACACCCAAATTGGATACTCGAAAAGGAAAATAACGTTTTTGTGTTGTTTTTGTATACCAGGCCCTCTGAGTCAAGAGACTAGCAAGTAGTGAAGATGCTTGGACACAGAAAGTCTTGAACTGTGAAAATGGAACTGTACCCTTGTGCGGCAGAAGCCAGAGTGTGTGCTTTGCTTGAGTGAACCGCCTTGTCCCGTGCTGAAAACGTGGGAACCGGAGGCCAACGGCCTGAACATCATGACTTATCATTTTGTGAACACTTCTTTCTTTTCATGAACATCACCCCACATTATTTGTTAATTAGTAGTAAGGATTGGCAATAGTTTTTTTTGTATAGGCCCTTTTAATTTGACAAGACTCCACTAGGACTGCATTATTATTATTTGATGGTCGCAGCTTGCTCCCATCTGTAGATTTAGGTTTATATAGGCGTTTATCTCACCCTTGTGAAAGTTCAATAAACACCCTTGAACTGTGGTCACTTGTGTCTGTCTTACTGTTGATACCATGCCTTCCTTATATATGGTGTCAGCAGTGGGATATGATTCAATTGCCAAAAATGTAAAATGCATGGTGATAATTAGCGTACCACCAAAAGGGGAAAATGGAATTGTTGAACTCCTTGCCTCTGATCATGTATCGACTCTTAAAGAGGTTTTGCTGTCTCAACTACATATACCAACTAGCCAATAAGACCTGTTTTTTAAACCTCAAGTGCTATTAGTTACCCTCCCACTCGCTCATTATAATATCCAACAGTGGGATCGAATACCATTGAAAATTCTAACAGCCTTTACCTTCATTAGACCTAGTACCGTAAATCCCCCGCTCCTGAACCTATTTTTTTTCTTGGCATCCAATTACCATCAGTCGCAGGGCCATCAGGGTTAGAGACCAATGTATCTTAGTCCCTCCCTTCGGCGGAATCAGACTCAGAAGGATCAGACGACTTTGAAACTTTATCCAAAGGAGTCAAAACCTGTTAATTTTCTGATTCAGAAAAGACCACCGAATGAACCATTACCCTACCGGAAGAAATGGCCATCCTAGTAGCTGTCATCGTCCAGTCGGCGGCCCATCAAATGCAGGCTGAAACTAGGCCCCAAGAAAACTTGACAAAATTGTTCGTGTTGTAAGACAGACCCCTACTACCACAGGGGATACTTCAACCATACCAAGAAGACAAAGCTCTAGGCAACTTCTTTCTGAATTTCAAACGGTTAGCCGAACAGTTAGGATGGGAAGAAAACCTTAAAGTATGTTATTTGGGGCCCCTGTTGAAAGGTTAACTACAGACCACCTAGCAACTACTCAGTCTTGCCCAGGGAGCCACCTTTGTATCCATATAAAAAGGGCTATTGAAGAGCCTGGGTAAATGTATCAAACATACTGTAGCCCTTTGGATCAATAACAAATGCCTTGAAGAATTGATAGAAATGATTACGTTAGAACAGTTCACCAATTCCTTTCCACCATTTCTACAAAAGGCCATATTGCAATTAAATCGACCTACCCTAGCCATGGCCTTTGAAACTGCACAAAACCACTCGGATTCTGCCAAACACTTCCACTTGGTACATCGAGGCGAGGAACAGAAAGATTACAAACCTACCCACCAACCCCAACCTCAGGGAGTAGATAAACAAGGAGGATCATATAAAATCAAGGAAGGGATACTGAATAGAAGACAAAAGATCTTACCCTAAACGTAGAGAAGAAAGTAAAAGGGAGAACCTATAGGAAGCAGACCACCCCCCTATCTGCTTTTCATGCAGAGAAACTGGTCATTTGGCCAGACAGTGTCTGAAATATTTAAAAGAAGAACCTATGAAATATGCTGTTTAAAGGGCAAAGAGTGGGAAGAACCTGAAGAAGATCTAGAGACCTTCAGCATATGTTTATGTCAGTCTTCTGCTGACTTCACATGTGAAAATGCTTGGGTGAATGGGAAGCAAGTGAAGGCGTTAATTGATTCTGGTAGCAAGCAAACCGCCATAAGAGCTGACTTGGTCACAACAGTGGACCTCGAGAATGCTACCCTAGTTAGAGTAACCTGTGTACACGGGGACAATGACATATACCCCATTAACATCAGGGGCGAGTCATGTTTAATATCTTCAGCCATCATTCCTGGGCTCCCTGAGGAAGTCATTATGGGTCGGGATTTCCGTACGTTTTCCACTCTTTTGCAGGACACCCCACCACCCTATAGAGAGTTTTCACCCTAGGACTGCTGGCACTATAATTACTATTCCTAAAACTCTCCAATATGAGACTGGGAAAATACGGAATTCCATGAACCCCCCACAAGATATAAAGAACCCATAAAAACAGAGTCAACCCCTTGGTTATTTTTGAGAGACCAATAAAACCACCTCGCCTCTACCTACACAGTCAAAAAGAAATCAGTGGAATATGCGAGAGTCTTTGGATATATCTCATCCCTGTTCTTTCCCAGGTCTTAACAATGATTGATCTGGACAAACACCAGTCATATCCAGTGCGAGTAGGGGAAGGGTATGTGAGAAACCAGAAGGTGTCTCACCTGCTGGTCCCCGGGGATCTGTCATGCAGGTGGCCAGGACACGGCCATCTGTTTTGGAACCAGTTCCTGGGGGTGGACCAGTGCGGGAAGATCCCCTGGATGAGGGTTTATAACACCTTTTCCCCATCCTAACAGGAAGGATACTTAACCCTGCCGCCCCTTTTCTGACACAAACACTTTCTCACAGACATTCAGCGTGAGCGACAATGTACTAACACCAGACCCATATACCTGACATGTCCCAACACCATGGACAGGCAAGGTCAGGATACTATGGATTATTACACACACACCTGACTTCCATCACACTTCCCTGACGGATAAAAGGCGGCACGAAAAGCACACTCTGAGCGAGGCAATCCACATGAAGAAACAGCAGTTCCAAGATGGAAGTTTAATACAAGGGGAAAGACGGCGAGACCAGAGAGAGTCGCAATGAGGGAAGTACCTGTGACCTCTAAATTCCAATACTTTCGAATGCCTTCGAAAGTAAGAAACCGAAGACCAGGAACTAAGGCTGATCAAACCTGCACAGTGTGTCAGAGGTACCTGGGGCTCTCCCGCGTCGATAACCAAGGCGGGGAAAAGCGATTGCCGCTGTGGTACTGTCCTTGGCTCCTACAACAAAGCGATGTCAGAAAAGACAGCACAGCCGGTGAGTCAGAGAGCCTAATACCAAACCAGCTTGTGTTTTGAACAAAGGTTCAAAGCAGCAACATTGTATAAAGAGATAAAGAGAACAGTGTGTGAGGCGTTTGTAATAAGCAACGTGGATATACTTGGAAACCAAAGAATGGTCCAGCGCCACGTGGGTGCTCATTCAAAAGTCTCTGTTAGTTATCCAACTGATGCTGAGTGGGAGAAAAAGTAATATTGAGATCGAATTGGTCATGCACCGGGTCAAGCTGAACACTGTGCACATTTGAAAGTCTTTAATAGTTTAAGTACATCACAATTGGTCTGAGCCCGGCTGAGGGAGATTAATTGAGTGAATGAAAGGGATCGGATCCCGGCTGAGGGGGATCCGGGGTGAACCGTGAGTCAGCCGAGAAGGAATTATTTAAACTTTTGTTTGAAAGGGATCTGAGCCCGGAAGAGGCAGATCCACCGTTGAACTTTTGTTTGAAAGGGATCTGAGCCCGGGAGAGGGGTATCAATGTTGAACTTTTGTTTTGAAAGGAATCTGAGCCCAGCTGAGGGGGATCCAGGGTGAACACCCAAATTGAATACTGGAAGAGGAAAATAACATTTTTGTGTTGTTTTTGTATACCAGGTCCTCTGAGTCAAGAGACTTGCAAGAAGTAAAGAAGCTTGGACATAGATGATCTTGAACTTGTGCCACAGAAGCCAGAGTGTGTGCTTTGCTCGAGTGAACCGCCTTCTCCAATGCTGAAAACGTGGGGAAGGGAGGTCAATGGCCCAAACATCTGAACTTATTATTTTGTGAACACTTCTTTCTTTTTCATGAACATCACCCCATATTATTTGTAAATTAGTAGTAAGGATTGGCAATAGGTTTTGTGTTATAGGCCCTTTTAATTTTACAAGACTCCACTAGGACTGCATTATTATTATTTGATGTTCATAGTTTGCTCCCTTCTGTAGATTTAGGTTTAGAAAGGCGTTTATCTCACTCTTGTGAAAGTTCAATAAACACCCTTGAACTGTGGTGACTTGTGTTTGTCTTACTGCTGATACCATGCCTTCCTTACACCTCTCACTTCCCTCTCATGACAAAGAATAATCCCAATGATCCCATTCTCTCTCTACAGTGTTGCTCTTAGTTGTCACACCGTGCTGTGGCTACTTGACAATTCTGTTAAGGTTCCACACTGCGCCTCCTTCTACCCTTACAGCTCTCTTAAAACACTCAATCACTTTCTTAGAACTGGTATATTTAGAAGCCCATTTACAGCCCCTTTTTCCTTTTTTAACTTTCACCACATCACCAGCATGAAAATCCTCCCTATTATGGTAATTTTTTCCTTTAAACTTCTTGTCATGATACTCCTTGCTCTTCTGCTGTGTCAATATCTTATCGGCCACAAAATCCTTGCTTACCAAAGCAATGCCTAAACCCTCATTTAACCAAGAGGGAAAGGTTTACAATTGGGTTCCCTGCCCCTCATCAACCTAAAAGGAGAAACACCTGTGGCACTATTCTGATGCCCCACAATAAATCACACAGATTCTCTTTCCAATCCAATCTATCCACTAGCGCTAATTGCACACAAACACCAATAACCATATTTTGTCTCTCAACCATCCCATTAGTCGTCTCTGGGTGATGCACCGATGAAAACTTCCATTGGAAACTCATTTTACAAGTAAATTCTCATATGTATTTCCTTGCTCCTAAATAGGGAACCATTATCACTCAAAATCACCTCCGGAACACCCTCCTTCCTAAACATCTTTTTCAAGAAATCAATTACCTTTTTAGAAGTAACACAATCCATAACAGCAACCTCCGGCCGCATAGTATATCTGTCCTCAAGTACCAACAAGAATCTATTCCCTCGCCCCAAACCATCATAAGGACCAACAGCATCAATAGCAAGTTCCATCCATGGTCCCTTTGTAACTGGTATAGGAGTCAAAGGTAACCACTTGGTGACCAGATTCTTGTCACAATGGTTCCATGGTGAGCAAGACTGTAAAATCCTTTCCACTTGCGGGTCCATTGCTGACCACCAATATTTTTCCCTAAAAATCCTCTTACAATCCGGGATGACCCTTGTAAGCTAAATAGAAAATGTTTTGTCTCAAACCAACCAGTGGTATCTGCTTGATACCTCTCAATATCCAAGGCCCTTCAATCGTCAATTCATCCTTAACCGTGTAATAACCATTATATCTCTCCTCAACTTCATCCCTTCCAGCCCACCCTTTTGTCAAAACTTCATCTTCGCCAACATTCTCTAACCGTTTCTCCTGACTCAAAACATTGAAAACACCACACACCTGTTCCTCGAAATCTTCATAAGCATCAGTACCAGTTTTACAACTCTCATTGGGCATCCTAGATAAAAAATCTGCAACATAATTCCGCTTCCCTGGAAAATATTCAACATTGAAATTATATTCCATCAATCTAAGACCTAACCTGGCAATTCTTGGCATGGCTCTGGACATACCCATCACAGTCAGCACTTCAACCAAAGGTTTATGATCCGTCCTTATAACAAATTTCTCTCCCTACACGTACTGTCTAAAATGCTATGCTCCCCAACAACATGCTAAAAGTTCTCTTTCAATTACAGAATAACATGCCTCTGTATCAGTTACAGCTCTGGAGGCAAACATTATGATCCTCTCTCGATCACCCTCAACCTGAGATAATACAGAGCCTAAACATTTACTACCTGCATTCACTGTGATAGTGCACTTCCTACCTGGTACAAATCCTCCTAAAAAAGGTGCTTCCATGATACATTTCTTCACTGCATCAATAGTCCTCTCATGCTCTTCACACCAAGTAGATTAGCATTCTTTTTCATAATTTTCTCAACGGCTGAGTAATTTCCGCAAAACGTTCCACAAATGTACTGTAACACTCAGCTAAACCCAAGAATTAATATAGCTCGTCCTTGTTGCAGGGATACAGTGCTTTTCCAATAGCTTCTATTGCTTTAAACTTGGGTTTATATCCACCTTGGGACAACGTATGCCCTAAATAATCCACTTCACTAGATCTAAATTGGCACTTACTGCATTCAACAGTTAAACCTTTCTCCTCCAGTATTTTCAAAACTCTATGCAACCTCTCATCATGTTCTTCAGTTCCTTGCCCACACACCAGGATATCATCTTGGAAGACATACACTCCAGACAAATCGCCCAACAAATGCGTCATGATACTTTGAAAGACAGCAGCTGCAGAAGCCAAACCAAATGGCATTCTAGTATACCGGTACATACCGAATGGTGTTATGAAAGTAGTATATTTCTTAGACTCTTGGTGTAACTGTATTTGATGATAGGCTGAGGAACGATCTATGGTGGAAAACATATCAGCACCAGCCACCAAATACAACATTTCTGAGATCACTGCTAGAGGATATTTTTCTATGATTTTATCTTTATTTAACTCTCTCAAGTCCATGCAGATTATCTCCTTTCCATTAGATTTCCTGACTACTACAATCAGAAAGACCTATTCAGAGGCATCTACTTCTATCACACCCTACACCTTCAATCTGTGTAACTCCCTTTTAATATCATCCCTCAGAGCTATAGGAATATGTTTTACAGCATGTGACATAGGTTTAATACCATCCTTGAGTTCAATGTTGTGCTTGTAACCCACTAACTTGCCAATTCCTTCCTTAAATACATTAGGGAATAATTCCTTTTCCTTTCCTCTTGCAAATTTAGAAATGTCACCAATGCTGTTGGTTGTAACAATAGAGATGGTTTCTTCACTCCCTGGATTAAGTTTGATTTTCAATTTAGCCTGGTCTTCCCAGCCTAAAACATTAACACCTGTCTGTGCTACATAGACTTTAACTTCAGCTAACCTGCCTTTGAATTCCACTAATGCAATCCTGCGCCCTAACATTTGTATCACTAAGCCTTCAAAAACCCCAGGGTTTTTAATGTCTATTTTTTTTAAATCAGTGTTATATCCTTTTTTGCATAGTTCCAACCATTTATCCTTTGAGATTATAGTATAACGTGAGCCTGAATCTACCATGAGCTCAGAGTTAATACCATCAATGCCAAATACACATTTGGGAGCACCTTTGTTGCGCTACCTCACAACAGTGATTACTTCAACCTCCTGTTACTCTGGCTCCTCATCATCACCATCCTGTACACATTTTACTTTCTGATTTTGTTTTCTGTTCCTGGTTCCTGAAAACCACACTGAAAGGACCCTTGACTCCACAATTTGTACATTTCGTCTTGAAAGGAGGACACAACTGGGAATTGGCATACTGTCCTTTTCTGCCACAGCAGAAACATTTCCTCCCCAAGTCTTCTTCCCATACTCCTCTCCAAGATTCTATGAAGTGATCAGTTTCAGCGGTTCTCTGCTCTCCCAATCCCTGGTCTTGTTCATTGACGCTTCTTTCACCGGTTCCTTGGGTTCGACAACATTCACCTTAGCCGATTTGGTCACCAACTCCCTATGATATATGATACACCATCTTCTTCTGTTAAGGGAGGTAGTTCCCTGTAAATCCTGTGTCCTTCAGGGCCTAAAGAATGTACAAGCAACTTTTTCGTCTTTGCTGTAATAGCATTTTTGTTTTCAATAGTATCAATGTAATTTCCCCAATATTATTTCCATTCCCTCCATGGAATTAAAGGTTCTCCTGCTGTTGCCAGAAATGGTTGAGGTGGATGAATAGTTACACCTTGCATGTTGCCTGAAAAAGGGGAGAAAAAAAGGCAGAAACAAGGTGCTTGAATATACATTTTGTTGCACTGCACCAAGTAACTATTGATGTGTGGCTGGTACAACTTTTATAATGGTGCTCCTTTAATAACTGACTTGTACTTCTTTAATAATGGTACTTCTTTAACAATGCATTCAAACGGTGCAGTTACTGTGCTTGTACTATAATATAGTTAATGAGCGATGTACTCCACAAGGCAATTGGTTCTTGAGATATACCTGAAACATTGCAGAAATGCTGTACCAAGGATAACACTTCCTTAAGAGTTACAATGAACTGCCTGGATCCAAGATGGTAGCACACATGGCGAATATGAGGGTCCTTTCGTCAGAAGTGTCAGCGCATCGACTTGCCGAAAGTAACAGACTAATGAAGGCAGCATGCGCGCGTGCAGCATAGCATTTTAATAAGGTTGCAAAAGGCAGAAAACAGTGATTCCACTACTCCCATCATTAACGTTAAGGCAATCGGGGGAAGCCTTGCCTTGCGGACGTAGTGCTGTGCGACCTTTCCTTACAAGTATAGTTGCATCGCCAACTTTGTGGGGCAATCAGCTCCATCCCATCCTCGTCACCATCTGAAGTAATCTCGAAGCGGGTGAGCGTTAGTTGTATTCTTTATTTGTCATCACAAGTCAGATACATGCTAAATATAAGGTCACACGAACATGACACATAAACTGCCACTTCCCTTAACCATCTCAACCAGCACTCACCCCAAACCTTCACACACAACCTTCCACGTTCCACTTCCATACTCCAACGTACCTAATTACTAAGCATAGATTACAACAGTTATAAACTTGTATTTATGGAAAAAAGTCCCTCACTAACCCTATCTTCTAAGATGGGGTTTCCGTACCTCAAACAAATACTAAAGGATCTGTCAGAATGTCTGTCAAAATCAAACTCCACTGTCCTGTGTCACAACCTACTTCTATCCCTTACACTACAACTAAGGAATACTCCAACAGAAATTTCCTTTTCCCAGAGAATACCCCCCTTCTCCTGATATTCAGGTAATGTTCAAAGAAATGTTCTCTTACCTAAAGGGTGCCAGGAGGAATGACTCCCTTCCCCTGGCTTGCAGGATCCACACAATCTTTGCACAAATCCATGGAACTTCTGGATCAGGAGAATGACTCCCTTCTCCTGGTATTGGTCTGTACAGTTCACAATAAGTCCAGGGGAAATGATTCCCTTGCCCTGCCATCTCTCGAGTATGTTGCAAGGGCTTTACTTCCTTCTCTGGGAGAATGACTCCCTTCCCCTGGTATTTGAACAGTTCTTTTTCGTGTCTTTCCACTTGATGTATATTTTGCCACTCTTTCTCAGCATTAGCTAAGCCCCAAACCATAATCTGGTGATCAAGGGTCTCATCTTTGTTATTCCAACAAGGAAGTCCTCCTTGGATTCCCAATTCACTTATGTTGGGGCCCCAGACTCTTCTCTGGTGGTCAGTGGGATTATTGCTGCCACTGCGACAGGGAAGTTATCCTCAGATGCTCAGTTCCCTTTTGTTGGTGGTCAGTGGGCTTACTGCCACTGTGGTGAGGACGTTCTCCTCGGATGCTTGATTCATTATTGTTAGGTCCCTGACCCGTCTCTGCTGGTCAGTGGGCTTATTGTTGCCACTGCAACAAGGACGTTCTTCTCTGATGCCTGGTTTACAACTCTCAGGGTCCCCGACCCGTCTCTAGTGGTCAGTGTTCTTATGTCATCCAGTACTTTTTTCATTACTACTGGGACGAAGGAGATCCTCCCTGATGCCCTCTACACAGTTCTGTTCCCCAATAGCCTCATAGCTGCCACTGGGGTCAGAAACAATCCTGTCTCTGCCCCCCCTGTATCCCTACTGGGTCTTCTGTGCCTCTACTTACCTTCTCATGGGATGCAGCACACCACCGGTCCTTCCGGGAATGGGGTTCTCTGCTCTTCTCGTCAGCTTCAACGGCCCGGTGCACCTTTGCTGTCCTCTGTTTCCTTACGGTCTTGGCTTTACTCTTGGACCCGATGGTCCACCTTGTTGCGATCACACCACTGCTTCTTCCGATGGGCCTCGCAGTTGGGTCTACTCCTGTCAGACCCACAATGGACTCTGGCAGCCTGCGGCCGGCATCCTCTGCACAGCTTTTCTTCTGGACCTCACTGGGAGTTTGAAACTCCCGAGCTCCTGGCTTCCTTGTGATTGGACACTCTTTAGTCCATTTACTGTCCTTTTTATCTCCGGGACTCCTCTCCAGCGCCACGTCAACACCTGAATCAATGTTTCTTTGGCATGCCTCATGCCTTCGATGAGCCACCTCATGGCGGTACTTAATAGTTGGTTATTCATAATTTTTCTTGTGTTCTTCCTTGTCTCAGTATGTTCTGTTATGGCTATAACTAATATACTACAAAGATACATGGGTTTGCTCTCAATTAAATGTATTTATTTATTTATTGTTTGCTTGTTAGGTGCTTATACAGGAAATAAATTCTGTGTCAAAGCGCCCACAGGGCAGCAGGGAGGGAACATGGGATAACAGTACAATTAAATCCAAACAATAGAGGGGCAAGGGACGGACAAACCTACTATGCCTTGTGAGTACTCAGAACATGCAAGTGCAGGGTGGAAGAGGGCAGTGGGGTAGGTGCAGTGGTGTCTGTGCTTGAGGGTGAGCCGCAGATGAAGTGCAAGGTATGGTTAGTGCTATGGGGCCAGGAGCCGCGTTGGTTGCAAAGTCTGAATCTCCAGTGCAGAGGGTGTGCCGAGGGGGGCTAGGGAATGTTGGGGAGTGGCACTGCTCAACAAGCTGTACCCTAGGTGATTGTCCTTGTCCCCAGAGGGGGAGTCCCTCCCCATGTGGTCCTCTCGCATTAAACTACCCCTATAGGGACTATTGGGCAGCGGCCGCCATCTCCAGCCTCATGGGAAAGGGCTCCCCTTTGTAGAGAGGTGACTACACTGTGCAAATCGTCAGAGGTCCCATAATACAAATAAATCAATCTAGTAATGCCATTAGAAGGCCATGTATCACACGGGTTACAGTTATTCAATCAAGCAAGCAATACAAGTATACCTCAAAATCCTTTACTATTTTTATTTATTCAAATTCTAACAACTATCCCACCTTCCACCCACAATCCGCTCATTCCCATGGACATTCCGGCCCACTATATGAGACGTGTGTGGTGTATTTGTCCCTCCAACAAAACCAGTTGTGCACCGCTGCCTTAAACTAGACGTTAGCCTCTGAGTTCCAGTTCTGGAAACATGGTGAACTGACTAGCAAAACAGGGGTTCACCACTGGTACCAGAACATCTGCACATTGTTTATAGTATTCAGAAGTGAAGCCATCAGGTCTTGGACCATTATTATTTTCCAAAGGTGCCATTGCCTCCTTAACTTCAGTATACATTATCGGATGGTCCAATTCCTCCGTACTTTCAGGTGAATGATTAGACATATTTAAATCTTGAAAATGTGTAGTGCACTCAGCTTCATAGTTTGTCAAATACAAAGTATATAACGCTGTAAAAGAAACTAATTGCTTTATTGATTGATTTCTGATTCACAGTAATTCCTTCATGAGAAATGTAAACCGGAAAAACGTGGTGAGACAGCTGCCTTTGTTTTGTCAAATGAGCTACCAGACATCCTGATTTATTACCCTGACTGTAAACTTGTACTGACTTTTTATCCTCACAGAGCGCTTTCTCTGTATATGTTCTATTGCGTTATTTAGCTTTCCAAAGGATTCTGCAGATGGATCCGAAACATAAGACATCTCTAGAGATTTAACAGATTTTTCCAGTAACACAAGGCACTCTAGAACCCGGTTCTTGCAGAAATACAACTTTGATACTTCTCCAGGAACTATCATCTTAAATGCATCCCATATTATTTTGGGGGTAACTAAACCTTCCCCCTTAAATAAAAACTATTAGTTTAGTGTGGTTCATAATTGAGAAAGATCAAGGCTTAAGATCAGCTTCGACAGAGTAAAGAAGAGTCTTCACCGAATTATCAGAAAGCGCCCCAGACAGATCTAGAATCTACAGTGTAGATCAAAAGCCTTGAGGCAATCAATATGAAACCAATCCTTGAAAAGGTTTTATGCCTGGCCGAGAAAAAAGTATTATTATACCATACATGCCAACTCTCACGATTTTTTAAATGAAAAATTATGCTATTTTTTACTTTCTGCGTAGCAAAATAATTCTAACCCCAATGCAATCCAATGGGAAAATTCAATTCTCCCGTTTTCTGTGACAAATTCTCCCTCCAGGTGCTCCAGAATGTTGGACACCAGTACCAACGTGGACACCAGATTCATTATCCTCAATACATCATCTAAGCTGACTGTGTCCAACATCTTTCTAAGTGTCACCCTCCTGGTATTATCCTTAAAGTGGAATGGAGAAAACCCATTAATCACAAAATCTAAGATCACGTTCCAGTCCCTTTCTATATTTCAAAATTTCTAAAAACACACTTACTGCTCTGTACATTCTCCCATCCAAATCTTGAGGGTTAGCATGCATGCCATGACTATGAACGGAATCTCATCCAGAGACAAGTGTGTCCTCCAAATAAAAGAAGGTATGTGGTGGTGTGCTGACGCAGGGACCCATGGAAGGGGCATGTGGGTAACAGAGCATGCGCAAGCTGACAGCATGAAGCCTGCCACTTTTTGACGCAGAGCTGGTCTATGCTGAGACGTCCGCAAGAGCTTCTCCCCTGTGCATTTAAGTACATTTTACCTTGCTTGAACTGTCTTTGAAATTAATAAATCTTAAATTAGAGAATGCTTGGTTTCAGACTCCTGATATTCATTTAGCATTAACTTAACACATGCATGCCACACTCCCCTACTTAGGCAGGATACCCTTGATTCTTTTGCCAAAACTGTTGTAATGCTGTCTTTTTTAAAAAAATATATATTTTTTTATTACTTGTGTATAATCACTTAGTGATTTTTACAAGGAAGAACTGTTTGTTGTGATTCTCTATGGACAGAGAGTTGCACGTGCTTGACGATCGTTAGATCACCTATTTGTTGCGAGAGTTGATTTTTTTTTAAAGCGATGTCGAATAGTTTTGCTGCAGTATTAGTCCATTCGGTGTTTTCTCCAGACAACAATCTATTCCACGAGACATCTTATGCTGTCTTTTTTCACTTTGTTACTCTTAAAATATCCCTTTGCCAAGTACAAGTCAATGTAAAATACTATTAAAATCTAGGCAGGTTTCAGATTGCGGCATCTGCAGAAAGCTTTTACCATATTTCCTATGAATGCTTGCCAACATGTCCCATTCCATTCAGGAGATGGTAGTCCAGTACGGGTTTTTATTTTGCATTCTGGAACTTTTAGTCCTGGATTTCCACATTACAAGCCCTGTAAAACAAGCCCCAGAATGAATAGTTAAAACCAGGACTGAACTACCATCTCCTGACTGGAATGCTCTGCTGCTTGTTAAAATCTAGTAGATGTAGCATTGCACCTGACCGCCTGACCCCACGGGACACGCTGCAGTGCCCCAAGTCAGGTCACATGACCAGCGTCAGGGAGGCGCACAAAGCACGCGATAAATCAGTTAATGTTTAATACCCTACATGTGTGGTCGTGTCTTCTGTCACACAGGCGCGTAGCTGGGCGCGACCTGTTCCCCGATGGGGATCTCACACTGGCAACGAGGAGGGATTCCCAGCTGGCAGCAAGGCACCTCAAGGGAGCGCTCCCTGGTGCGCCAGCACATCTGTGAGGCGGCTGTGTCCCTCACCGGTATGGAGGAAAGAAACCTCCAAAAAATGGTTCGGGCCTCAGCGAGAGACCGTTCGGCCTGCCCGCTCTGCTCCACATTGAGACAGTGGATCACATGCTCTGAGTGACTCCCCACTACGACGGCTGGCTGGAAGGAAAGTTTCCGGCTGCAGCATGTGGGAGCCACAGAGCGCATATCATGCAGAGAGAATCTGGCCCAACTGACCAAGAGAAACACACACACGCATGAAGGTATGATGAGAGTCCCTGAAAGTGAGGGAGGCCCAGACACTGCACTCTGGGTTAAGAGTCAGCGGAGGTATTTTGGCCAGGCACCAGCCCTCTACGACACGGGGGCAACAGACCCTGTTGGGTCAAAGAAGAGCCCTAAAATCACCTAAGGTGGCTAAAAAGGGGTGGGTTACCCCAATCTTCACACTGGCAGCATGTCCATCAGGCACAAGCTCAAGATCCTGTGCCAGCAACCGCGCCCATGCCACAAGGGAGCAATGCATTCCCACTGCCATCCCCACTTCCTTTTGACACCACTGACATGACCAGTCTTGGGCCAAGATGGAACAGATTGATGAAGGTATTTGATGCATATCTGGATGCTATCGGTCCGCAGGACAACAAGCGCATCATAGGACTACCCACTGTCACTGCAGGCCCGGAAGTACGGGACATCATTTTTGAATTACCACGAACATTGAATACAAATAGCAAGACCTCAAAAAAATACTGAATGAACATTTTGCAATTCATAGGAATGTAGACTACGAGAGACACGGGTTCCATACCACAATGCAACTCCCAGGTGAGAGCATGGACAAGTTTGTCACACGCCTAAAATCCAAGGTAAAGCACTGCAAATTTCATCTATATAACAACGAGGACATCAAGTCGCAAATAATAGCAGTATGTGAATCAGTGCCCTTGAAGAGAAAACTACTACAAGTGCCCCACTCGCTGGCTGAAATCCTTGTTCTAGCCAGAAAAACATCGACATTAGATGTTTAGAAATCCACCCTGAGCAAAACGCACATCTCCTCTGCATCCAACATCAAGAGGAGGTCGTAAATAAGCTAGTGGGGCATCAACCCACATTCCAAGAAAACAGATCGGAGGAAAGACAATGTTTTCGTTGTGGCTAAGATCTACCACATGAAGGATCGTGTCCAGCTATTGGCCAAGTTTGTTCGGCTTGCAGGGAAGAAGACCACTTCCGGGTGATGTGCAGAAATCCCAAGGTCTCCACACTAAGCCCGTCAAATCAGAAACAGCGCAGTTACAAATCCCCCCCTCGCCAATACATGGAAGAGAGGCCCAAGTTCTCAGAATCAAGATGCCACAAAGAGAGGCGTCACACTCGACAAAAGAACTCACCATCACCGGAAGGTCGTCACAAAGGAAGAAGGCGGATTCACTACCTGCACACCAACACAACATCCACGAGTGCGTCTGAATCCCAGTCAAAGAGAGGCTACCTGTATGCACTTGGCAACCCTACCGCCTCAGACCACAGCCCCACACTACCGCCATCGATCCAGGGAAAAGGCTTTGATTTCCTTATGGATTCAGGGGCCACGATCAATGCAATGCCTGAGTGCAAATACTGAAAACTCGACCAGACTCTGAAACTCAAGAAAGCATGTGTTGCTATTTACGCATTTGGAGCGAAGGAGCCCCTTCCATGCCTCAGGGCTTTTACAACCTTGTGCAGACACAAGGACAAGCAGGACCGTATATTAATACACATCCTTGCTATGGAAGTAACCAGTGGGTGCATATTAAGTTTTAAATCAGCTGTACAAATGGTACTCATTCACATACTATATCAAGTGATGGTGGACAAATACATATCGCCAGCTGCAAGATAGTGGCAGGGAGTTGGAAAGTTAAAAGGATGAAAGATCTAACTAAATATAGACAAGACTGTCAAATCAATTGTGCAACACTTCCGGGGCATTCCTTTTAATATCCAACACCTGGTGGAAAAAGAACTTCTCGCCCTTGTAGAAGCCGACATCATTGAACCAACCCGGGCCCAACGCCATGGGTGTCCCCTTTGGTACCGGTGCCCAAGAAGGGGCCAAAAGGACAAATAAGGTTGTGTGCAGACATGTGTGCATCCAACCAGGCCATACTCAGAGAACACCATCAATCTCTGCGCATCACGGGCATGATGCATCTACAGAACGGAGAAAAAATCTTCTCCCGTCTGGATCTGAATAAATGTTATAACCAGATAGAACTCTGCAAGGAATCGCAATATATCACGACTTTCACCACCCACCTGGGATTATTCAGCTACAAACGTCTAAGTGTTGTTATATCCAGCTGCAGAGATATTCCAAGAAGAGATCCATAAAATCATCTGCCATATACCGCACTGTATCAACTACAGTGACGATATTCTGATTTTCTGTCAATCCCAGCAGGCCCATGATGCAACACTGCTGGAAATTTGTGCAGCCGTCAACAATGCAAACCTAATGTTGAAAAAGGACAAGTGTGCCTTCAGCAAGACCACACTAAAATGTGTTGGTCATATCTTCTCAGAAAAGGGCATCCAACCAGATCCAGACAAGATCAGAGCACTAACAGAGGCCCTTCACCCGACGAACAGTGTGCAGGTGAGATCGTTCCTGGGCCTGGTGAGCTACTGTACTTGCTACTTGCCAAACTTTGCCTCCACAAGCGCCTCTTAGCGGTCTTTGATGAAACAAACCCAACCATTTGAGTGGGGTCCAACACAGCAGAAGGCCTTCGAGAGAATTAGAAAGGACATAGCAGCGGCTCTTTTTATGTCGTACTTCGATCCCAACATGCACACTGAAGTGACGGTGGATGCGAGCCCTGGGGGTCTCGGAGCAATTCTCGCCCAACACTCTGGCAATGAACATGCTCAGAGAAGGATTGTATCCTACGCCAGCAAGAGCCTCTCGGAGGTGGAACAACGCTACTCACAGGCCAAGAAGGAGGTCCTGGCGGTTGTTTGGCCGTGCAAACATTTCCATCTATTTTTGTATGTAAACCGTCCAATATCATCACAGACCACCAGGCATTCATCACCATCTGTGGGAAACCGACGGCACAGATGCCTCAGAGGATAGCAAGATGGGGGCTCCGTCTGCAAGAGTACAAATTCATCATCATGCACAGACCTGGAAAAGATGAGAACCCGGCTGATTTTCTTTCACGGCATACCCTTGACAGACTACAAGCGACGAACAACAGGGCAGACGGTCACATCAACGATGTTGTTCATCATGTGGTGCCCCAAGCCATCAAAATGGCAGAACTCATAAGGGCAACCGCAGAGGAAGCGACATTGGCCCTTCCGACCTTGTGCATCCTCAATGGATGGTGGAAATCAGCAGGGGCATTGGTGGGGAGTAAAAAAGCACTGCAAAGCACTCGAAAGGTCAAAAGATTAACTGTCGCTGTCTACCTCAATGCTAATAATCAAAGGAGATTGGATTGTGATACCGACTCCCCTCCACCAACGGTTAATAAAAATAGCACATGAAAACCACAGTGGCATTGTATCTACAAAACATATGCTCCGGCAGAAGGTGTGGTTCCCTGGCATGGACAAATTGGTCAAGTCAACACTGAAATCATGTCATATATGCCTCAGTTGGCAACCCCCATCGTTCCCTGAACTGCTGCACATGACGTTGCTCCCGGAGGAAGTGTGGGAAGAGGTTGCTATTGACGTTTGTGGTCCACTGAGATCTAGTGAATATGTACTAGTAGTACTTTACGAGCACTCAAGTTACCCGGAAATAGAAACAGTACCTTCCACAGTCGAGACAACCTTGATCCCGGCACTCGACCGAATATTCTCAGCATACGGGGTGCCCAAAGTGGTCAAGTCCGACAATGGGCCTACGTTCACTGGAAGAGACTTTCACAACTTCTCTGGTTACATGGGGTTCCACCACAGGAAGATTATACCACTATGGCCCAAGGCGGATGGGGTGGCGGAACGATTCATGGCAAATGTCAAAAGGGCCATCAGGATAGCAAACATCAATCACATGCCCATTGAGCAATCATTGTACCAGCTAATGCGGGACTACAGGAAGACCCCCACGACTCCAGAGAGTATGCCCGGAAGAATTAATGTTTGGCCGAACCATGCGCTCAAACATACTTCACGAGAACCAGCGAAAAGAGATGAGTCCACAAGAGCAGGAAGTAAGGAGCAAGGACTACAGGTCCAAAAGCAAGATGAAGGAATACGGTGACCACAAGAACCGGGAAAGGCAAGCAAACTTAAGTGTGGGAGATCATGTCCTTGTGCGGCAGAGTCCGTCCCACAAGGACATGCCACCAGTGACAATCACAGACATGAAGAGATCGATGGTCACCACCAATAGAGCAGGTTGGTCAGTGACGAGGAAGTTAATTCTTCAGGAAAGTAGATCACAGCACATCTCAGGTTGACGAATTTGGAAGTGAAGCAGAATTGCGATTGTGAGAAACATTCGGATACTCAAGTGATGAAGAGGAGTCGGAAACAGAGGGAGAAGTATTGTTGGTAGGAGGACGAGGTGAAGAGGAACAACCACACGCTGAGAACAGGGCATGCCGCACTATCCGAAAGCCGAGAAGATGGATTGAAGAAATGGGGTAGGACAATATGATTTTCACGGGAGATGTAGCGTTGCACGTGACCAACTGACCTCAAGGGACACGCTGGGGCGCACCAGGTCTAGTCACATGATCAGCACCAATGTAGGCATGCAAAGCGCGCAAATAAATGAGTTCATGTTTAATACCCTACCTGTGTGGGCGTGTCTTCTGTCCCGCAGGCACACAGCTATCCGCCCCTTGATGGGAATCTCATAGTAGAGTTAATTGGCAACATTTATTAAAGTAAAGCTGTTTGTAATTTAGTTCCTGATTCACTGAAAACATTTAGATTTTGTTTGCATTTGGGATACACTCAAAATAAATGTATCATTCAAAGATGGCTACCACTTTCGCAGTTCAGCTGAAAGAAGGCTGAAGTGTACTGTCCAAGCCTGGTCCCTAAGAGGCTAACAGATTTTATTACCACTACAAACGTGCCATGCTAACGTTCTGGAAAGTCGAGATTCTATTAAAAACACAGTGACGAAGAATTCTGTTCCCTGACATTAAAGTAAGAGAAGCATAATACGAGCCTCCCGTTTTGAAGAAGAATCCAGTTTAAAGAAACTGATCGGATGGGATTGTTCACGTGAAGATAGCCGCCAAACGGACTTTCCCCACCACCTTCTCGGCGAAAAAGTCCCCTGGTTTTATTGTAACGGTTTTGTTAAAACGGGCTGACAGGGATCCTCAGTTATGAACCACACTTCCCAGCATGCACATTTACTTGAGCGCAGGCGTACTGAAACAACCAGGCCTTGGTTCAACAAAACAAGGAGATCTTTATGTAAACACGTGTGTGAACACTGACACCGTTCCTATGGCGGACGCAGCGCAGGCCTCTTCGGCCCCGCGCGGACTGCAGCCCCTGCCCGGGGGAGGGGCGGCCCTGGGGAGCGCGAGCGCGGGGCCCGCGGCCGCTTCCAGCACTAGTGACCCCGCCAGGCCCGGCTTGAGCCAGCAGCAACGGGCCCAGCAGAGAAAGGCGCAGGTGCGGGGCTTTCCCCGAGGACGCAAGTTAGAGAAGCTCGGAGTCTTCAGCGCTTGCAAGGTGAGGGGGCGGGGCAGGAGGGACGAAAGACTCTGGAGATTAAAACGGCATGAGAGAAACTCCCTGGGAGACGAGAGCTCCAGAGGAGCAACTCTGACAGTGCCCTATTTAATGGGGGAAGAAGTCAGGCTCTTGGACAGGGCTTGTGATGTTCGAGTAGGGGACCTGCATAAGGGATCTTTCGGAGTGTCCTGGGAGGACAGCAAGTCAATTGGTATACGGCAGATGATGCGCTTTACTTGAGTTGACACAGGCTCCGCCCCATTATTTTTGAGGTGGGGAAATCAAATCGGCGGCAGGAGGATTGGGCAGTGTCACATTTAGGTGTGTTTGTGCTTGACATTTTTAAATGAGGACTAAAAGGTGACCATATTACAGGATCTTTTGGAATGTTTCCTTAAGGAGGAACGTGTACAGAGCTCTTTGACCTTTCCAGTTGTTAGCTAGCTACTCTGTCAATACTTGCCTTTATGGTCACATCACCTTGCCTTCTGCTTGTTCAGGAGTTTGCAACCAGAGCTATCTGTAGGATGTGCGGGGCCCTGTATGTCAAAAATGTGTGTGGGCCCCCTTATTTCCATAACTAGTGATATTACATAAAATTATATCACAGAATTAGTCTTTTAATACGCAAAGGTATCCTGTAAAGTAAAATTAAAAACGTTGACAACACGGTACGAAAAAAACGATGACGTCCTGTGTATATATGGTAAAAGATTATTTATTTACATGCCTGTATGATTTGTTACTATTAACAATCCATATGGAATCTTGTATATGAAATATTAGTAGGCGGCCTAGTTTGCAAGAGATGATCTCTTGCCTTAGCTGTCCTGCCACCCTCATCTTGCCTGTCCTGGCATCCTCATCTTGCCTGATCTTTCTTATGCATTATGGAGGGTGACCCCACTCCCCCCTGGGTACAAGATATACCCAAGTGAGGATTCCTTCCACCTCAAATTCCCCAATGTTTGTTGGTAGTATGTCTGTTATTATAGGCAAAACCAGCATATATCAGCAGGCAGAATCGGGCAGTACATTAACATGTCCACAGTTGAGCAACATATCTTTACCCAACTTATCCCAGTAACGAGTCAGGTGCTGTGCAACATTTTCTAGAACCCCCAACAAACCGTGGCCAACATGTTCCCCCCCGCCACCCCCATGTATATGCTCATATTGGTCATCCTGGAATGTTGGGCCCCAATAGTGCCTTTACGAAAGGAAGGCTCAAGAAGCGAAGGAACAGTGGGACAGAGGGCTGGAGTGTTACTGGATTCTGAGAGGGCCGGGTTCCTTGAATATCTCCTGCTTACCCTTATCGTCAACCAGGCAATGTACAGTGCTCGCTGTGACCCACAGCTGGGGTCTGATTAGAGCATGTCCTTGAACCAGTCATCTCTGCAAGCGGTTGGGGTACAATGCATCCTCTCACTCCTGTTCTCCCCCTACCTTGCTCCCCAGCCCCCATTCACCTACCACCCCGGCCTATAGCTAGTAGTAAGTAGCATCGTCATAGGAGGGCTTCCGCCCCAGCCTTTCCTAGCCTGTTTTGGCAGATGCCGGATGCCGGATGCCCGATAGCATGGTGTCGGGAGCCATTGTGAGATTTGCGCCGTCTGTGTTAAACCTGGCGGTGTATCATGTGCCAATATCGAGCCAATTTAGGGCAAGACCACAAAACATGACCCATGGTTCCCATCCCCATTCTGTACATCTTGGCTGGAGTGTAGTACAGTTGTTGTATAATTTTGATTGAACTTCTCTGTTCTTCAAATTTAGGGATACCCCCAAAATATTGGTGAAATAGTCATACATATCACTGGTATCTATGGTCACCCCAAGATCACTAGACAAAGTGGTCGCTAAGGGGTGGTTCCTACCTACGTTGGTGGGGGTTAGGGGACACACATAGTGTAGAACGTCTGGAGACGCGGGAAGGTGGTCAGATTTTGCTCCATTTCTAACTTGCACGCCGGATGGCTGGCCTGACGAGTAGCCTCTTAAATATGTGTAGTGTAATGATCACGACTTTCAGCGTTCTATAAGCCTGTATCTACACCCAGTACCAGGCGTGCCGCCTGAAACGTCATTAGATTCTCCCCTTCGCAAATGTCCATTACCCGAATCTGTGGCCACGCTGTGTCTTGTCTGGGGTGCAGTTTATGATTCAGCCCCAAGGTTAGTATCGCCCGTATGCTTATCCAAGATGGGTGCCTCCTTTATGGACATGCCCGGCAGGAACCGAAGCTTATACCATTGTGTGATAGGCGGCCCTAGTATTGGCTGTGCCCTGTTCTGCGATGGTAGTTTGGCCGGCGGAATAGCCATGGCCCCCACCGGGGGGAGAGAGGGGCCATTCTAGAGAGTTCCATTGCCTTCCAGCTTTTGTCGTATTGTCACAGTCCAGCCACTGCTTTACCCAACCAGTGACGCTACAGGACTGGAATATAGCAGGTGAATACGTTTTATAAACAGCAGTGGAAAGCCAAACTCTACCAAGATAAGGAACATGAAATCCCATTGTACTTTATCAAAAGCCTTTTCGGAATCAAGAGCCCGGATTTCATCGTCCGGATCCCCAGCGAGAATATGCAGTAGCCTATGCACGTTGTCACACGAATGTCTGTTGTGAATAAAGCCTGTTTGATCGTTATTGACCAAAGATGGGAGGATCTCCTCTATTCGTTGTGCTAGGCTTTTCACCAATATTTTGGTGTCTCAAGTTAAAGAAATAGGGCGGTAGGAACTGCATTACTCAGGGTCTCGCTGCTTCTTATAGAACACAACTATATTGGCAGTGAGCATCGTGCATGGCAGATGGCCACGTTCTACCGCCTCCCCGAACACCGGTTCCTATCTGGGTGCCAGTGGGTCAACCATTGATTTATAAAAAAAGATGGGTAGGCCGTCGGGACGGAGGCCTTCGATGGGTAAGGGATTGGATCGCATGTGCTATCTCGGCTGCCGTTCTAGGGGCGTTTATCTTCCTGGGGGGAGGTGATCTTAGGCAGAGCGATGGAGGAAATTAATTTCCGTAACCTCTGTTCCGTGCAGCGGACAGCTCCTGATAATCCGCGAAGTGGCAGTGAATGCGATTTATCTCTTGTCAGAAGGGACCAGTGGCCTGTCGCCTTCCAAGTAGTATGTCTGGGCCCAGCTCGTGAAGGACTTCTGCACACGAGCGGAGGATACATGCTTGATTTCTGCCTGCAACTTGCTTAAGTGAGCATGGGTCTGAGGGTCACGCGTTTTTGTGTGGTGTTTCTCGGCGACGAGGATGACCTATTTGCCTGAGGTCCGAAGTTTGTGCGATCACCGCGAGATATTGACCGTGTATGAACGCTTTAAAGGTGTCCAAACGGGCGTGTGCAGTGTATTCTGGGGTAAGGTTGTTTTGCCAGAACATGTCTATATCTTCCCCTAGATGTGTAAGAAAGTCCAGGTATCCCAGCGCCCTCAAGTTGAGCTGCCACATCGGGCCCTGCGTACTGTATTAGGAAGTGTCAATCGTAAGCGTACTGGGGCATGGTTCGATAGGGTTGTGGGGAGTATCGTGCACATACGTGTCATGTATAGGAAATTGCGCAGGATCATCCAGTAATCGATCTGAGAATAACTGGAGGGCCGGTGAGAGAAGAGGGTGCAATCCCTTTGTCCCCTGTGTGTGCATCTCCACACGTCTTTTAGCCCTATATTGTCTAGTGGGGCATTAAGGACAGCACGCATTTTCGGGCCGTTGGGTGTACTATTGGCCGTGCTCTGACAATCAAGTGTAGGGCAAAGGGTCACATTGAACCCTTGCCCCCTACAATTGATAGGGTCCTTATGTGCCACACGCAAGTCATGAATGGGTGAGTACAAAATGAGTGTATCTGCTTTGGGCGCGTAAACATTTAGTTGGGAGATGGAGTGCTGGTGGATCTGTCCCTGCAGGAGCACGTACCTGCCCTCTTTATCCTTGACGTTTTTCTGAATGTGTATAGGGACCCGGTTATGGATTAAGATGGTCGCTTCCTGCTTACCCTGTCAGGGGGGAATGCGCAGCAGCGCCCACCGACCCGCGCTCTCATTTAGCTGATTCTGTCCCATTCAGGTGGGTTTCTTGCAGAAATATGATGCCCCCTGCAAATTTCCTCATATCGTTTAGCATCCACCTACTTTTAATAGGATGCCCCAGCCCCTGGATATTGATCTTTATCGGTGTAAGTGTAGCCATCTCATTCTATTCCGGGAGCCCTTCCCATGAGGGTTTAGCATCACTACTGCAAGGTCCCCTGCTTTTCAGCATACACCTAAGATTGACACCCCCCCCCCCCCCAACTAAACCAATATCCCAAACCAAGCCAAAACATGAATTGGGATATCTCCCAATACACGGCTAACAGAGCCCATACGTGGAGTTGGTTGGGAGAGGTCCATGGCACGACTCCATTCCTCACGTATTCCACCATTTCCTCCTCCCTCCCCTCCCCTATAGGGTGCCATGAAGAGTTTACTAAATTGGTACTTTGCTGGAATTGTGATGGAGCAAATGAGGCCGTGGATGATGAGCAATGCAACCATGTTCCTCCCCTCAGATGGTTTGCAATTAAGGTTCGCATTTATGCACCACAACGAAGTTCAGGGTGGGGCGAGGGCCCCTCGGTTGAATGTCAGTGTCTGAAGTCTCCAGGCTGTGCTCTGCAAAGCTGGAGTTAAGGCCATCCATGCTGTGTGATGGTCCAGAATGGTATGTCTTGGTCTGGGGTCTGCTTAATGATCACTTGACTGCCCTGCCGTGTCCATGCTCCGGGGCCCTTTTCCTGCTTTTTGCCATCTTCCCCCTCATCTTCGAGCGATGTTAAGGAGGTGGTGATGGCCATTCTGGCCTCCCTGACCTCCCTGTGGCCCATGTCTGTGGTCACCAGACTGCGCTGTTGTAAGAACCACCAAGCCTCTTTCGGCCCTTCGAAGGAGTGCCACTGGCGCTCGTGCTGCAGACACCACACTGCTGGAAACTTGAGGTAGTGCTTGTGCTCTGTATCATTCCGTCGCCTGACCAACTCTAAGGAGTAGTCATTGAAGATCCTAATGTCCACGTTGTCAACCGTCACCATTCCTGCCGCTCTTTAAGCATTCAGGATTGCAAGCTTTTGCACCCTCATGGTGATTTTGTTTTGCAGAAAGTTATAGATGTACGTCTCCAAGTCTTTACCTTCTGTTTTCCTGGAGGCCCACCGGCCGGAGGTCTTTCCGCCGAAACCTGTTTTCCTGGTCTTTGATTTTAGCCCCCAGGTGTTGTACATCTTTGATAACACCGTCCAGATCTGCCGCCACCGCACCATGGTTATCTTATAGAGTCCTGATGCACTGTTTGTTGTCTGTGGTTCTCTCCGCCTGTGCTTTCAGTCTAGTGTGGACATCCTCCAGATCTCGTTTGATGTCCTGGATGCTAGTATTCGTTCCTTGGTCAGTTGCATGATAACTTTCATCTCAGCCAAGATGGCCTGAGCTGCACTTGGATTTCCATTTTAGGTCGTCGTCTGGTGTAGCGGGGTGGTCAGGGGCCCTGCGTCTATAGTGTGATCTCAGTCTGGGTACGGTTTTGACTGTGGCCTGCCACTGGAGCCCCCCACGTCGCGGTGAGAGAGCTGGGATGCCGTTGCAGAGTGTAGACACACTTTATCTCCTCCCCACTAGAGTGTCCGGGGTCCTCGGCGCCGCAATGATGGTGTGTTGTATCGGTTGGGGGCGCGTATTACCTCCCAGTGGTGCGCCTTCGCACTTTCCCTGCAACAACCCACCAGTGAGTGTGCAGCTGCGTGGGCCACCACCTCGTTTTAATCTGGGTCTCCCTGGAATTTGGCAAGCGCATGGTCCAGTTAGGACAGTTCAATTTAACTTGGCACGGTACCCTGGACATTTCAAGCAGGTACAGGGACCCTTGTGGATGACTTGGTTCCTGATCTATTTATATTGCTGCCTCTTCAGGAACACCAGGACCAAAGGAATCTTCCTTTCCGTTCCAGGGAGGAACGGAAATGCTGCTGTACACCAACAGAACAGAGGAGGAGAGAACCAGCCTGAGCGTCAGAGATGGCATGCACGGACTGTGTGGCTGAGGAAGACGTTCCTGCACAGGAGATGGCAACAGCCACGCGGTCGCCATGGTGGGTGGAGACGTAAGGAGCTCTGCTACTTCAGAGAAGATATGAGCCCCAACCAGACAGAAACTGCAGAAGAACAAGGCGTAAGTGAATGCAACGGGACACACTGAATTCCTACTCTTAGAGAAGGGAGAGGCAATGTGGAACGGTCCTGAGTGAAATGTTTGTTTTTCTGTCATGTCCCTTCCCCACACAAGTGCACACAGGGGCTGCTATGTGGGGGAAAGTCCTATAAATGATGTACCTTTTTTTAAATTTTTTTTATTTATTTGTCGTAGGGATCGGGCAGGTAAATGTCAGTGCATTTGTGTGAGTGGGGGAGCATGAGGGGAAATTACTTTGCTGCGGAAGGGAGGCGGCAGGGGAAGAAAAGAGGGGGCTGGGGGTAAAACCCCCAATTTCCAAGAACGTGCCGATTGAAGCAAAAGCAAGAATGTGGATTTAGAGACTGCCTCCACTACAGAGCAGTGGCAGCATCAGATGAGCTGCTGGAGCATGGCGAGGCCCCTACCGAGACCATGCTGGGTTGAGCATACAAACCCTGCAATTGGGTAGCCACAGACCATATCAGGCTGAGCAGGCCCGAAACCCATATGGAGCCAACTACATTGTGCAGGGGTTGGAGTGACAGAAATAACCACACAAATGGGGCTAAAGAAGCCCACACAGGGTTGAAAACCAGACTACCCTGAGAGGGGGTAAGAGAAGTAACTGCACAATCTGGGCTGACCCGGCCCCTAACCCACAAAAGGCTAACTATCCGAATACCTTACAAAGGGGAGAGAAAAGTAACAAGACAAACGGGGCTTGGACGGCACTTAATCCATGCCAGGTTGAGAGTATGAACACCCCAGGATGGAAAGAGAAAAGCAATGGCCACCAGAGGGCTGAGCAGGCCTTTAGGACACCCGGGGCTGAGAACCATTACCCCTTGATGGCAGAAGGCAATTCGTGGAGCCTACTCGAAGGCTAAGAGTGTGAACAAATCAGGAGGAGTAACAAGTTAACTTTATTTTTGTAATTGCCGACCTATCCAGGTCAACAGAACCCCTTGCAGGAGAAGGGATTAACCAGGGACTATACAGACTACCTGACGAGACCATTATTTAAACCAAAGAACTATTGAAAGATGTTTTTTCCATGTTGGGAGCATTCTTAGAAACCAAAGCAACTGTGAGGACTCGTTTGGTGGCAGACAAGACACCAGCCACCATAAAAGGGGTGTACACAATACTAAACTGAAGATTAGATTCTTTCTTTTGATTGTTGTAGGTTAGCGTAGGTTTGGACAGAGGACCACGTTTATTTGTGAGACATCCTAACAAGCACACCTTTGTTTGTTGTTTTTTATTATAAGGTGTGTGTATGTATATGTGTGCGTATGTATATGTGTATGTGTAGTGGGCGTGTAGTTATGGTTAAGTTGCTGTTTCCATAGGAAGAACACTTTTTGGGCGGCTTATAACTTCGCTCCCCCTGAACGAATCATCACCAAACCTTGCAAAAAAAGTATATGCCCACTCTGAATTTTTGTTGCAAGGTTTGGTCCGGGGGGGAGGGGGAAGTTACAGTGGGGGGTCCCAAAATGTCTTTTTTTTCCCCATAAACATAATGGGGGGAAAAAACTTTGCTCACGCCTACAGCCCAAACCGCTGGACGGATTTACACCAAATTTGCGGCAGGAGCAGCGGCTTGGTCCCGAAAGCGTGCTTTTGTTAATTTGGTGTAAATCCGTCAAGTAGTTAAAATGACCAAAACGTAAGGCGCAAAAATTAGTGATATCTACGTCCGCCTCGCGGACACGGATGGCCAAGCGGCTTGCTTGATGTCTGCGGACATATGACGTGCTCTCCGATTGGCTGGAGTGAAGCGTGAAGTGCGTCAGATTTTTGAAGACGCCCGCCATCTTGGATTCTCGTCCAGTGTCCACGGACATCGCGGCAAAACATAAAAAAAAAAAAACATTGCACTCGTCAAACTGATCAAATAATGTTTGGGAAGGTGAGGGGGGGGATGAGGATGGTTATGGAATATGGCTGCAAGAAGCACAAATCCGAAAGCATGTAGCGGTGTAGACCACGCTCACGCAGCAAGGCGCATGCGCAGAACTACTTCACCCGCTCTTGACATACAACGCACCAGTCAAAATGCGCACACACTTTCTTTTTCAAACTCACACGTGTGCCTCACGCGTTGAAGAAAACGCGCAGAAATGATGACCGTGCACAGGAGTTAACGGAAAACACGTACTAGTGAAGAGCGTGCACACGCGCTGTAGATAACATGTAGCTGCAAAGACCACGCGCTGGCGCTTTAGATAACACGTAGTTGCGAAGAGCACGCACACATGTTGTAGAAAACACCTAGCTACAAAGACCACGCACATGTGTTTCCGAGCTCACACGCGCCTTATCCAAACACGCACACGCGTTGAACAAAACCGCACACAGGAGTTAACGGAAAACACGTACTAGTGAAGAGCGCGCACATGCGCTGTAGAAAACGCATAGCTGCAAAGACCACGCACACGCTTGCACTGTACATAACACGTAGCTGCAAAGAACACGCACATGCGCTGTACATAACACACAGCTGAGAAGACCACGCACACGAAGAAAAATGCGCAGAAATTACATGAATCCATGCTCACACGTGCCTCATTTCTACATGCACATGCGCTGTAGAAAACACGTAGCTGCGAAGACCGCGCACACGTGTTGTGAAGTGAAGAGGGGCCCTGTATGGAACCACGCCTTCCCTTTCCATGGTGACCATCTTGTTAAAGGATTTTCCTGCCTACACCGAAAAATCTTTTTTTTTTTTTTTTTTTTTTTTAGCAGCACCCCGGGTTCCCGCTTTGAAAACCTAGGGTGGTAATGCTCTTCATCCTTTTAAAAGGACGTTATGGTTACGTTGCACTAATAAAAAAACCTATGAAATTCAGTTAAAAAAAAACTTTAAGGGGACAATATGGTTACAAGTAAAATCGAAAAACCCCTGAAATTCGCCAGTTATGGTAAGCTAAGCCACCATAACTCGTGCCACCACCCTGCACTGCTAAGACTAACACCCAGGACATCAAAGATGACATCACAAATATCATTGATGACATCGCATGTCTGGCTCCTTCTTTTTTGTTTGCGGACATCTGGGCCAGGACGTTTTTTTCACTGAGTAATGAACGGAAAATTCAAAAAGGTACTATATTTGTAGACATTACCCTTCTCATATGTTCTTACACTACTTTCCTTAGTTCAGTCGCATCATATGATGCATATACATAGGGGAAGAAGCAGGACTGAAACGCAGCAATCATTTTTGTGCATGAATACAATCATGTATATAATACACAGTTGCTAATGATACTGCCTCTTGTATGCTTATTGTACTCTCCATACATATGCCCCATATTTGTATGCATTATACTGTATTTATGTTTTGTGTGTATTAGTAGAAATATGTATTAAGTGATGCATTATTAGCTAATTACTACATTTCACAGTACGGAAAAGTCTAATACAGAAGCATTCACTTTTTTTTTATATATAACTTTGCAAAATTACAAATATAGCACCTCTGTGGTGTATGCTGCAGCCAATACCTACATTCCTGTATGAATAGGTTCCTGAACTAGAAAGCACACTGCAATGGAATGTTCTTTAGAACACTACATTGCGTAATGAACTATGTAGTGTATTACACATCTCCTGATAATCCCTGATAGTTTTTTGACATTACATTAACAACCCCTTGTATGAAATGTAAATGCACATGTGAGGTCATCAGTGATGTCATCAATGATATTTGTGATGTCATCTTTGATGTCCTGGGTGTTAGTCTTAGTAGTGCAGGGAGGTGGCACGATTTATGGTTGCTTAGCTTACCATAACTGGAAAATTTTTAGGGGTTTTTCGATTTTTACTTGTAACCATACCGTCCCCTTAGCAAAGTTTTTTTTTTTTGTTTTTTTTTTTACTGAATTGCATAGGTTTTTAGTAGTGCAACTTAACCATAACGTTCCTTTAACAGTGTTTTTTTTTTTTTACTGAATGAATATATATATATATATATATATATATATATATATATATATATTTTTTACATTTGTATAGCACGCTTAACTCTTAGCTGTCTAGGTGCTTGTGGCGTCTTGGTGAGTTAGACAGTTAGCTGGAATAGTGCTGCTAAAGTGGACAGCTGAAAATGTTAGTCTGGTGCTAGTGAAAGAGGGATTTCGGCTTCTAGTGGAACACAGTGTAGGAAGGCTCAGATCTCAAGGCGGGTGGAAGGGTGTTCCACAGGGTAGTGGCAGAGACTGGGAAGCTGGAACCTCCAGCTTTAGTCTGCTTGAATCTCGGAATACAGAGGCGGTTGGCATAGGCTAAACGAGTTGGCCTAGTTGTGGGTGGTTTGGACAATCTTTTGTTAAGGTAGCCCAGGGCGGTGTTGTCAACGCAGTGGTAGGCGATGTTGAGGATCTTAAATTTGATGTGTTCATTGACTGGGAGCCCGTGTGCTGCTCTCTTGGCTGTGGTGATGTGATCACGTTTGTTGAGCCCTAGCGTGGCTCTCGGGGCATTGTTCTGTATTCTGGTATCAATCGTAGAGATTGGGGACTGGAGGAGGTTTTCTTAATTTCTGTAACAAATCTTTGAACAAAACATGTTCTCTTGTCTATATCTGACTTGCCGCAACCTTTTTATGACACAAACTCAATGACTCCTTTTTAGTCTACTCCTTTTTTTTGCGTAGGCTAAAGATGAGCAGGGAAAACACACCAAGATTCAGCAGAGCTTTGCCTCGGCGGCACTATGCAGCAGCCTCCCCTGTCCACGGGCTGAGGGGCCCTATTCATTCCGATTTTCCATCCTGCACCCACTGCTGGCAGTACAGTTCCAGATGGGATGTTGCCTTGGGCGTGATTCATAGTGTTACAGTCAAATTAGCCACATAACCTTTACAAGGTATGCCAAGTCCACAGGATCAAAGACCAGCGCCCCCAGGGATCTCCACTGTCGGGGCTTGTGCAGCTGTTGGGCAGGAAGCAGGTGTGGTGGACATTCCAAACACCAGTTTTCAGGGAGGGGGCTCTGCGCCCCTTACTGAAGGGGACAGACATTGCTGCACAGAGGCCTGGGCTTAACTGGGGAGGGGTGACTGGTCAAGTAAACATGGACCAACACCAGACTGGCAGACTGGGCAGTGGTGACCGGAGCACGTCATGGATCATGACAGGTTACAGGTGATCATAACTGACGAACCAACACATCTAGTGCAGACAGGAATATTCCATTCTACCCCACTTAAACATTATGCACACCGAGATGTAGGCTTATACATGTGCACACACAGTATCAGCCATTCGTTAGTAAGACGGACGTTTCCACAGCCTCTTCTTATATTGATTTTTATCAGCGAGGAGGTTTTGTCTTAACTTCGTGATTGGTCTGGTGCTATCAGTTTTGCCTGCCGGTTTCTAGATTGGCCCTTTTTGTTTTATTTATTTATTTTTTCCAATTTGTTTTTATTGACCACATACATATAGGGCTGAACGAAACGGTCCGTTCCACCAGTAAGGCACAATAATAGGAACTAGTTGTCGTTTTTTCCAATAATAACTCCCTTCCCACCACCCCACTCCCACCCCACCCTCGCCAAATTTCAACATACCAAGTTTTGAGGATTCCCGAAAAATAATAGCTCTGGGGAGAACGATTGCTTGCCAAATACCAATTAGACAAATTACTTGACACAGTGGGTTCAGATCATGAATTAACCGGTTGGGAAACAATCACAGTCTCAAGGAGGCATGGAGATGGACATCTTATGGAAACAACCTAAGATACATTCTACAGGCGCATAGAAATACAATCCTCATGGAGAAGAACTGCAGTCCATTCTTGCACAAAGTCCGTCATGGTGTCGTTCGTTATTGCGGTAAGCTTTTCATATATGAAGATTGACCTGAGTTTGCAGAGCCGTTCCTCTTTGGACGGGGCCAATGCATTTTTCCACTTTTGGGCGAGCGCTAGTCTCCCCGCTCTCAACATGGCCCCAATGACCTTAGGGAACGCATTCAGTTCTGTCTCCGGCGTGGGGATGCCCAGGAGGATTTCCAATGGCAGTAAGGTCGGGCAGAACCCCTCAATTTCCTTAATCCAACTAAGTAGTTCCGACCAATAAACCTGAATGACTGGGCATTCCCACCACAGGTGAAACCATGTGCCTCGTTGGCGACAACCTCTGGGGCAAAAGGGGGACACATCCCTAAACATTTTGGACAGGGTGGCCGGGGGGCGGTGCCATGAATGGAGAATTTTGAAGCTATGTTCCATAGCAGCAGTATATAGAGAACCCGTGAAAATGCATTTAAAGATTGCCCTCCAAGTATGGTCATCCAGGGGCATGCCCAGCCTAGCTTCCCAAATCTTTTTGAAAGGTTGTCTGCCCTCCAGGTCCGCTGTTATCAAGACACTATAGAACATAGATAAGGAGCCCTTCTGAGTTGTGCTTTTGGCCAGGATAGTCTCGAAAGGGATGAGGGGGTGTTTGAGATGATCGGCCCAGCGAGGGTGGGTCAGGATCCCCTTCAAGCGTAGGTATTCGAAGACCGAGGGAGGGTTGTCTGCCAATGCTTCGGTCAATTTGTCATATTCTATAAAGCCCTCCTCCCGATACAATTGAGAGATTCTCTCCAGGCCCATGTCTGACCAAGCTTGGGTGTCTCGGAATCCCTTGGAGCCCAGATCAATGGGGGGCCCCAGAGTGAAATCAGGGGGGATGGCCAAGAGGATAGCTGTTTATTAGCGGCGTTAGGCTTCAAGCCGCCCAGATGGCCGCCAAGGTGGGATGTGTTCTGAGATGTGAGGGGAGAGCCCTGGGGGGAGCCCACAAAAGGTCTCTAACTTTTCTCGGGTGGGCATGAATGTCCTCAATATATGTCCAATATGTTCCCATGTCATCCCTCATATGTTCCAACATCACTCAGAGCTGGGCTGCTTTATAATAAAGCCTGAAGTCCGGGAGACCGAACATCTGACTTTGGAAGGGTCAAGGTAGAAGTCTTGACTCTCGTCCTTTTGCCATTCCAGATAAATTGAGCACCCGGGACTGGAGTACCTCAAAAAAGGCATCGGGTATCACCACGGGGAGCGCCGCGAAGAGGTAAAGGAGGCGGGGCAAGATATTCATCTTCACTGTAACCATGCGCCCCAGCCAAGAAAGTGTAAGGGGAGCCCAACGTTTAAGGTCACTGCTAACCTGAGCCAAGATCTACGGGAAATTGCATTGGTATAGTTGGGAGAGGTCTCTGGGGATGGTGGTGCCCAGGTACCTGGTGGATTCCCGCTCTATTCTTACCCCCAGTATTTCGGTGTTGCCCTCAATATCTTGTTCCCCCGGACTCATGGGCATTATGCTAGACTTGGACGTGTTTACCTTCAGCCCTGAGAAGGAGCCGAAATAGTGTATGAGATCAAATAACCGTGGTAGGGAGACCTGGAGGTTAGGTAAGTAGCCCAGGATATCATCTGCGAATAAGGATAGTTTAAAGTCGCAGTCACCACACCTTATCCCCGTGATTCCCTGGCCTGTCCTGACTGCTACAGCCAGAGGTTCCATCGCCAAGGCATATAAACGGGGAGACAGGGGACATCCCTGTCGGGTGCCCCTGGAGAGGGAGAACGGTTCCGAGGTGTCTCCGTTGTAAAGTGCTGCGATCCACCCACAGAAGTTATCTCCCAACCCCATCTTGCGAAGAACTCTGCCCATGTAAGGCCACTCGACACGGTCGAAGGCCTTTTCTGAGTCTAACGAAAGAAGGTAGCCTTCCACCTCTTGTTTTGAAGCCTCATACATGAGATTGAGGGTTTTCCTAATGTTGTCTGATCCCTGGCGCCCCGGAACAAAACCCACCTGATCGCCATGTACTAGGGAAGGGAGGAGTTTCGCCAACCTATTGGCTAGGAGTTTAGCCAGGATTTTAACATCAGTGTTGAGAAGGGAAATGGGGCGATATGATTGGCAATAGGCGGGATCCTTTCCCTCCTTGGGGAGAACTACAATAAAAGCCGACATCATCGTGGGTGGGAGGGAGCCCTGATCCAACGCAGCATTGAACATCTTGGCCATGAATGGGGCAAGCGTGGACCGATACATTTTATAAAACTTGACTGTATAGCCATCGTCCCCTGGGGCCGTTCCGCTTTTCAGCGAGGATATTGTATCTATTATTTCTTGTGGGGTTATGGGCAGCTCCAGTGACTCAGCTTTGTCGGGAAGAAGGCCCGGGATCGGGAGGGAGTAGAGAAAGCTGTTGACCTCGTTCACATCTCCCACGTATTCCGAGCTGTACAGCCTTTCATAATATTGCCTAAATTGTTCTGCGATTTTACTATCCCTCACTGTCGAGTCCCCCTCTGGGGTGTAGATGGAATTCACCTTTCTGCTGTTTCTGAACTCACAAAGCCTCCAAGCCAATATCTTATCCGCCTTTTCCCCCTTTTCCATATATTTCTGTTTTAAGAAAGAGAGCCTCTTTTCCAACTGTCCCATGAGGAGGTCCGCCAACTTGGTTCGTAACCTCTGCAATTCCTCCCATTTCCCAGGGAACATCTGTGTTTTTAATTTCCCCCCTGGTTGTATAGATTCTATCTTTTCCCTTTAATGATTTCTCCTTGCGGTCTCTTTCCCTCTTTTTCCCCGACCCTGTCCCAATGAGGGTGCCTCTAATAGTTGCCTTAAATGCCTCCCATACTCCCATGACCCCAACCTCACCGTTATCATTGAGGAAGAAATAGTCCTCTATGGCCACTAGAAGGGATTGGCGAATCTCTTTGTCCTGTAGAAGAAGGTCATTACACCTCCACCGGGAACCTGCTGCTGGGGCAGGGGGGAGACCCAGTCTAATATTTACCATGTCGTAGTCCGTCCAGGGGACAATCTCCACTCCTGAGTCAGTGACCTCCCCCTGTAGCGAAGTTTCAGCCAAAATGTAATAAATACGGGAGAAAGCTGCATGGGCCCTTGAGTAAAAAGTATAGTCGGGATTCCGACCTTGCTTGGAGGTACATGTGTCACTCAGGCCCAGTTCCCCGTTCACTTCGCGAAAGGCCACAGCTAGTCTCTCGTGAAGGCGCATGTTCGGGCAGGGTTTAGCAGATTTCCTATCCCTCTCGGGACATAGAACCATATTAAAATCTCCGCCAACCAATAGGGTACCCTCCGAGAATATTATTTCTTTCATTCCAACCCAGAAGGCATCCTGTGCTTCATTCGGGGCATAAATACACACCAGAGTAAACAGCCGGCCCCGCACCTCCCCCTTAACCATAAGATATCGTCCATCTGGATCTGATTTCAAGGCTTTGAACACAAAGTGGGCGCCGGGGGATACCACCAAAGCTACTCCTCGCTTCTTTGCCTGAGAAGATGCTGTGAATACCTGTTCAATGGTTTTAGCTCGGAGCTTTGGTTCCTTGCCCCGAACCCAGGGAGTTTCCTGTACAAATAAGAAGTGAAGCCGGAGCCTTGCAAACTCCCGCACCAACAACGACCTCTTTGTAGGCGAATTGAGTCCACATACATTTAACGATCCCACTGTCAAGTATTGAAGCAAATCATCCATTAGTACTCTGATAAAGGCTCGTAGCTCCCCTCGACAAACAGCAACGGTTCTTGCTCCCACAGTGCTTGCCCACCCCATTAGAGGCTTGTGAAAGCCCTGGGGGTGCATAGACCCCAAAACTTGGCGTTCCATAACTGTAACCCCAACAACCCAACCCCCATACTCCACACCCCCCCTTCTCACTCCCCCTCCCCCCTGATCGCCTGGCAGGTCTTTGGTGTCATCATATCGCCAACCAGGCCACCATTGTCTCCCCCTCCGGGCTCAATAACTCTTCATTAATAACAACTGGAGTCCCCCCACCCACCCCCAAGGTCATCCCTGGGTATAAACAATTATTTCCCCCATCCACTCACAAAGTCAAATACGGGCTTTTTCATTGAACACCACGAGTCCTTTCATGTGTCCGGAAGCTCTGGGGATGCCGGGGCCACTCTCCTGAATTTCCTTTTGGCCACGAATCCTGCGTCTTTCCCTTGGGGCCCTGGTCCCTTTTGGGCCTGTCGGAGCTCGCTCACCTTCCTGGTCACCCAGTTCCATATTCGGACCAGCCAATAGTTTGCCTAACACCCTCTGGATGTCGTCCTCCGTCACCAGGGCATACTTATAGCCTTCAAACTCAAAAGAGAGTGAAAAGGGGTACCCCCACCTGTCTCGGACCCCCTTGGACTGGAGCATTTTTGTCAGCGGAGAGCATAGGCGGCGCCTTGCCAATGTGAAAGCTGACAGATCCTGATGGACTGAAATTTGGGCCCCCTCCCACTCCACTGGGCCTGTCTTGCGAGCCAATTCGAGAATCTTGCTTTTCTCGGCAAAATAGTGAAAGCGAACAAGAATGGACCTGGGGCCTCTGGAGGATGCGCCCGCTCTGTGGGCCCTGTCGATGGTGGGCTCATTCGTGTTGGCCCCTCCGAAAAGCAAACCGACCACTGCGCTAACAGCTTAATTGATGTCCGCTTGCGTTTCACCTTCGTGCTCCGGGAAACCTAAAAAGCGCAGGTTACACCGACGTTCCCTGTTCTCTAAGTCATCCAACTTCAAGGAGCATTTCTCTTCCCTCCTTTCAAGCTCCGCAAGGCGCATATCGAATTGGGTCTCGAAGATATCATTGGAAGCAGTGTTATTCTTGAGCGCGAGAACTCCATCGTCTATTTTGTCAACTTTCTTGTCCAGGGTGTCCAGTCGCAGCGCTATATCTGCCCTGAAGCCTCCGATTTCCTCCAGGAGGGCCGCCATGCCCCTGGTGACAGTGCTAGTGTACTTGGGGGGGGCCCGGGGACAGACGGCGAAATCTCTGTAGTGGCTCCTTCCAGCTCATAGGCCCCCCCCGGACATCTCTGACTCGAGGGGTCTGCCTCCAAAAAGTGCGTGTTCAGGGGGCCTCACCGCCGGCTTCGCTAGGGGCAGGGGCTGATCACTCTGGAGGCACAGGGAGCGAAGACGCTTTGCAGGAGGTCCTGGTCGCTCAAAGGCTCCCCCTTGCAGGTGCAGAATGCACCGCCACAGGTCTTCCACCTCGACTATCGCCCTCTATCCGCACTTCTGCGTCTTTCCTTGTCCTGCAAATGGGGTCTCCTGGTGCATGCGTAGAGTCTTGACGCACCACCCCAGCCAGGCGGGAGATGCCTGTAGGATTGGTCGCGGGGCCTCTGCCAAAGAGTCTATACTATCTATGGCTGGCAGTTTTCCCCGGGGGGGGTCCCGCGGATGCCAGGAGGCTCCCTCAATAACCCTCCCGGTTCAATGGAAGGAGTAGTGTACCGCCCCCTGTGATACTCTGTTTCCTCCCACAATCCTGGAGGCCCTCAGGGTGCCGTTCGGGCCCCACCATGATCTCCTCACCTCATGGGCTCGCTGGTGCCACCCCGTAGAGTTGATGCCGCATCCGATCTGAGCGGGCCAGGGGAGGGCCCCGCCCGCTGTCCTTGTGCCTTGGGCCCCGGTCCAAGCTCTCCACTTTCGCGCCTCTCACGGCGCAGTATGCCCTCGGCGGGGGCTCTCTTCCTCTGCCCGATCTCGCTCTCCACGGGCCTCGAGGCCGCTCTCCAGGCACAGGGGGACCCAACGGCGTCGCTCCGGGCCCTCCCCGGACGTTGCAGGGGGCTTGTGTCCGCCCCAAGGAGAGCGGGCCCAGCTACTTCTTAGGCGCGTCCTGCCACCACTAGCTCCCTCCAGGGAGAAGGGGGAAGGCGCCAGCCAGCATCGCTCGGCCTTGCCACAGGCCGCTCTCAAGCCTGGGCTCCGCGTAGCTTCTCGTGGAGCCGCGGCGCCGAAGGGGGGAGGGGTCATTATCCCTCCAAACTAAAACGGGTCGCGGTTTCACGGCGGCTCCACCACGAAAGTCCAGATTTCGGGGTCATGTGCCCACCAATGATGGCAAGGTGGGGGTATGGTCTACTCCTCACTCTGGGGTTTCTGGGGGGGGGCTCAAGACCCTCAAACGGTGCCCTTCGGAGGAGACGAGCTGAGATGCTTCATCACATCTCTGCGCCCCCTGGTAGATTTCCCCCCCCTTTTTGTTTTTACCGTACCATATGTACGGTTCTGTCTTCTCAAGTGTATCCCATCGGGACCTTGGATTCACCTCTTAGCTTCTCGCATGGTCCCTCAAGGACCTTCAGTTCAGCTTATTTTGCTTGATCCTGCCATGTTCTCAAATGTTTTTTTTCCAATCTCTCCTTGGGACTTGGGTGCAGTTCTATCTAACATCTCAAGAGTTCAGTTACTTCTTAGCTTCTCACTTGGTCCTTCCTTGTCCTTAAGTGCTGTTGTTTCTCAAGAGGGGTCCACACAGGAACCTTGGATTGGGACACTGTTGAGGGGTATTTCTAGCCCTCCCCCCGCTCAGTTTTATTTTTCCTAGCCAGTCTATATTCTTGGTTAGCCCAACTTCCATGGACTGTGGATTCTTCCCTGGGGTCTTAAGGGTGCTGGTGAAGGACTGGGTAAGTGGATGCCCTTGAATTCCCCAAGGTACTGGAATGTTTGCCAAACAGCTTGCCGAGCCTCATTAATCAGAAAGTGGTGGTAAGATTTCCTTTGCGCTTACAGGCTGTCGGATCCTCGCCAGTAGGAGCAGCCTCTCTTCAGGATACCATCTGGGGTGGTAGCGGGCCAATGGGAACCAGTTTCACCCAGCCTCAGGGAGGCATATTATAGGGGTTGAAATTGGAATTCGTGGAGCAGGAGCTGATAGTAGCTTATGGGTCAGGATTCGTAACGACCTAGGAGTTACTATTCATGAACCAGGAGCTATTAAAGGCCATCCTCCTGAATAGAGTGCCTGAAAAAGAGCAAATCTTGCTTTATTGCCAAACGGTGGCATGCACCATTCCTTGAACCGTTCTATTGTTACTATGTCTTGTACTTTATTGCTGTCTGTGTATGTTGAATCTTGAGTCTCTTGCCATATTGCTTTGCATCTCTTCACTTTTTATGTTCTCTTTAAATTGATTTCTTATGTTTTTCATTTATTTTTAGTCAATTGTTCCTTCATGCTGCTACCTGTGATTTAGTCTTTACCTATGTTTGCAGCTACTCCATAACTCTGCCACTACATCTGTTACTGGATTAATCTTAGTTCTTACTACAACAATTGTATCTCTGTTGCCACTGCTTTTCTGTGATGCGGCTCCTGCAGAATGAAGTGGCAACACGTAGTATGTAACACCTCTAACTTCAAGTAAGATGCAACTATAACTTTGCGTTCAGTACATATGACCATTCATGCTTTAACTGTCTTCTTTGGCACATTTAATTCCAATTCCTAAATCATAGTTGATGTCAGATGGGTATATTTGTATGGCACTAAGTTGGGTTAGGGAGCCAAACGAAGACCCTGCTAGCTGTTGGTGTCAAGCTAACTGGGCTTACTAGGCCCTATCCAGGAGCTAAATAGCTCCTAGCCCCCAGCAATTTCGAAATTTTATTAGGTAGCAGCCGAACCGACTCCATCCCGAGCAGCCCTCCACACCCACATAATAGTATGGGTAGGACAAGAAACTCAACCATATTATGCCCATAGCTCCAATACCACGTTTTTCTTTCAATCAATATTGCTGTTTAGCAGGCAATATCCCTTTACAGAGAAAGCTGCCTAACCATCCCTCACAGGTGCAATGTTGCAATGCTGGCTCTTCAGTAACTGCTTCTTTTAATTGGTGACATTACTGCTCCCAACAGAAAGGTGGCGGTGTAGTGCTCCCTTTCAACCTTTCTGTGCAGTGACAATAGGCTGAATCATGGGACACTAGGGCAGCACAAATGGAAGAATTAATGACAGAACAGTGGGAAGTAAAAGGAGGGTGCAGCCTCCTCCCAGGAGCAGCAAAAGGTGTTCATCAATATGTGCTGCTCTCATGTTCAAAAACTTTTTTATTGAGTTTCCTTTCCTTGAGGTGATGGAAGAAGTGTGTTGCTCACAGTTCTCGATGCCCGCTTCCTGAAATTGTAACTTTTTTTCTTCAAGAAATTTGCAAATGAGGCTTTTCATCACTTAATTGATACTATGGGAGTCTATCCCAGCAAGCATGATTGTGTATTCAACGTAATACGAGGACAATACATTGTTCCAACCCCCACAACCTTTTCCACAGAAGTCTTGCATTCCCGTTTTTCTTCATTATTTCTTAATTTATTTTTTCTGATGTGTTTGTTTGTTTCATAATCATGTTGTGCTATTGATAATCCTTAGGTGACTTGTCTTTTCACAGAAATGTCATGCTGCTTTGTACAGGGGTGTCAAGGGCTCTGAAGAAGCTGAAATGTGACATGTAGCACTCAAATAATACACATAAGTGACACTCCATTCATGAAAAGGGATGCAACCCCCTAAGTAGATATGCAAATGTAAGTAGTCTCTCCAACCTTTCTGAACCTATGGTTCCCCTGCTGCCCCTTATTAACAAGATAAGTTACCTGCAGCCCTTATTAAGGATGCTAGAACAGGCTGGATTTTGCAGATCCACTCCAAGGAGAACCCAATCACAGCCAAGAGAAATCCAACCTCCCCTACCCCTGCTACCATCCTCTTAAAGCTCCTAGCAGGCCTCGGAAATTCAAATTACCCGTTCCTGGGCCTTGCTCACAGAGAATCCACTGATCAAAATCCACAATCGTTTGAGTGCCGATAATTTCCCCTAGCCTCATACAAAAGATATATCGGTCGTCCCTTAAAGCATGAAGTGGATTGGGACTAATGTGAGAAATATTTATATGCCAAAAATATCCACTCTGCTGAAATGAAAAAAGTTTTTTACTAAAAGTTTGTTCAACCAACGTTAATATTGTAGTGGAAACAAGGAAATCACAAATATTATTTCGCCACAGTATTTATGCTCTGAAAACATTCCTTGTTTTAACAAGATAATTTAATTTGTATTATCAAAAAAATATATGGGTTAATAAATACAAAGGTTTGGAATTGCAGTTTGAAATAGTCAATTAAAGGTACAAATGCAAATTAGAAAGAGGTTTAACAGAGAAGCGAATTGATACAATTCTTGCAAGTAGATGAATGCAAACAATGAGTGAACCAGTACTTATTGGAAATACAAAAACATATATAATGACAAAGCAAAAAAAGGAGGCCAACTTCCCTCAACTCGAGGGAGACTTTCAACGGCCCAAATTTCAATATATAGGTGCTGCTGCTTTAATAAATAAATGAATGCAGGTCTGCCTCTAAAGACAGAGAAAACAAAAAGAAGGCTATATCCCCTCAAATAGGGGGAAACTTTAAAGCAGCCCACATTTCAATATACAAGTTCCACTGTTTTAATGAATAAAAAGATGGAGGTCTGCTAACGTGTATGTGTTTGATAAGAAGGAAAACTCCTAGACAAAGGCAAAAAAGTGGTCGTGCATAAGCAATGTTTCAACACTAGTTTGGAATCCGACTTCAAATTGAGTTCCAAAATCGAGTTTTCCAGTCAGTAAAGAAGGTTCAAACATCCATATCGCGTTTCGGATCTGCCCCCTGCTGGGCATGTGCATTTATAATGGAGCCTTCCTCAGGGCGAGAACATGAAGAGAAAGGGAAGTCAAACTTGTCCCTGTATGAAGGCAGACAAAGAAAAGAGGAATATCACAAAACAGATTTTATTTTAAGGAATGTTTTCAGCTATAGTGGCATAGGTCTGAATCAGAAGAAAATTATTTGCTTAATGATTTTGCAACAACAATTAAAAAACCCTAGTGGGAGCGTAGTCCTTACCCTGATTCTGGGCATGGACTGAATCAAGAAAACCCACTTGGCCTGGGATTGCGGTCTTCCACAGATAAGAGGGACGCAACTTGGAACACGAGGGCCCCAGGGCGCAGCTACCCGTTGTTATGTTGGCAATTAACTGTGGCAGGGTGAAAAGAAAGACCAGAACAAAAAAACAATGGGTCTGTCTTTCTAGCAATTCATATGTACTTGAATTGGAATACTGGAGAGAGATAAATAAAATGATTTTCACATACCCCTTGTGAGCAAGAATCTTGTCTGGGTGACTCTTTCTTCATGTGTAGGGCGTGAGGTTCAATTGTAGTTGTGGTAATGCACAAACTAGAGGAGCCCAAACCAAAATGAGGACGAAAAGCAGAATCTTAGATAGTTGCGTTATTTTAAAGTTACGTTTTACTGTGTCTTTAGAAGCCTCACAACAGAAGACTTGGTGCGGGTTTCTAACTGAAAAACAGACAAAGATAGATGCGGTCCATTTAATACCTTGATTTGGAATGGTTCGTGAAGTGTCCCGTTGCAGTGGAGATATCTTGGCTGTAGCCGTGAGTCCACGCTTGTCAGGCTGTCACAGCTAGCTGAATGCTGAGTCATAACTAACGAGCAAGCAGCGCCGCTGTTACTACTGCGGTGTGGCTCGTCAAGCTAGAGCTTGATTGGCTGGGTACGGTCCTGGAAGACCCTGCCTGATGGGTAAAGTGAGGGCGCAATGTGATGAGTGCGCTCGGGCTGTCAGTCAGCCAGTTCTGTGGGGGTGTGTTCCTCCAGCATTGGAGCTCGAACGGCAAGCAAAGTGAAAGCGTAATGCGCAGTCACCATAGGTGGAGTAAAAGCACAATGCAATAGGTGCATTAGGGCTGTCATTCAGTCAAGGCTGTGGGGGGTGTGTCCCTCCATCATTGGTGCTCGAGCGGCAACCTCAGTGAGAGCGTAATTTGCTGTCACAGCGGGTGCAGCTATCAAAAGGTGAGTCATCGGGTGTTGATTCAATTGAAAACGCCAAACACGGCGTTCATTCACAGTAAAGGAAAAACCACGTGTTGGATGATTGCTTCTCACACGGCAGCAAGGAAGGCAGCCGGATAACGTAAAACAGGGCACTGGTCACTCCGCTAGCTGTCAAAGAAGGAGGTCCTGGATACTTGAAAGGGTCCTGGGTGTGCTCTGGGAGGCCAGTCCGTTAATCACAAGAAAACAAACCCATTTAGGACATGCATCTATCCCTGACTGTCACGTTAGAAGAGGTATGCCCATTCGTGATGCTTTAAATTAAAGGAACATATTCTTCATTTAAACCACTCTCGTGACTCGAAAGTCTATGGATCCACCTTGCTTCTTTTTGCTGGAGACTACGTGGTATGCTGGCAGATCCCTTGACTACGTCCAAAACCCACCACTTAATGTCATTGGGGGTGTGGTGTTTTTTTAAAAGTGGTTCACAAGAGGTGCTGATGTGTTTTTGCATCTAATGCGGGATCAGTGCTCTGAAATTCTGGTGTTCACTGATCTGCTTGTCTGGCCTACATACCTGAGGCCGCAGGGGCATTCGATGAAATAAATAGCTTGTTTTGTCTTGCAGTTGGTCATGAAGTTTAGATGCCAGGTCTTAGTTCCAATGTCGAAGTTTTTAATTTTGCAAGTGAATTGACGCACTGAGCACGAGCCACACGGAAAGTGTCCAATGGTCGTTCTGAGGTCCCAGAGTCCAGTTCTGGGTGCTGGTTTTTTAAATTTCGAGTGTCACGTATGTGTTTTGCCCTTTTAAAAGCAAACCGTGGCATTGGGGAGTCTGGCAAACATAGTATTACAATAGGCCAATATTTGTGAATTAATTTCTTAATCCGAAAGGTGTGGGGGCCATGTGTGATCACACAAGTTATTTTGTCAGTCAGGGTGTTCCCGAGTGGTGTTATTGGATAGAGACACTCTTCTATCTGTAAATCTGGCTCGTTTCTTTGAGTTTGAATTCAATTTTTTGGGGTAGCCTCTGTCAAGCAGACGGTTTGTCAGGTCCTCAGATTGTTGGTAAAAGTCTGCAAGATTGGTACAGTTCCTCCTTATTCTGAGGAACTGACCGTATGGTAAATTTTCACGCAGGTGGCGTGGGTGATTGCTTGAGAAGTGCAGGAGGGTGTTCCGTGCAGTGGTCTTCCTGCATTTCAAGATGCCATCTTCGTGCCTGATTTTAAGATCAAGAACCCAATCACAGCCAAGAGAAATCCAACCTCCCACGCCCCCGCTACCATCCTCTTAAAGCTCCTAGCAGGCCTCGGAAATTCAAGTTACCCGTTCCTGGGCCTTGCTCACAGAGAATCCACTGATCAAAATCCACAATCGTTTGAGTGCCGATAATTTCCCCTAGGCCTCCTGTCTGTAGAACCTGGCTGTTCATGGACTTTGGAGCAGACAGAAGTGTGTGTGCACGCTCCTTTTGCATTGTGCATCGCTTGAACACACATAGAAAGTGCAGCGAGGACTCCAAACCTGTGCGTACGTTGCCGGACAGTCTCTGCATGCAGGCCTTCTAATGGACATTTGCCTTCCTAGGGTGTGTCTTTGATTATTGAAGTCTCCATTTACCTAACTAGCCTGTCATACATTATTTTACTAATGTACCACTAATTATGTTCTCTTATACTGCATACTAGGATAACACTCGACCTTTTCTCCACCTTAGGCCAATGTTGTATGGCTCATTGTGAGGGAAATTGTGCCACATTCTCCTTTTGTGTCCACCAGCACACATTCTACAAACTTTCAATTCTTGGCTCTGTCACCTCAGTCAGCGTGGTTGGCTTTACCAGAACCCCCTTCTGGCTATCAGCAAGAGGAATGCAATATGATTTTCTAGTTGCTAGCTTCCACGAACCCTAGACACTCGGGCAAATCTCTAGGCCATCGTGTGCCCACCACGCGGCGTAATGTAATTTTGGCACCACACTATTAATTTCCCCCATGAAGGTTCTGCTGGCCAGTAAGGGAGGCTCTCTCTTAACTTGATTTAATTTTGGTCAAAACGTCCAAAACTATACATGCATTCAATGACTATCACTTCTCTTACTGTTTTCCTTTATCAGCACATTGCGAGTCAATCTGTGTGTTTTTGTCAAAAACATTCTTCCTTTTCCATTTCTCCTTGGCGCAGTTTCCTTTTCACCCCGCAGACCATGGTCTGGGTTCAACCCTGTGCGTAGTCACAATTCGCCTCTAAACTTAACGAAAACGATGGTGGTGGATTGCACAGCATAAAAGACTAATAATGTAACGCCAAGCATACAACATTTTGAGGGATTGCTCTTTAAGTTCTCTTTAACAAATGTTAATATTCTTATATAATCGAAACCATTTAATTTCTTATCTTTAACAAGCAATCCTACTAAATTCTTCTAAACATGTACATTTACTACAGGGCATAGTTTCCACTTGCTACTACTCATTGGTTATTCATAATTGACGCTTGACAAGTAAGAAATTGTGTGCTGTCAGTATGTATAGAATTGAAGTTGTGATTAACTTTTTATGGCTGGCTGGTAGCTTGAAACGTTTGCCCCTGCCTACCATGAGGTTCTCTACCAAATTGAGCGCTTTTTGTTTTTGTTTTTTAAATTTCCAAAATGACATTGGAAGATTAATTATTCTGTATGGCTTTACCGTTTTGCCTGACCTTCCGAACATCATTCCTTGTCTTTAAAACTAAATGTCTAACCCAATCCATAAAAAGTGAAGATCTACTTTGCTCATTGTTAATTAAATTCATTTGACAATAATAAAAGGAATAATCTGAACCACACACTGTATTACCCCTCCCTAAGCAAAAATGATTTGTAATTGTAGTACTTCATCTAAAATGTACTGGAGCAGAATTTGACGAAAACTAACAAATTAAAAAAGAGGGTTTATTGAACATAAGACTGAACATAAGACACCATTAGCTAAATCTAGGCAGTTTGTGTATCCAAAATGATTATAGTCTCTTATCGCCTCCTCCTGAGAAATGTCATGGTCACCACAAACTCTTGAAACTGAAGTTGTGGGATAGAATGTCCAGCATTTTTAAGTGAATTTCAAATGGTCATTTAGAATGTTAATTCTGCGAACATTAATTATATGTTATCTTTTTGTACGTTTTATGGCGGTTCAACAAAATTATACTAAGCTAAATGGACATTTTGATAAAGTACACCATAAATTATGATAGTCATGGGTATTTGTCAAAACGGCACCAGGATGACTCGGGGTGCCCTTGAGGATTGTATACTTTCCTCTGGACCGCACCCCTGCAAACAGATATAATTACACTGCTGAGAGGAGTGGTCTGAGGGAAAGCAAAGGTATGATGGCACATCTCTCCTAGGCTGAAAAGGAACAAAGGTTAATGTTACTCGCCGATGTGGTCACACAACTCCCTCTCCAACCTATTCCCTTATCCTACCTTAGAGATGTTGATTGCTGATTGGAAACCTATATGCCTCACAAACTTGACCTGTTGCTGCCTGCGTCCAAAGATCCGATAACCTGCCCAGTGTCGGTCTGAGACCGTGAGGAAAAGGCTCCCAAAGCAAAGTAGTCCAGAGGGACATAACCGGGACGGCGCAAATATGGCAATGTAAGGGAATGCAGAAGAACGAAGATAAACCACACGCATCCAAGAGAATAATCCAGAGAGTGAAAGCTAAGTCAAAATGTGATGTTCAATCCAGATGTTGTAAACCAGCGTGGAAATCCAATGTCAAAAGTCCAATAAACACAAGCCAAGTCATTATTCCAAGGAACGCCAAAACACCAACCATAGCAGAAAGGGCTAATCCAATCTCTTAATCCAAAACATACAAATTGGGTCGAATCCAGGGAAGCAGCCTGCAAATCGCTGTAGCAAACCAGGTAAATTAGTTTGACTGGTCGAGTATGTAGATGAGAGGGATCCAAGCAAGCCGCCAGAATACAGAGTCAGAATGAAATGCTACTGTCATGTGACGATTCCTGATTGCGGACCTTGTGGTTGCCGCAATGCTAGATGTTTATTTCTGCATTGGTGCTTCACCTGGGATTCGCCATGGTGGATTGGCCGAACATCACTGAGCGTGATGACACATTGGGCACCATGGGACCCTCCAGGGCTGTCACTGTTGATGCCCGCCTAGCGCAGAGCAGTGCCGGGGCATGACCGTATTTCTTCCCTCAGTTTTGGTTGTCTTCCCCATTGCACCTTTTTAATGCTGTTCTACAAACTTCATGAATGAGCTGCAGTTTCAGTGCGTATTATGCTATTTTTAAGGGAGATTATCTTGGATATGTATCGTTGATCGAGCATACTTCTGCTCGGACAAAAGTCTTGTAGAAACTTTACAATCTGAAGTGGGGGCAGCGATCAATGGCACAACCAGTCGTCTAAGGATCCCTTAATATAATTATAACTGGACTTTGAGAGTTTACATTTTGTTTTCAACAAAGCACTAGTGGTCTGCATCTCACTAACCTTCTGGTGGGAAGCTTTGATTTCTTTTTTTTTTTTTAAAATGTCTGAGAATTTTATATGGATACAGAACATACTTTGATATGATGGATTGGAGAAACGCTACACAGCAAGGTTGATATCGATTTATACTATAAGGTTCATGTATCAATTGACATAGCTTACTGATAGCAACATCTGAAAATTCTTTCTCTTCAATGTGTATACTTTCTAATCTTATTCCTTCTTACATTTTCTGTAATGTTTGAATAAAACTGTTAAAAACCAACTGAATTGTTTTTGTAAAAGTGATCTCAAATATGTTGTGTACACTTTGGTATATGCTGCTTTTTGTATACAACAAATCTGTTAACCAGTTTTTGCATAGTGCTTTATGCCCCAGTCTTTCAAGCCCTGTAATAACGTTGCTATTGAACAATTTAAAAATAGTACATTTTTCAACCTTGAAAGAACAAAGGGCTTACCTAGATTGCTACCTGTGACTTCAGGGTGCACACAGACTTGGGATGCAAGTGCGTAACTTGCTGAGCTTTCTTAAAGTTGTTATTGGTTTGCAGTGATAAATAAAACCTACATATAAATACACAATACAGATGCTCCTAAAATACCTGCTCTGGTGATTCTAAATTATCAGCAGTACCTATGCAGCTGTTGGATGCTCGTTGCATTACAGCTAAAGGTAAATCTTTTTAGAAAACTAATGCGCTGACAAACCTTTACTTGAAAAGATGCAAAGGAATTGCGCGTGATGTGATATCATTTCCAGTGTGGACCGCACCAAAATGGATAAAATATGACCATCATTGTGTACTTAATGTGTTTGCATGAAAGTCATGGTTTGTGAATCTTTGTAATTCATTCTTGATTACTCAATGTTCTGTCTATTTCCTCGAAATATTGATTCTCTCCCTATACCTAACATATGTTTCACACTTGGTGAAACAAAGTCTTCAACAGTGTGTGTTTCTTCAGGGTCTAAAAAAATGAAGACCTTTTCACATGCTAATTAGTGCTAATATTTAATCAACAATGTGTTCCATATCAAAATTGTTTACATACTTCATACTTTCCAATAATATTTGAGATGAAATTGCGCTTAACTGAATTTGCATTTGCTATGACAATATTTGCATGTTAAAACTAAACTTAATATAATATTGTATGATCTAGTAAGATTTTTGTCTTCAACTGAAAGTTACCTCGTTCACTTGAGGGGAATTGAATCTGAAGTGGAAATATCGTCCAAGCATGGGAACTGGGTAGGTTGTTAAATTGGCTCTTGCCGTTTCATTTGATGCAATTATCAAAGGCAAACAGGTATTTTACCCTGAGAGAAACATTCTACAATTTGAAGTGTGTTGAAGCTACCACTGGCATCAATTGTAGATCTCAAATCATCACTAAATGTTCAATCTTACCTGTCCAATACAGAACAACGCTGTACGGTTGCCGCGTGTCTGTTTCTTGGTGCCAGCAGCTCTATTTTGGAAATGCTTTTAAATAGTAGAGACAATTGAAAACAAAACGTGGTCTTGATCTCATTTTGTTCCGACAACATCTTTGTTTATTGCATATATGTTTAAAATAGAAATGCACTTATTTAATCATTAGCTATCTACAGCCACATAAAGTATCAAACGGCGAATCACTGGAAGATCTGTAGACTGGTGGAGAAGCACCCTTTATGTGGAAGCTGGCCAAAAGCTATGGATTTGCTATTGGAAGGGGGTAGTGTCCCTGAAGGAAAATGGTCTCGCGATATTCTGTAGTGCAAGATGTTTTCAGGTTCTCTTCTCTAAACTCATGCCATTATCGGTTTAACCTCATGTCCACCTTTATAGGAGACTGAAATGGTGTGAGAACGCCTGGTGCACAGGGGTTCACAGCTCTTTTGATCAGATGTGAGAGCAATAGCTTGCTTTAGAGGGAATAAATTGAGTGGATTTCTGAGGAGTTGCAAAAAAATATTTCGTTGTGGGCCTATGACTCGCCAATACTTAAGGAACGTTTAAAAGACTCCTACCCTATGCAACTAAACGCAGGGCCTAAAAGACGACGTTTAGTTTTTGCACCTGGCATGAAACTGTGCAAAATATTTTTCAAGTCGGGTTAAAATAATCTATCCACAGCCAAAAAATAGAGAAAATGTAATTACTCATATTAAAAAAATCAAAACCGAACTTCAGTCAACATTCCTGTGTAAGTTCTAATCCTTCAATTCTTTGAAGCAATTCCCTGGAACTTGTGCTTAAACCATTCTAATGCCTGGACCTTGATGTAAAATCTTACATTCTCTATACTATAGTTACCATTCAACCTATAACTAAAGAAATAATGTAAAGCCAAACGTCTAAAACTGATGTCATAATCACCCATGTTTAGAATCGCATCTAGTCGGCAAGCGCTGTGTTGTCACTTTTCATTCATTGATTTAACACTGCTCGGGTCAGGGTGCCATGCAGAGCCCTAACGTGAACAAGGCCGATTTGGACCCTGCTAAGGCTTAGCCCTGGCTTGCTTAAAGCATCTTATGCTGTGCTGATCCAAGGTAAGGCAAACATTGCTTTATTTTACCCTGTGAATTCTTGTTTGCTCCAATGTGTGCAGGGTGCCAAAAGCCACACAAATGCCCTCCTTGAAAAGAAATGCTCCCCCATGCTTGCCCCCCCAAACTGGATGTCCCAGGACCGCAATGGGCGACTGATGTTGCAGCCATTTTACCAGGAGGATATCCGAATTGATGTTTATTGTTCTTAGCTACAATATTTTGCTATTTGGGTGAAAATTGTGAAAAACGTAATGGGCACCAAACCCAGTGTCCAGGAAGTGCTTGGTGATTCAGTCATACAACCCTTTTAGACCTATATGTCCACTGGACACCAGTATTAAGTGCTATTTCAAATAAAACTGTTAAAAAGCAGAAACTGCGAAAAGTAGCTAAGGTCAAAGTTACAGGTTTTGGGACAAGTACTGTAGTTTAATGTTGCTGTCCTTTGTCCCCTGTGATGAGAAGAACATTGGGAAACATTTACCTCAAAAAGGGACTCTTTACAACACACCAACCCAGTCCTGTGGCACTGAGCACATTGCATCCAAAGAACATACAAAATAAATCTTCACCAAGAACGCCCTCCCCATCCCAAAAAGGTTGGTTGGGGGAGGGGGCCGCAGTCGGCTAGTAAAGCAATGTGAAATGTCTCAATAATAGAGGCCGCACTAACGGGCCTAGAAACTTGTTAAGTCATGTTGCGGAAACCACTCTCAAACGTATCTGGAGGATCAGCTATGTTTTATGGCCAAGATCCTTTCGGCTGAACCAATGTTCCCACAGCTCATACCACCACATATTGGTCTGCAGGCCTTCTGCCGACTTCCAGCACCTGGCTAGTTACTCTAGTCTAGCAGCAGCAAGTTGTTGAGTAATGCCAGTCGCATTTGCACAGGGCATCCGATACACCATCTCTTGGATAGAACAACCATCGGGTCTGTGGATAACAAAGCCCCTGTTGTCTTTTAATACGTATCGGGACCGCCTTCCAGTATATTTGGGCTTTCCCACAGGACCACCAAAGGTGCAACAAATCCATGCGGGCTCCACAGTTCTGCCGTCATAGGGGGGATTGCAAGATTGAACTTTTGTAGCTTTGCCGTGGTCATATAACACCTATATAGGATTTTATACCCACATTCATTGTTGGTGACGCAAGTAGATGAAGTGCCCACTCTGTGCCAAATCCGCTCCTTTGAGACTTCCAATAGCGGACCCTGTAAATCCCTCTCCTATTGCTTTATAGGGAAATTTCTCAGGCGTGTCTACCCCCCAAGAACGTATGCATCATAGACATTTACTGCCCTGCAAACCCCTCCCTAATCCTAGTTTCTTGGCTGGCGTGTGCTGGCCCCGCGTGTAACTGGGTGAGAAGCCTAATGATGCAACTGCAAGCAACCGGTCGGGTTCTGTGTAGTGAACATTTTCTTTTTGCTCAATGAAGGTCAGAGGGACCCTTTCCTGGTATAATTGTAATAGGTGAGCAAGACCCCCAATATTATCCAGTCTGTTGCTCCCTGATATGAATCCAGTCTGATCAGGATAATTATTGGTCAGGAGCACCCCCATTAATCTGCGAGCAAACACTTAAGTGCAGATTTTTGCGTCACATCGAGCAAAGAAATCGGCTGATACGAATCTCAAACTGAAGGGCATTTCCCTGGCTTCGGGATGAACGTCGCCCTAGATTTACCCCACAGTGCCCGGTGCCCCAACTGGTCCCGGAAAGCCTTATAAAATGGAGCCGAAAACCATTGACCCTGGTGCCTTCGAGGGAGGAAGGGATCGGATAGCACTTTAAACCTCCTCTGCGGAAATGGGGCTCTCCAGGTCATCACCCACATGTTCATCCAAGGGTGGTCGGCCTCCTTGATTGATTCAGACTGTGGCTTGGAGGCGAGGGTCTCTGTGGTCAATGGGTTGTGATAGAATGCTGGACAGTCATCCAGCTTTGCCCCCTCTTTAAATTGTAGAGTGACGTTTGTGTCCATGATATTCCTCCCCAGTGCTCCAGATAGGATTTTGAGGTGGGAGTATTTTACTCCCTATTTTTAATCTTTGAGGGTAAATGTGATTTTTAAGGGTAAAAATTACTTTTCTCCTTTGCAAGAGTAAAATGTTTGCGACATCTAGCTGACGTGTGCAGAAACTGTATGGAAATCATAACTATGCGGCAGCTTTCTACATTTACAGAATACACCTTTCATTATTTCTCTAAGGTCTGGCCATTTGATCTCTCCTGTATATATTTAAATGTTGAAATCCCAAAATCCTAGCCAATTACATAGAACAGCAAACATGAATTGTAATGTGTGTTTTGAGGTTCGATAGCAGAATTTTCTTTTGATGTTTAACGAAAGTCCTAATTTCCTGGAGCTATTACTACCTAATGGTATGCCAATGTCATGATACATCAGTGCAGAGAGGCAAGGACTCCATGCTAAATTCTATATCGAATCTAATGGTCAAAAGGTTATTTATATAGTGCTTTTGGCAAAGCGCTGTACATGGAACATATTTATCGCAATTCTCAACAAAGCCGGTACTCCTTTATCGACCTTAAAAAGATTAAAGGCTGAGTTGGCATTGTTGGGATTTGAACCTGCAACCTACAGATTGCAGCAACGTGTGCTCAACCAGCTGAGCTATCTTATTGGCTAACATCCTTCAGAGGTCGTTTAACTGAGTATCGACTGAGGTATAATACAGTACCTAGATGTAGGACGAATCATTTATGAAACGCTACATAAAGTTAAATACCTATCTGGATTATCACAGGGACAGGTTTAGCTGAGTTTCTATTTCAATTGCCAATGTAACCCATTTGTTTTTGAACAGCGCTTGCACTTCTGAAGAGTCAGGTTTTGAATGTTTTAATTGTAGTCCTTTGGGATTTGGGAGACTAGAACGCCTGTGGTTGATGTAATGACAATCACTCACACTTGAGCAACGACTCTGCTTCCACTTACCATTTATAGTAATGTACCAAATTGGCCAAGGTTCAGTGGATGTAAACCAGACTGTGCATAGTCATCATTTTACACACTGTTTTTATAATTGGTGTAAATTAAAGTATTAGTGTACAAATGATCCACCTCTGCATGATTATGCACACAGCACAGGAACTGGTTTGCTTTCACTGGAAAATATAATTTGTTACAAAATATGAATTCTCAATTGCAACTTAGTTTTCCAACATATTAATTTAGACAATCCTAAAATTCTATGAAAATAAATATCCAGGGATTCCGTTTGCTTCATGAGCATCAACATAGCAGCAGCTGAATGGAAAGAAACCATTCCTTTTAATCAGTGTGCAGTTTCATTTTTTGAAAGGCTTCAGAGAAATACATTCTGTTTCAGTGGTCTCTTGCAATTACATCCACGTAGATAAAAATCAAAAGAAGCCTTCTGGTTTCTGTCAAGTAACCTGACCTTTGCGCTGCCCTCTGCTCTAAACCTTTGTGTAAATGTACACAAGAAAATAATAAAGCTGTCGTATTTACAAGATTTTCATGCGTAAAAAGGCCTAGTATGCAGCTTATCTGGAGGCCTGTTCCTCCCACAATTTCTTGATTCGAACCGACATAGCTTATATGCCAAATCCTTATTGGCCTTATTGCCTTGCGAATAGTAACACTTAGTTGGGAGGAGCGATGCTGCTGTATTCACCGCCAGATCCACCCATAGCCAATATCTCCCCCCTAGCCAATATCTCCACCCTATATGCCCTTTTGGTCCCCACTTGTGAATTGATTCTCTTTCCAGTGAATCTCGCCCTCCAGGCGTTGCCTTGCCACCCTACTGGAAATTCTGAGTGGCTGATCATTTTGCCTCTGACCACTGCCTTCAAAGCATCCCAAACCATTCCTGGGAAGGGGGGTGAAGCGAGTCTGCGTTAGCGTCGAGCCAGATCCTGAAGAGGAGGATCATCTAATCGCCCCTCTCTGGTGGGCGTATCACCCTTTGAATTCTAATCAAACCGGTAAGCTACGTGTGATCGAATTGTGGCCAAATAATAACTTCATCTTCATATGGGACCAGGGAGGAGGAAACAGGAAATGATAAAACTTGGAATTACCCCCATGCGTATGAGAGTAGTGTGTATAATCCCTCATGTTCCATGAGAAGCGCCAGACCTCCATCAAACCTAGTTCTTGCAGCACTCTTGCCAAAGCAATTGCATTGCTAAAATCCAACTGAGGGGGGGTGGGGGCAAGGTCTTGTCCAGAGTAGGGTCAGGAACGATGTTGAAGTCTCCCCTCATAAGACACACTCTCAACAAGAGGCTAGTGGAGGAAACACAAAGGACAAATAATCACTCTTCCTGCTCATTCGGGAGATAAATGGGTATCTGGGTCATCCGGTGTCAAAACAAACGGCCCTTCACTGCTAAATACCTAGCTTGAGGATCTCTCAGCATGCCTGACATGGAGAATGAGGTAGTGTTAGAAACCTGTACACTTCTTTGTGGAAAAACCAGAATCGAAGAATTGCTTCGGAGTATCGGCTATAGAGTCTTTCCATCCATCGTCATCGGGTGGGTTTCTTGAATACTATGTCCACCCCCCTGTGTCCGAACCTGTACAACAACAATGTCTTCTTAACCGGGGAGTTCATGGACATTAAGGGTAGTTAACAAGGTGTCAATCTGTGTCCCTGCAAGCTAGCCATTCCTGGAGCTAACCAAGCAAAATATCCCAAATTAACAATTTCCCCAACCCAGAGGCGGCTTCCTCCTCGCCCAAATCCCCAAGTGACATTTTACCAAACTAACAAATCCCCATTTAGGTGAGCTCTCAACAAAAACACCTAACCAAGCTACCAATTGCCTGTTGCAGCTCGGGGGCGCTGCGACAATCTAACATGTGGCAACCCGGGAATGCACCCCTCCTCACCACTCCACGAGGGCCCCCCCAACCATCCCTTAAACTCCCGTCTCGGGACCCCAGCATAGGCACAGTGCTGCATCGGTGTTAGCTATGATTAGGCTTTTATGGCTTGGAACCAGTGAAAGCAGGGCCAAAGTGCGAAGGATATCAATGTTCTGTATCACGGGTTGGGGCCTGCTGCGATGATCCTCAGACCCCACCAGACCTTTTCCGGCCTTTGGACCTGCTGACTCTGGACCAATGACCCACCTGCGGTTGACTGGCCCCAGAGGACTCCGAGGCGCCCAAGGTGATGGTTCCAGATTGGTGCAGAGAGGCTTCTATCGGTGTGGGATTCATGATCCGCCTAGCCTCCTTCATGGACCTGATCACTCCATTGGTGGCATAGATCACAGCACATGGAAACCCTCATCTGTACTATCTCTCACACAGACCTGTTGTGAAAGCACAAAACTCCCTCCTCTTTGCCAAAGTCACTTGAGCCAGATCTTGGAGGAACACCAGCCTATCTCCATTGTACGAAAAATCACTCTGCGAGCTGTATTACCTTGCCCTTTATCTCATAAAAGTGGACCCTCATCAGGACATCCGCAATCAGATTATTCTTTTGCTGAGCTGCTGAACAGATTTGGTGTGTATGATCCAGTTCCTCTACCTTCGAACCCTGGAAATCGGAGCTTGCAAGGATGGCATGGAATTAGTCCTGAATGCAAGACTGTAGGCCTGAGTCCTTGAAAGAGGACCCCTGAAATCTGTTATTCCTCCCCTCCGAGACCTATTCTCTACGTCGTCCTTGCACTCCTAAAATAGTCTGCTGTTCTCCGGCGCAGAAAGCCTGTTGTCAATGAATGAAAAATCGCAGCTCGCCTCGCATTGGTCCTTGACTTGGCATCCACTGCTATTTATCCATTGTTGAAAGTCCCTTGAGTGAATTCCACAACCAAGCTCTGAAACTCTTGTTTGAATTCAGCCAACATCTTCGCCAGATCCTGCTTCATAACCAGGGCATTATGGTCCATCGTCTCCTCCGAGCACACTCCGACTGATATTTCTGTGGAAGATTCTGTCTTACAAAGCTTTTCTTGAGCGCACATCATGGCCATCCCGTCCACCGTCCTTCCAGCCTTTGCGCCCTTGGTCTCTGCTCCCTTAGCCTGTTCCTGCTGTAGGAAAGTGCATCAGGACAAGCCGATGTCGAAGGGCCTCATACACATAGAGGATGGCCAGGTCGAGATAATAAAGATCCAGGAGGTGCAGGTGTTCGAGGCCTGAATTCCACCTGTGCCGGATGCATCCTAATGGTCCCCCCCACCCCTGCCCAAACCACACTCTTCATCCGATAGCCTTACTTAAGAGCGGGGCAAGAGCCAGAACCCATTACAAATCACTGTGGACAAGTTGGCTCCAGATCCCTTACATTGATTGCTAAAGGATGCCCCCCACCCTGAAAGGGCGAATCCTGCTCTGGCTGATGTGGTCCACCCAGATGACTCGGCCGTCCTCCGTCATGTTGCTCTACGTCGTTCAGAGAAAGTGGTCGCCATCTTGGTCTGCATCTGTTACTCTGATCGGGAGTCCCTGACTGCCTTATGCAGCTGCCCAAGCGCCTGGGGCGCGTCCCTCACTCTCCCCTGCATCTGGGCACCGGTGTAGAAGCGATGTGTGTGGGAATGGAACTCCATGGACAGCCGCGGGAAGGCTGCCATAACTGGTCTTCACGGAACTGGCATTGAGCATGTCCTGCTTGGCTCTAGGCCTAGCCATGCCTCTGTTGCGTCCCTTTTTAATGAGAGGTTTGGTCCTGGGCAAATTACCTCCGTTCCTTTTCTGCCTAATGTTTTGTTTCCTATTATTATAATTTATTAAAAGCCTCAAGTTCATACTCCTGATGGAGGCCTGCAAACCTCCATGCTGTCAATTATTTTGAAAGCCAGCAATTCTCATCGGCCCGGCACTATCTACAAGCAGTGGTGGACACAAACTGTTTGTACCAGTCATTAAAACTGTTAGCTAGACTGCCTTACATTTATTTAGTCGATTAACCCCTGCATGTTTTTTCTTACCTTGTGCCATCCCTTTTCTCACTGTAAGCCTGCACTCGAAGGGTTGACCAGCAAGAAACATTTCCCACAATGTGAAATTTCCCACAAATGTGTTTGTGGTGTGGTTTACACACCGAGAAGTAGTGACCGTTTGGCAATGAGATGCCTCTGGAGTAGTCTGGTCAGTAAGAGAAAAGAACTGGAGTGACCAAAAGTGTCATGTCTTAAATGAGGTAACAATGGCTCCAATGCAATGTTTCAAGTTGAGGTGGCGCAAGACAAGGAATTAATTTGGAGGGGGTTTCAACGCCAGTGGGCAGTGATTTTATATTCATGTGCATCATGGCTAACTTGTTCAGCATCGCAACCGGGTAAGAGTAGATGTGGGTTGGGTGCATTTTAATAAGCATAATTGGATAAGTGCATTTGGTTAATAACCATTCTTGGTAGGAGACCACAAATGTTCGCACTAGAAAAAAAGAGAAATAAAAAGGACTCCATGGTTTCTTGTAAAAGAAGCTAATGGAAACAAGCCCCAATCGGGTTTATAATTATCATTCAAGTCTTGGTATGTCTTTGCACTGCTCTATAGTTGTATTTTAGTGGATTTAAATTGGAGGATGTTTGATATTGATTGTAGATGATCCAACGTTATGGGCAAATGTCAATTGGGATTCAGAGATATCCAGTGTATCACACAACGATGATTTATGGAAGTGAAATATTTCATTTATCTGATGTCGTATTCTATCCTATAGAATACTATAGTTTAAAAAAACATATTTTCTCAGATGTATCTTCTGGACGAGACCTGTAACATTCTAATTAAGACTTTTAGAGACTACCAAGGTTGCAGAACCGTAAATTGAATCGATGTTGTGCTCGCACAACAGTATTTCTCCTTTTATGCAACAGTTGCTGCCCTAAGTGCATGGACTCTTGACAGATGGGTCCGATTTGATTTTCCTGATATGAGCATCTTCCTATTGGCCACTTTTTACTTTTCTCGTTGAATGCTTTGTGAACTTTATGGCAATTTACTGATTTCAGGGCATCTACATTGTCGCGCAAATTGTACAGTGGCCTCAGACTTTCCCAACAGTTGCCTTTGCTCTGGCTGCTTTGTTTTTGTGAATTACAGTAGTATATTACTGTATCTCCTCCAGGGCCTAACGTTGTTTCGTTTGCTGATGTATATTATCAAACAAGCTATTAAGACCTGTTCAAACGTTTAGTTGAAAGGTGGCTGCGAAACTGTTTTGGGGTGAGTAAGCAGCAACTCGGATTGCTCGATCGATCATGTTCACAGTTCATCCAGTTGGGTTTCTGCCCGACTGTGATGTGCTTGCCTTATGCTAAGACTGATTTGATGACTAAATGAGCAAGGCAAACTAAGAGCTGACATGCTGTACCCCCACCTGCTGCAATCAGTGGGAGAAGGACACAAAACCCCTGAGCTCCTGCAGCCTTCCTAAACCCGCAGCACACCTGCTCCCTTCCAGTGCTCCAGACAAATATTTTAATGAGGGAGAATTTGACTCCTTATGTTTGTTGAAATATAATCATATTTTTGTTCGAAGTGAGTGTTTTAAAAAAATCATTTAGGCAAGTAAATGTATTTACCTCTGTAGATGTCTTATTGTAACTCATACAACTTTATAGTAATTCACTCAAATTGTAAGTTTAATATATTGGAGCTCCTTCTTGTAGCACTATATTCCTCCCTTCGATATTGGATTCTTAGAACTGATGGGAGAAAGACATTCGGACTTGCATCTTACCAGGTTTAAGGGAAACCAGGCCCCATATTCTAGAGCGGCACAGGCTTTGTCACGGGGGGGACTGTGCTGCCTGCCTGCCTCTGCAGTGGCACGTCCCCCACTACGCTATTTTCCTTTTGTTGGAAAGTATCATGGAATAAAGGGAGCCGGTGGGACATCGGAAGACTGTCCCAAACGGCACTCGTTATTATGCCAACAGCGTACACCACTGCCTAACGGGAGAGGAGTCTTTCTTGTCAGGCAGTGTTGCTACGTCCCCAGAGGAGGGGAGGGTCATCCAGTCCTCACCGTGGCTGCATGCATGCAGGCAAGGTAAGTTTATTTCTTTTTTAAATTGAATGTGTATGGATGCATGTATTGTACGCATGTATGTATGCATTTTTGTGTGTGAGAATGTTCTGGTCAAGTGTTTGTGTTGCATGTTTCAGCCCCCCACCCCTAAATGTACGGGCCCCAATCAGCGCAGCCCTTGCATTTAGGGGTTGGAGCTGCTCTGGGCATGGCATTCTATTTTGATTTACCCTGGATGCACATGGTACCGTGCATCCAGGGTAAAGCAAAAATGGTAAGGGAAGTGTTATTACGTGGATAGGCTGACCTCATTGCTTTACCCTGGATGCACATTTACTGTCCATTAAATGTAAAGGAAATCTGATTTGACTAGATTGGCCTACATTCAGGGCCATCTTTGGGCGTGGACGACCTGCACAGTCACCCAGGACGCTTAACATTTACATAGGGCGCAATAGCCTCTGCCACGTGATAATGGAGGAGCTTTTAAAAAGCTCCTTTGTGCTGGCGCGGCTGTGGCACCCTATTTTAATAAAACTCCCTCCCACCCCCGATGCTGGCGCTCCAGTGGTGGCCCAATTAGATGAAAAGTCCCACCCCTGGGAGGGGAGCTTTTCACTTACTTTGGGTGCAACTGCCATTCCAGCATGGGGGGCAGATTTTCTATTACAAAGGGTGCCGCTGTTCCACCATCTCGGGGGAGGTGGTCAGTGGCTTATCCAAGCTGGCGGGACTCTAAGTGAAAAGCTCCCCACGCTGGTGCTGATGCCAGGTGCTACAGCACGTTAGCGGGAGCTTTTAATGACTAGGGCGCCGTTGCCATGCCGGCACAGGGAATCCTTTTGAATGGCTACCCAGAGCTGGCGTGGTGGCGGCCTCATATTTAAGTGAGCAGCTCTCTGCTCCCATGCTGGAGCAGGAAGCTTTTCACTTCAATAGCAGACTGCTGCCACACCAGTACAGTGCAGCCTTGTCAAGGTTTTCCCTGAGTTGTGGTGGTGTAGGGCCAAGTGAACAGCTCTCTGCTACAGTGCTGGAGCAGAAAGCTTTTCACTTTAATATGGGTCAGGTGCCACACAAGTGCAGAGCAGCCTTTGAAAGGCTTCCCGAGCTGGCGTGGTGGCAGCGCCCTATTAAGTGAGAAGCTCTCTGCTGTTGGAGAGGGGAGCTTTTCAGTGAAATGGGGGCCTGCTGCCCAAAAATAAAATACTGGTGGGAGGAGGTAGGCGGGCAGAGGGTTGTGGCCAAACCTGGCATTTTGCATAAATGTAAATGGTAGTTTGCTGACGTAATAATGTCTTATTTTCCTAAAATGCTCTTTAATATTATGGGCATTCATGTTAAGAATGCCCACAATATTTGATTTGAAACCGGTTTGATACATATTATATAGATATATAGATATATAGGTATATAGATAGATAGAATTATACCAATTTGGACAGGATGTGAGGCTGGCTGATTCTGCATTCAGTCTCTTGCCAAGTCTTCTGAGGCAGATCTGGGAGTTACTTGGGGCAGCCCTGGTCCTGAGGACAGAAAAGCTTCCAGTGCTGGTGCTGGGAGATTTTATTTTACATAGGGCACCTGTGAGGGGTCAGTAATGCGAGGTGGACAACTGCTTGAATATTTATCAAAATATGCCATTTAATTCAAGAAATATATAAAGAAAATACCTTGCTTGTTTAACTCTACAGAGGAATTCCCTACTAAAGGATAAGGGAACATTCTCTAGCGTGGGGAAATCTGGCCTTCCGACTAACCAACAAATATTCATAAGAAATTATATAGCAATATTAACAAAATGTCTGAATGGCCTTCTCTTGTCCTGGGTAAGGTCCCTTTCCCAGGATTCAAAGTTAACTCCAAAAGGTTCAGCAAAAGAAAAAAGGTTTTGAATGAGCTCTTGAAAGTTCAAAGTCAAAGAAAAAGGTTCATCAAACAAAAATCCACTGGTAACCAATATGTTCCTGGATGAAAAGATTGCCTTCCAACTTCAAGAAAAAGAAATGGCACCAACAGTAATCCTGGTTATGATGGATTGTCTCTTCCTTCAGATGAATGGTCACAGTTCAAAAGAAGGTGTAATACACAATTCTTTAGGATTTCTTCAGTTACAACTTTACATTTGGTATGTTTGTCAGCATGCTTTCTCTGGGCTGTTGCTTTTGTTTTCAACAACCACACTTCTACTTTTGGTACTATGAGAACAGCCACTTTTGTCCCACAGTACGTTACTGCTTCAAACCACTTCAATGTGACACCTGTCAACCTAATATAGCACCCCAGTTCAAGTATTACTACTACTGCTCAGTACTTTTGAATTGTTAGTCAGGATTTGACAAGCCACTTCAACCTCTTCAGGTAGGCAAGGCACTCTTCCTTTTAATGACTTTTTGAAGGGGCAGCCTCTTTGCATCTTCTGTCTGTCTGATTGCCACAGGAACAATCTGCTTCTGCCCATAACTCCCTTCTTTCTAGCATCAACCGTCTTTAGCACCATAGGTTGTGTTTTACTTCTGAATATCCTTCACAAGCAATTAACTCCCCTTCCCCAGCTTTACTCGCACCTTTCTGCCAGTTATCAGCCCCAGTAATTACCCAGAAGCCTTGGTGCCACTCTCGGCTTCAGGTAACAATGATATTCTTGTTTCTTAGGCCACTTAACTATTCACTTTACAGTGTAGTTGGATGTCTCCTTAGCTCTTGGCAAGACTGGTTTCACTATGAAAAAGGCCTCTTGGGTAATGTTTGTTCTCTTCATTTTAGACCCTTTATTTCTTTGAAATGAAAGCCAATTCTGGATACAGTTAGAGTTCAGTCTTTCTGGTGTAAATGCAATTGGGCACACACAACATCCATTTTAAAGTGAATTTCAAGGTTTTAAGTTGAATAATGAATTGTATTCCCGTGCTGTCTTCCTTTGGGAATTACAATTAGGCGCACACCGCCTCCCTTTTAATGTAGTTTTCACGCTTTGTAACTTATAACTCGTATATAGACCATGTTCGATATTGGTTTAGGGAGTGTTCTCTCGTTAATTATGGACACGCGACCACTGTGTTAGGCATGCGTTCAACAATGGTTTTAAATGATTTTAGTTTCTCACTGCAGTGTGGATCTTTAACTTTATACGCGAGTGCTACAATTGCATTGTTAATATGGTTTCAGATATAACTAACAGCCTTCACTCGCATTAAACAATATGCAAGTTACTTGGGAGCTGGCTACAGTTACCGGCAAGGTGTGTGCAGTGTATTTGAACGACATGCTTCACTCACTGGCTTCACACTGGTTTGGCGGGTTGCAATACTTTTCCCTACTTTCTTTACCACTTCCACCACTTCTGGCTCGGTGGGAACCCACACCCTTCTCTAGCGCGGGTGATTTTGGTCCGGCCACTTGATTTGGGAGTTCCCTTTTCCTCCTGAGACCCTGAACTTGCCTTCTGCTTCTGGCCTTAGACACAGCTCTGGAATCGCAGCATTCTGGCTCGCATGTGGAAAACCTAGTCTCCTGGACGTCTTCCGTTGTGCAGCCTCCGCACTAAAGATTTTTGGAAATCGGGACTCTCACAGTATTTGCACGTGAATCTGCTGTCTCCACTTTCCAGCATCCCTTCTGTTCTTCCACTTTCTTGTGATTTGCCAGCCTTGTGCTTCTACTCTGCTGCTACTGTGAAAGCCAGCATTCCAGCCCGCGCTCCTGCTGCTTTTGCTTCTTCTTTCCTGATGTGGCCTTTTATGCCTCACAGGTTCAGTGCTTGTATTCAGGTGTGTGCTAATATTCTTAATACAGCAATGGGTACTAGGCTTAATTTCCTGACTACTACATCTACATGCCTCTTCAGCCCTCACTCGGGTCTCAGTACCTCTAGGAATCTTTTTCTAAGGGGTGGCTGGTTGTATGCTTTGTAAGCTTGTCATTCTAGGGATTAGGGTATTGATGGTGCTTGCATGGGCTTTTGTCCTGTGCCACTGTATGTTTGCTACTGCCACGTTAATTAATGTTTAAATGTAAATAGTCTGCTTTCACAGGTGTTAAATCTGGTAGGATCTTGGTAGCACCCATTTCCCATCAGAGCCCAGAGCGTAGCGTAGCGCTAGTAAATAAGGCAGAGTGCTGGCTTCATCCTGCAACCTCCTTAAAGTGAGCGGCTTAAGCCCTGCCAAGGCATGGGCTGGCGCCTCCCTATTTGAGTGAAGTGCTCCAGTCCTGGTGCCGGGGGTGCCACATTTTGTTTTGCCCTCGGTGCTGCCAGAGCTAAGGCTGTCCCTACATATATTGAATGTAGGTCTGTCTAGCCACGTATTAACACTTGTCTTTGCTTTACACTTGATGCACAGACAGTTACTTGTGTATCCGCGCAGGATTGACTTTCAGAATTTAGCATTTATTTTTAACCCAGACCCACCAATACTTTGCATCCTTGACTCCAAAGCCTGTTTTTTTTAAGAGATGCGACAGCAAGGGTATACACTTCTGGGCTTCAAAGACTGCCAACCTCAGGTCAAAGCTGCTCATGGGTTTTTTGACAGCATAGCGGTCTGGAAAGATTTTTTTTTTTTTGCAGGCTTTGGGCTTTAGTCGCGCACGCGGCAAAGTTTACAAAAGTCCCAGTGTTCTATGATGGACCCGACGCGGGGATCGTATTTATTATCCCCCAGCCTTGGAGAGAGAAGGAAGGAAGCTGCGCTGGTAATCAGAATAAGACGGGCCTATGCTCTGCTCAGAGCGCAGGAAGCTGGTCTGTGAACGTGTGGCATGCTGCCAGCGGAGAGACAGAGATCCAAAATATGAGCAAAATCCAGGTGCATTCTGAAAAATCTCCTTTTGGTATCCTTGCATTGCAGCTCCTTGCCCCGCCGTAGAAAACTATTCCATGTGCAAGACCCCTGGGGAGTACGGGAAAGAGAAGGCAAGAATCATAAATGACTGGGAACTTAACGGCAATAATCGTACTCTGATGTGCTTACCTCTGTCATCGTTTAGTCAGAATTGCTGTGTGTCGGTGCACACTTAAACTCGTTTGGGGCACGGTGTGCATCAGAACCAGAGTACCGCAAGTAAGAAGTTTTAATGAAAGTTTCATCATACCGAGGATGTTACAATCCTGGAAGCAGATCGAGTCCCGGGGCTCGAGAGGCGCGTTGCTAAACACCATGGGTAAATGTTGCTATTAAACGAACAGAGCTCTAAAGCAAATCGAGACAAATCGTTGCATTGAGGATCAGCATCGGCATTAGGAAGCACGCATTGATGTGCAAAAGGAAAAGTCCGGCCAACATGCCATTCGGCAGAATAAGGAAGATTTGACAACCAAGATGGTTGAATAAGCTGTTTCTAGCGCAAAGTATGGAAGCGTAGGTCATTGTAATTGATTGAAAATGAAGCGTTGGTAAGTACTAAGGGGCCCTGTTACTATTGTGGGGGGTGTGCATCAAGCCAGTCCCATGGGTGCTATGGACATCAGCACCCTGGAGGCCCAGTGCCTCGGGGGGGGGGTTGCCGGGGAATACCTGGTCTTGGGGCAGGGCAGACCATGCGGACCCCATCCACCTTGCTGGCACGAGGGCCCCACCACATTATAGCCTGCAGGCCCCTGCTCACATGGTGTGGGCATGGGCAGTGCCATGCATGGGCTTTGGAGAGCTAAAGCCCCCCCCCCTCCCCACTTTGGCGCAGCAGGCATCACTCTGCTGTGACGCCCAGCCCGCGCTCGGTGCTAGAACCCGTCACATTTCTCTCCTGAGTATTGTATTTACTTACTTTTAAGTAAGCAAAGACACTGCTCTCCAAGGTGAGAAAACAGCCATTGGAGCGACTAGAGGCAGAGGACAAAAGCCTGCCCAGCGGATATTAGTAGACGCCCTCCTCCCCCTATGTTGTAGGTAAACGGTTAACTGCTGGCTCAGCTTTTACATGGCCCATGCTTTCAATAATTGACTAACAAAAAAAAAGTGTATTTGTGGGGATTTTATGCATGCATGTATGCGTGGGAGGGAGTGTGTAAGCGGTTATATGTTTGTATGCTAGGAGGTGTCTCCAAGTGCACACATATGAATGCAGGGTACATGGGCGTGGCTGTGCGTGTTTGAGTGCTGTGTAAATGTTCTGGGTGCATGCTCGTGTGAATGACGAATCAGCTGTGTGGGTGCGTGACTGGTGGGTGAATGTCTATATCTCTGCATCTTCGTGTGTGTGTGTTATGTAAGGAACTCATGGTGGCAACAGTAAAGACAGATACAGGTGATCACAGTTCAAGGGTGTTTATTAAATTCTATAGGAAGGTTGGAAAAACACCTAAATCTAAGATGGGAGCAAGCTACACACATTGTAAAAAGGCAGCCTTGGTGGCGTCTTGTCCTGGACGACTGGCTGATCACTGGAGAAACTGCCCATATTTGCAAACAAAACGCACACTGAACCATAGATCTTCTCTTCTTATTGGGCTTCTCGATACGAGGAAAAAGTAGAAAACACATTAAAACAGTTCCTAGGAGCTGTTATATACAAGAACAGGCTTAGCCTTTCCTACCATGGAAAGAGTTCAGGACATGCTTTGGCAAATACCCCAGTATCAAGCCGGTCTCCAGATATGCGTACGCAAAGCAATGCGTTTTGCTAGGTATGATGGCATTGTGCATATACCTAGTCCCACGTCTGCGCATGCAACCAATGCAGGGGTGGCTGGCGAAACAATGGTCTCGGGCAAGTGGTCAGTGCGACGATCCAGTGGTCGTTTCGCCGACACTAGTACAAAGCCTACGCTGGTGGTCAAGAGAAAATCTGTGGAAAACCCTTCCACAATCCCGAAGCGCAAGCGATTGTCACCACAGATGCGTCACTCTCGGGATGGGGGGGGGGGTCTCACTACCTTCACAACACAGCGCATGGTCTGTGGACTCAGGTCACAGCACAAAACCATATCAACCTAGTGGAACTACTAGCAGTACTTAAAGCACTGCAAGCCTTCAAAATACTACTATTGAACCATGCGGTTCAGGTTCTAACGGACAGCACAACTGCGATGTTCTACATCAACAAACCGGGGGGCACACACACGCTCCAAGTCTGTCCAAGTTGGCACAGAAAATATGTAAATGGGCACTCAGGCAGGGGATGTCCCTATCCTCCCAACACGTTTCAGGGGTATATAACACTTTAGCAGACTGAGCAGAGATCCCCCTACCAGAGGAACAAGAGTGGCAACTAGATTAAAGCGTCGTAGACCACATCTTCTCTCAGTGGGGTTACCCCACACTAGACCTGTTCGCCACAGGAGAAAACGAGCAATGCCCAGACCTTGTCATCCAGGTTCCCCCAGCCATGAGCTGGTCAGGGAAATTTGCTTACGCTCCCCTCCCTCCCCCCAGCCCAAAAAAGCTGAGGAGGCACAATTTAGTAACTCTGAGGCGGATGTCAAGGAGCTTTTATTGCACCTCAAGGCTGGTATAGGCAAACTGACATGAAGCTTGAAGCACTTACTAGTAAAGTGGTCTTGCTACAAATGGGCCTTGATAAACATGGGGCCAGACTGGATGAGGTGCAGACCCGGGTTTTCGGATTCCACGCCAACAACTGCATCCAGGCTTCGTGCATTGGCAGAATCCCTAAAGGTCATCTCGGCGAAAAATGAAGATTTGAAACGGTGCGATCGGCAGAATAATAGGCCTGTCTGGATACGAGAAGTGCAATTGATGTCGCGAATAGAAGTTTGTCAAAGCTTCGCAAAACGGTATTTGATCCACAAGAGATCTCCTATGTTTGTGGTGGAACATGCTCACAGGATTTCCTGCGTCCCGACCCATCCCTGGGGTCCCTCCTTGTCCAATAATTGCACATCTCCGGAACTATTTAGACAGAGATGCTAGCCTGAGAATGTCGGGCTAAAAGGGGACCTGAATTACAATGGGGATTCTATCCAGATCTTTCCAGACTTCTCTGCGGTCCAAGCGTCCCGGAGGATATTTGCTGCAAGACCATAACAAGAAGTATTCCAAGTATTCTCTGCTGTTCCCCGCTAAGCTCAGAATTAAAAATGCAGGAGCCTAATGTTTTTTTTTATTTTATTATTTTTTTTTTCTTCCAACCAACCCTCCCTCTTCCCCACACGTCACCGTTGGCAGCCAGTGCATTTTTGGAGAAGATTAGAAAGGAGTCACCCAGAGGGAAGGCAAGGCCTAGAGATGGAAATGATGGCTGCAATCACAACGGCAGTATAAAAAAAATGAGATCTGAACGTTGGTGCCGTAAATCTGGTTGATGGGTGGTGGTCTATGGTCAAGAATCTGCTCTTGAGGACTAAAGATGTATGATGGGTATGGGTGTTGTGAGAAACCAGAAGGTACTCTCAACTACTCCCCAGGGATCTTTTGCTCAGGTGACCAGGGAAAGGCAACGCTTTTGTATCCCGACCCTGGGAGTGGACAAGTGATGGAGGATCACCTGGGTGGTGGATGGTCCTTGGGGATTGGGGAGAGAGTGCTGGATGGTGAGACATGGTATTCTCTCCCCCCCCCCCCTTTCCTGATATAGACCCATCCCTCCTTCCCTCTGCTTTAGGGCTATGTCCACTCATTCCCTTTCTTTCAGTGCCGTAAAGGCCAACCAAGTACTGAGAAGAGGAAGAAGCAACTAGGATCAATGCACACTTCTACTACAGACACCACTGTAGTGCTGAGACGAAGAAGAGAGGTGTAAAAGCATACAGTACTGAAGGTCAGGCGCGTCCCACTAATTGGGCTCATTATAGCCAGGCAAATCAAGTCAACAGCACACACCTGAAATCCATTCATGGGGCTCAGGTGTATAAAAGGAGAAGCGACCACGTGCAAAGTGGAGGAGAGAATCCGCTGTGTTGGGACAAGACCAGGAAGTCAAGATGCCGGCAACGATCCTGGGAGAACTGCAAGCAGGACTTTGACTGTACATAATAGGAGTGAGAAAAGCTGTCCACTCCCAAGCCCGGGTGCAGTTTGAGCTGTGGAAGCTACTGGGACCAGAGGGGACGCGGACCACATGTGGAGTGGAGCAGAGAAAATGGTGTGTGTGCACAGACGTACCCAGTGAACTGACAGTCTGTTTCCCATTGGGGAAGAAAACAAGCAGGAACAGTGGAAGCCGTCTGGAGGAGCTGCGAAGAACCGATAAGTGTCAGAGGACACGGGGGAGACGGAGCACTCCAAAGGGACCGCAAATAAGTACCGGTCCACGAGCACAAGCTACTTCTACATCATATTGAATACTAAACTGAATGAAAAGTGCTATGACTGAAAACCAATAGCATTGAATACTGAACTGAATGGAAGCTGCTATTTTTCATTACGAACAAGTGATATTGAATACCAAAAGTTAAATTGACATAGTGAATAGTGCACTGTGTAAGCAACGTTATGAACAGAACGAAAGCATATGGCAAAATTGACGAAACACTTAGTATTTGAACCACAAATGTGAGGAAGACATATGAGCTTGTGGCAAAGCACTGATGCAGTAAAGGGTTGCACTAGCCAAAAGGAAAGCCAAGTGTGGAAAACCCAAAGCCCAAGGCAATCTGAGGGGGAGACTTATGGTTGCATGACCTGTAATGAGTGGACCGTTCGGTCTGACAACTGCGCCTAGACCAAAGAGCTCTCTGCTCTGAATATCAGACATTCTAAAGCAAGCCAAGCGGGGTTCCTGGTTGCGTGACCTGTGATGGATGGACTGTGTGGTCTGAGATCTGCGCCAAGACCAGGCAGCCCTAAATGATGATCAGCAAAAGGACATTGTGAGTAAACCACAAACACTGTATTGAAATTTTGGGGAAGGGAACCCCGAGAATCGAGTCAAGAAGTGTTGTCTTGGGGAAGGGAAACTCAAGGCCTGGTTGAACACTGGTGAGCTGAAGAGGGTTTGGAAATATATTGAGCCTGAGATTGAAAGCCCAAGAAGAACCTATGCTGAGAGCAGCTGAGACTTTACTTTTTAACACTGTTTTTGTTGAGAAGAAACCCCTACACCCTGTTTATTTCTAGATGTGAGGGCAAGCATAGGTTTTGACAGACTTTTTCTTTGGACTTGCAGACACGGACTTCCCTTAGTTTTCTTTAGGCAGGTGAAATCCCTACCTTAATTATAATGACATGCCTTAAACCATCCTGACATTTTAATAAAGTTCTTTGAAACCTGAATTCCGTTGTCTTCTCTCTTGATACCATGCCTGTCGGTGTCCTTGCAGGGTCACTGTTTAATTTGGACATTTCTGTGGAAGAATAATGGGAGGTGGCTTTAGTCCGAATGCCTATTTTGGAAGCATTGGTGGGGTAGGGTGTGCTGGTGTTGGGGTGAGGGGAATGGGGGGGGTAGGGATTCTGTTGTGGGCCAATTGGGTTGTCCCGTAAGGGATGATGTTATGGTATCGTATTGTATTGTTGGATTTTTATTTTCATTTCGAGTATGAGGATGGTTCACTGGATGGCTTGGAAGGAAGACTCTATGTGGGTACCCTCTTATGGAACTTGGAATTGTGTGGTTCAGGGTATGGTGGATATGAGTATTGTCCATGCCCTTGGGCACGGTGAGATACCGGAAATCTTATTAAAGTATATACCTGGAATATCGGGGGGGAGGAGGGGTGTAATCACCCTATTAAAAGCTAGGAAAATACTTCTGTACTTGAAACAACATGATATAAATGTTGCATTCCTGCAAGAAATCGTAATATCTCGCAAACCACTAAGACGGTTCATAGAACTGGGGAAATTGACTGCGCTAGAGAACTCTGCACTCTGTATGCAATGCAAAACTCACGTCGCCCAATGCTCCTAACACTGATATTGCCCACAATACTCTGGCAGGAATCCCAACGCACAGCTTCAACGAAAGTGTAAGAACTGATGTCACGGACGCCGAGCTAAGTCAACTCGGGACTTTCGTGGATTTGCAGTGTGCAAAACCAGTTCAAATAAATGCCAACGGATGTGAGTGGTGGCCAAAGTGATGCTGATGCCGACGTGACTAACTTTAAAGAGACTGCGGAGCTATATTTTGACTCGGTACCTCCAACAGTCATTTCAGCTACACCTATAACAGTGGATCTTCCTTCACATACTTTAATACCCCCAGACACGATCTCAGTTGGAATTCAACACGACCTACTTGGGGAGTTGCCCCAGGCTAATCTGTCTTGCTTTGGGACCTCAGAGGGGTGTGCCGTAGGCTCGTCTGTTGGCTAGGCGATCTGAGAGTTAGCCGCTGTCCTTGGCCGGGGGGTGGAGGGGTGTCAGTTGTATGGCAGAAACGAAAATGATTGAGGATGCAGTTTTAGGGTCGAGCGAGACACGGCCCGAGATAAATAAGAGCCAATTGAGTGCTGGTTCTGCTAGTAAGGTGGACGATCGGGTTCCGAGTGAGCTCCAAGTGAACCTAAACGAAGGAGAAAAAAAGAGATCACATCTGAACGGTGGTTCATTGGAATTCTTCAAGACAGACAGACAGACAAACAAATATGAATATATGCAGGGAATTGATGGACGCCCCACGAATGTGTGAAAGGGGGAAATTGTTCCCCACGAAGAAAAGAGCGCACAGTTCATTCACTATCCAACAGCGGAGAACTGGGTGATAAAGAATTTCTGCTCAGAATGCCGGCAGTAATTACAGACTCCTTAAACATTGTGCATTATTCGTTGAATGAAGATATTTCAATCAACAACGATGAAGATATATGGCTGGAAGACGAAACAACGGACAAAGAAAGGAACAAGTTTGGATCTAAACAATCAAAACTAACTATGAATTCCATCAATCACGTGGGAAAAAGAGCAATAACATGATCAGTCAACTCTTGAAAGAGTCAGTGTCTACCCCGCTAATGGGAGAATGAGGGAAAGCAAGAAATAAGTCTACACAAAGTATATATAGCAGAGGAAATTCGGGAACTTGAATGGCGAGACAGTTTTATAAGAAAGATGAAAGCCAGAAATAACATAGGCACAAGTAAACAGCATGATACGACCGCCAATGCTCATTTAAATGCAAAAGAAGGGAGTAAAATAACATCGCGACCAGATATGGTTAAAAGCACACATGCAGGCTCACAAAAAAATGCTGGCGATAAAGCTCTGGTTCATCACTAATGTTCCATTCCGGCATGGACAATCGCGGCCCATTGTTTATAAATATACAAGATGAGAGACGGAAAGAAGAGGGTGAGAAACAAAATACCACAGAAGCTAACAAAAATAGACGTGGGTAACTCATTCAAAATACCTCGACGGTTGCAAGCCATGTCCAGCGAGCTAAGGCAGCAGAGGAAGATGAACAGCTGTGCGAGATGAAATGCTGTCAACCAAAAATGTTCATACAGATCACAGTAAGAACCTGACGAAACCGCTGCCATTGAAGCAATGAAATGTAACCAAGAAGGGTCTTTACTCGGTATTCAAAACAACTGAAGGACCACTCTCTGAAGTTATAGCTCTCAAGGAAAGAACCTCGGACAAACAGATTGTTCAAAGCAAGACGATAAAGACTTGAGTTAAAAAAAAAAACACATTTTAAAATGGGGACACAGAAAAAGGCATCCAGATCCAGAGGCTTTTAAAGAAATATTCAAGTCTTGCAACCTCCAGAATTGTTTGAAAGAAAGAATTCAAAGAACAAGCGATAGTCGCTAAAGTTGTTATAGCGACCTAGAACTGTACAGCTGCAAAGCTATTCGGAGGAAGAAAGCGATAAAAACACAGACGAGGAAGAAATGGAAGTGCAGCACGATTTAATGGATGACGCTTCTTTCTATATCGAAGAGGCCCAGTCCGATTCAGACATTGATTCTTGCATACATAAGGGGAAAACCAGAGCGGTGACGTTAGAAAAGGTGCCAATTCAAAAACAAAATAATGTGATTGTGATCACGGACGAAGAAAGTGGCAAAGAGAAGATGATGTCCACTCATTTACAATGATGGAAGAGAAACTAAAAAGAAGGCATTTGCCTGAATCTAAAAATAAAGTGCCCCAGGAAGCTAAAACGAGGCAAATAAAAAGCCCAAAAAATTGGAATCCCAAACAACCAGCTGAACACACAAATAAATTACAAGAAAGCTCTTTCAAGGAAAGAAACGTTACTTCATCAGAGGATTGTAAACCAAGAATTATGATTTAAAACATCCTAAAAGAGAATGAAGACACCAATCTGAACAGAAAAAACATCCATTTACTTCACTGTGTGTCATCTCATAAGGGCATCATGTCAGATGAGATCGCGTTGGTGGAATATAGGGATGAAAATAGAGTTGATCAAGTGATTTTCTTTTTTTTGTTTTTACACCTTCTCTCCTTAAAAATAAAATCTTAAGTATACAAGTGAACTAAGAAAATTGGGCTAGGACATCATGACCACAATCTACTTCCAGTGGAGAAGATGAAATCAAAAATAAAAAATAGAAGTCAGAGGGATGATGAACATAAAGAGCCTAACAATGATGCCCTTGTGCCCACGATAAGAGATATCATAAGGTGAACGGTCAAAACCACCAACCAAGACCATGAGCAAACGAGGTTGCCTGTGAAACAAAACTCTACCTCTAACGACGACTGGACATGCATACCAAACGCCTTGACAACTACAAAAAAGCATTAGCATAGAAAAAAGATGATTTGAGGGGTGGGAGAAGGAAATGCTTATCTCATGGAATACCAGGGGATTCCTACATTTATTGAATTCCGTATATAAAGATCTGAAGGATGCTTCAATTGTTTCTCTAAGAGACCTGGATCCGGGAGTTGCCTGCATGTGAAAACTGAGGTCCACATAAACCCTGGTCAAAAAGGCAAAAATGGAAGACCGTACGGTGGCCTGCTGTTATTGGTTAAGCAAGGAACTGTATTTTCAGTAATCGACCAAGGGAACCCAAACCGATCAATACAATGGGCCTTATTAGAATTTAAAGAGTAGGAGTCGACACACAAACAAAGACTATTATTAATCAATCTATTGTAACCACCTGAAAATTACGACCTAAGCACTGCTGAAGATCATCAAAAATCTAATAAAAGACAGACATAAAGAACCTGACTTGGGTATCATCCTGAGTGGTGACCTGAATATCAAATGTTTGAACACCCTGGGACTAGCAACAATAGACACCTTGAGTCTGGGGAACTCGGATGCTGCAAAAGGGGTTCAGGTGGCCAATGAAAATAATGTAATCAAGTTGATTGGGCACGTGAAAGGGGACATCCCAGCAAAGTCAACTTGGATTATTGGAGTGGCTACTCCGTTATTAGACTATATATGGACATCAAAGAATATTCAACATCAGATCGAGCGTTTGAAGATACCACAACAAGTGAGCGATCATTATATCTTGCGGTTGACTTGGTTGAAGGAAATGAAGCCAGAGATAATGAAACATTTTAAACCTCTAGAACTAAGTCCAGGTGGAAACCTTTTGAGAATAAAGAGAACGGATATTCATGACCTATTGGTTAAATGCAGAGCTCAAACCTCAGACAAAACGGATCTTGCTTTTGACTTACTTCTGAAGATATGCGAAACAAAAAACTTGGGATCTAACTTGCATCAACTGATGCCAAAACATCAATATAGTTTTAAGTTGGTAGCCAGAAGGAAACAGTTAAGAGGGGAAATCTGACAAATAAAGAGAACTCTTGGCGGTGAAGAGCAATTGAAACTGGTCAGAAGCAAGATGCAGCAATACAAACAGTGGCTGAACGAATTTCTATACTTAAGAGATCAAGAACAGGGGGAAACAATGTTATGTGCAATGACCCAATCCACAACAAGAAACATGTGGGACATTATCAATAACAAAACATTAAATCAACATTGCCGTCTCATAAGTGGAGTCTCCGAACAGCAATGGATGAGGCATTATGAGCCGGTATTCAGAATTTCTGATGCGTTGACAAGTAGCACATCTCCAGGCAGGATCAGTCCATGGATCATTATGAAAGATGAGACATTCATTGAACAAATTATTAAGAAGCTGAAAATGTCGACAGCTGCAGGTCCCAATGGCTTTACTAATAGGCACTTGAAAACAATATTCAGAAAAATGGTGCAAGTTGATCAAAATTATTTTTTAGAACATTGAAGCCACAAAACAAATTCCTGAATCATGGATTAAAAGCATTGTGCTCCCGATATTTAAAAAAAGGCAAGAGAGATGACCCTTTTAATTATCGGCCAATATCCTTACTTGACACAATAGGAAAGTTATTTGCAGTAGACCCTACAAAGAAGAATCGGACTGGGCAGATGCAAACAAGATCATAGATACTCGCCAGACAGGATTTACTAAGGGTACTGGCACAGATCTAAACCTGTTGATTATGTTGATCATAAAACTTAATACCATCAAAGCAAAGGAGAAATGTCATCTAGCCTTTATTGAGTTAAGGCAAGCCTTTGACGGAGTAAACCGGGAGTTACTATGGCAAAAATTGAGATATGGAATTGCCCAGATGCGCTATGGCGGCCGATAAAACACCACCAACATACCTCAACTCGGATAAGGATTAATAACAAGGGCAACCTATCTGCAGTTCTTCAAATCAACAAAGGAGTGAAGCAAGGGTGTCCACTTGCGGCAACACTTTTTAAGCTCTACATTGCCGATCTGCCAGAGGCCTTAAAATACACAAGACATTTGCCCCTGAAAATAAACAATCAAGATCTCCATGATTTGTTATGCTGATGATCTCGTCTTGCTAGACCGTACTCAAATTGGTCTCCAACGGCTACTAACTGAACTTCAGAATTATGACCCAGAGCCAACTAGAGATTAATATCAGCAAATCAAAAATTCTAATGGGAGAATCAAAAAATTAAGTGAGAAGGTTCACTTGGAAAATTGGAAAGGATACAGTGGAAAAAGTAAAAGTTAAGTTATTTGGGAATAAGAGTGAATCAATCAGTCGCTGAGAAAGACTGGGAAGATGAACTACTCTCAAAAGCAAGAAAGTTGAGCGCCCAAGGTTCGATCTTAAACAGAAAATTTGGCGAATTCTCTTTATCTTCGGTTTGATCGTTTTACACCCAAAAAGCAACTCCTATTTTAACCTATGGTTGAGAGGCAGATTTGAACCTCTCGTGGACAATATGGGCAAGATTGGAATCATAATTCTGGAAGTCAATATTAAAGGTGCCGAGATGTACCCCAATAGCTGCAATCGGAACAGAGCTAGAACTCCAATCTTTGTACTCAATAGTAAAATGGAAGTCCCTATCATTATTAAGGAAGATCTCAGTGGATACCCCAGTAACTGGATACCAAGTGCTCGTATCACAAACCGAGTGCCACCTTGTTAAACTCATGGAAAACAGAATGGATAAAACAAATACATTCAACACTGCAAGAACTATTAGAGAATCCAACTTGAGTAAAAGAAAAACTCAGACATGACTAGATTCTCACAAGAGAGGCTAGACTTGAGTGCAAATCACAAAATCCTGCGGTACATGAACACAGAAAAAGACAATCCCGCAATATGTAAAAAGATTTCCGTCCAAAAATCTTCGTGAAAGGCTAATGCAAACCAGGAGTGTTGCCAACAAACAAATTTCAACATAATACAGGCAAACGTGGAATAAATGGAGTTTGTAGATTCTGGAATAACTGGGAAACATGTTATTAACTCTTTCATCAATTGTAACATGAAATTCGTAGTTTTTTGCATATGCAGTTTATTTGCGATTGGCAGTACAATCAGGCCGTTAAATATTTGCATTCAAGAACATCTGTCAACAATTTCAAGTCAGGAATCTAAATACCCCTTGGCGACACACTGGCAAACCTGTCACCAATTAGACAACACAAATGACATTCGGTTTACTGGACTAGCTCAGGTTTGCCTCTCCAAAAGAGGTGGTAACCTTGAACTTAAGCTAAGGAAATTAGAAGCGCGTCTAATCTGTAAACATAGAACGGTAACTAGGGGCCTTAATTCAGACAATGAATTCCATGTATTTATTTGAATCAGGATGTTTAGTCAGATTTTCTGTTTCTAGCTAGATTGTTACATACGTGGTATAGTAACAGCTGGCGAATGGCTTGTACTTACTGTCATGGTATATTGCAATGGCAATTCATATTGTACTCATTGCAAATGCTTGGATCTTGATAATTTGGCGTTTCTACCTAGTTGAACAATGGACTTTAAATGATAATAATGTGTAACTGATAAAATCTACCTGCCAGTGATCTGTTGCAGTCATACAGTGCTACTGCTTATTACCGCTTAAAAAGTAATGGAAACGGGGACAAGTGGTTCTGGCATCTGCGGTGCCCCATGCTTGTCTGTTAATGTGAGTCCCTGCTAATACCAGCAGTAAGATTATTAGTGCATTGCGCGCAACATGTTCAATTATCTGTTGTTTTTTGGCAAATTATATCTCCTTTAATAATGCTTTGGTAATTCTTAAATGTGTAATTGCAACTATAATAAGTTAATTCATATGCCTCTCGATGGTAATGTACGGTTTGGCTTTGGATACTGCATATGTAGGTGGATGCTTAATAGACATCCTCACCCAAGATGGCGGTACGAGCATCACAAAGCTGTACCTTGCAGCTAACGCGGCAGCGGTACCATATAACAAGGACAGACGCGCAATGTGCTCTCCCGAAGACAGTCAGATGCCGAGACGCAGGTAAAACTGAGCGCTACTAATTGCTGATAATGGAAGCAATTGGGACCCTAATACTAATTCGTGGCCATTATCTTGCTCTTTATCCATATAATTATGCGTGGATGCGAACTTGCAATCAACCACGTAAATCCTTCACATAAGCGTTTTTTTGGACATGCTGCAGTTAATTAAATCAATGTGAAATTACAAAATCAGCACCTGGTAATTCCTTAGTGCAATGTTTAACAATTCTTCTTTTCTCTGCCGAATATCCAGTTTAGTTACAATTGAAACAAATTTTGCAACTTTTCCCTTTCTTTTTTTCTCACGTTATAGAATTAAGTTATTCAGTTTATAAAATTGTTTAAGCAACCTAAGTTGTAAGTGAATACCAAATTAGATATATATAGTTAATCCTGACATGTAGCAATAATTAAAACCATGTGGTAAGGTGCAATAATAAATTACTTACTCTTAGTGTCCTTAACAGAACAGACCAGAATATTTGGTAAATATACAATATCTTTCCTAAATTCAGGTGCAAATGTGGTCGCACTGTAGATTATGACCGTGGTTACTTATATGCCTCCCATCGCTAACAGACGGTTATTTTTACTTTTGCTTTTTCGGTTCTGGACTTTCCTCATGCCACAACTTCAATTCGTAACACGCATGGTTAATTTCCTTTATTATCTAACAAATATGCTGAACTAATGTATGCTTTGTCCTGGACTATATATAATGGTTTATTAACATTTAACCATGACTGTATGCAATTGGAACATGTTTTGGAACCCCTAATGCTACCTTAGTTTGGTCTATCCCAAATTCTTATGGGAATGTATATAACTGTCTATAACTATTTTGATCAACTGCAAACTAAAATGTCTTAAATGTATCCGCCTCAAAGGAAGAGCCAAGCTTGAAACACGTGTCAGGCTGAATTGAAGAATAATTAAATATTGTGCAACTGTACACTTTGAATTATATGGTCTGGCGCAATGTAATTGTTTACAACCATCTCAGTAGATTCTGCAATATCTCATATAGTGCAGAAACTCCAAAACATCTTACTTGAATGAACCGAATTGAGAGTAGAAAGACTGCTACATCTTGAGTCATTTGGCATTACACAAAGAGAGGTCTTTGGACGTATGGTGGGAGCACTTTATACTGGACGGAACATGCGATTTACCTGCACTGGTATAATGTTTTTGGATAGCCTTCTAAAGAAACAAGAACACAGTTGTTCTGAAATGAATAAAAAAAAAAGAGTTTGACTATGTCAACCAAAACAAATCAAAGTTGATACCAAAGTTCTGGTCGCTCCGAAATAATAATTGAGGATTATTTTGTATGATTTATGATTGACTGAGATGAAAATGTTACTGGTCAATAGAGATTGAGAACAATTGGGCACACCACGGTCATCAAGGTGGTGGTGTTGCTGAGATTTCTCTCTATTTGAATATTTTGCTTTATCTCCCATTCGTTTTTTTTTTTTTTTTTGCCAGCTTCAGGGGATCCTTACGGAATTTCTATGGGCCAGTAAACAGGCCAGGGTCAAATGGGATATGCCATCATAGCTCCTTGCCAAGGGTTGGTGTTTCCGAACTTTGAGAGGTACTATCTGGCAGTACAGGCACTTTCTTTTATCCTTTTGGTATACTGTACAGTCAGACCACACATTCAAACAGAGAGAGTCTGTGGCTGTTCTGTTGCAGATGGCCATTCTGGCTGGAATTAAACATTAGCCTAGCGCAGTGAATGCGATATCCCGTGTTTGTGAATCCTGGTATAAGCTAGTGGCTAAATTAGGAGTCCTCTACTTAGGAGTAGTCCTCTACTCGCAGTAGATGTGGGAGGGGGAATCGCGCATGAGTAGATATACGTACATTTAGTAAATAAGCTTGCAATTGCTAAAGTTGGGAAGTATTGTCAATGGAGGCTTTCAGGGAAAAGAGGGGGTGGTCACCGCCTCTGGACATCATGTACTTTTGTATCGGTAACACATTTAAAGTGCGATTCTCTTCCTTTACACTACAACCGAAGACGATTGTGCTCTTGCATGATATACTTGATGCACGAGGTGAAGGGGGATTGGCATCACGGATATATTATGTTGGATATTCTGTGTGGGGGTGATGCACCCAAGAGAATGTGGTAGAATCGGCTGGGGAAGGAGATCCCGGATGGTGATTGAACATATATAATGGGTCAAGTGCTTCACTGCTGGCTCACTATGCAAATTGGGCCACTGAAATCTGTACTCCTATGATAACTTGGAATATTAGGACCTTGCTGTGCTGACTGGGTATAGTGTAACCTGTGCTTGGTGCTGTTGAGTCCTTGTTGTCCTGTAACTAGATATACTGGTATCTGTCCTCCATAGGCTCGCTAACTGTGCATAGCGGCAGTGTTGTACTGTACTATAAAGGCCCACTGGAATCTATCTGGAAATTCTTGAAACTAGACTCGCTGTAATAACTGAATATGCTGGAATCTATATTTATGGCACGAACTGACATACTGGGATGTCTCTGTTCTAACTGGGTATCCTTTACTCGGGCTGCACTATATTAAGTGAGCATTCTGGGACCTGCCCTTAATGTTGTTGGGAAGCGTTGTGGCGATTGTCCTAGGCCCCCGAGAGGTTGCAAATGCGGCAGAGGCCCAAGAATGTGCTGTAAATGCTTGGGGAGGCTACGGAGGGGTCGGGACAGGGGGGGGCACCAATAGAAGCTGTGTTTTGGGTAGGTTATTTTGGGACTGGGTGTAGATGGCACTAGAAAATGAAACGCCATGTTAGAAAAGAGCAGCCATCTTGAAATCGTGGCTTGGCGCTACACTGTAACCTGGATAGGCAAGGGCACAGACCATAGAGATATGCGTGTGAATGTAAGAACGAGTTGCAGCCTGGGCAGCAGTGGGGGAAAAGCCAACCTGCAGGGATTCTTAAACCTTTAATTGTCTCCTACTATTAGCACGTGTAACCCAGAAAGAATGCACCCTGCAAGGCCATGAGGGGGCCAAGAGCTCCATGGGCACAGCTATCTCACAGGAAGGTGGGCACAAGACTGACTTACCCTCACCCAAACCTTAAGATATAGTGTCCAGACGCTCTCTCACAAGACCCTAGCGTTCCAGAGTACCAGACAGCCTAAGACCACCGACCATAAACCTGTTAGAACACCCATTTCTCAGAATGATCATAGCAGAATATCATGGGCGCGTTTGATTTGTGCTGCAAGGTGGGCAAAGTAACACATTTAATTCCAGGGTGGGAAGAGTTGTAACAACGCTGATGTGTCTGGAATCGAGCTGGGGTTTGTAAAATAGTGTAACCTCGGAAGTATCCTCTGCGCCCATGTCTTCAGTACCAGGTGCACATTAGGTTACTGATGGGGATGCTGTGATTTGTGCTTTTGAATTGGCTATTGGGGACTGCTAGGCCTATGGCGTGCAAGGAAGAACCCCACGTGGAAGATGGACAGGAGATGCTGGGACCAATCACCTGGCATTCCGTATGGAGCAGGCTGCCTATGTATAGGGTCTAGGGTCGCACCAACCAGCGATGTGTAACCTATGCAGCTGTGACGTTCCTAGCCTTTATAAACTAACGTCATTGTTGATTTTGTCAGAGCGTTCCTTTTCTGGTTTGTTTTGTTTTTTTGGAAATAAAGCTTTGCTCTGCATTCAAGAGGTGTCCTGGGCATTATTCCCGAGTGAGTTTTATGTTTTTTTTTTTTTTCTGGTGTGAGCATTGAGGGGCTTCTCTACAGTGTGCAAATGGGTCCATGGAATATCTTAATGGTAACCTGACATACTGTATTTTGCTATACTGTGATGACTGGGCATATTTTAATCTAGCCTTACAGTGGTAATAGAGCATTTTGTGGTAACCGGGAACACTGGAAAGCTTACATTTTGTGTGAACTAGGTAATATAGGAATCTCGCTATTACTGTGCTGAGCATTGTGATGATTTGTCCTCGTGAACTACTTGGGCTGTTGTGATGTTTGGCCTCTGGGCTACCTTGGTTTCTGTTATGTTTGGCCTTGCTTTGACAGCTGGCCAGGCCATACGTGAATTGGCACTACTGTGCCAACCTGCCATGTATACGTTTGCCCATACTGTGCAACTGTATATTTTGAATGCTTCTTTGCTGTTCTAATTGCAATCGCTAGAATCTTGCATTACAACTCTTGTGGCTTCTCGGCTTATGCTAAAAAGGAAAACTTTAATTGGACAACCCGTTTCCACATTCCTGTAATAAGTGGCTTTAACAGACTTTGGCACTGCTGTACAAACTGGGAGCAATGAAAACTGCCGGTATTGTGCTATTGGGGGATTCTGGCATATAGTTCTACAGCCATAGCTGAAAGTAATGGCATCTGGCCTTTCTGTACTTATTGAGCATAATTCTTTCTGGTGCTACTATATTGACTGGATATATAATCGATCCCTAGTATATATACACTATTTGGCATACTGGAACCAGACACTGCTTTGCGGAATGAGTAATCTGGTGTCGTGCACTGCGGGCATAATAGAATCTAGCCTTACTCTGCCATATGTTTGTTGAAATAAGTCCTTATTTTGCTAGCTGGGCATAAACGAAACTGCATGGCTGTGCTAATTCGACATCATTTTGCACTGTTGTGTTAAGTGAGCAAAATGGAATCTAGTAGAACTACTTTGCAAACTAGTCTTAATTGAACCTGGCTATGTCTCACGAACAAGCCATATTGCTTACAACTTTCTGAATAGCTAGGCATTGGATGTGAATGGTTTGAATACCTAGGGTATTAATGGTGGCAGTCCTTGGGCTGCCAATAACATAACCTGGGCATTGATACCTAGGAATCTGATGGCAAAACCGGATATTTGATGGCAATATCCACCGTATGATGTCATTAACCAAGTGTATCTTGCCTGTATCCAATAAATGATGGCTGATAACTGCATTATTTGACAAATTGTGTAAATACCACGTCCTAAGCCTCTAATGGCAATACCTGATATCCTATACAATTCCTCTAAATCAGTAATAACTATTGTATTGGTCAGTGCTTGTTTTATAGATGAGGCTGCAGCTGTTTCTTTTCCTGGTGGTTGGTGCTCATCCTGCACAGGAGGCATATCTTTGGTCCACATGACAGTGGGTTGGTATTTGCTTAATCCTGTTTTCCTGTCTAAATATTTTACTGCATCAAATCTGAACTAAACGCCAATGAGTTCTTGTCTGTGATGTCTGGGCAGGTGCAAGCCGGCCTCCTCTAAAGCAGGTTCTGTATGGCAGGTTTTAAGAAAAAGTGGCAGTTTGATTCAAGTGTGATGCAGCACATTTACAATTAAATTCATGTTACGTTGTTTGCTGTTCCTCTTTTGTCCCAAGGCCAATGAATCGTGCAAGTGCAATGGCTGGAAGAACCCGAATCCGCCGACCGCCCCGAGGATGGACCTGCAGCAACCTGCCACCAGTCTCACCGAGCCTTGCCGCAGCTGCGGACATGCACTTGGTAAGCTTGCAACGCCTTTCTTCTTGGCTGCCAGTGGCTGATGACACATTCCTTGTGCTTATATTGCAGTGTATTTGAAGTTATGCGTGTTCTGGAGACATTATTTTCATTTTGTGCTATTCCACAAACTTGAAGGTATACGTTTTACAGTTGAAGTTATGTAAAACACAGTACTGACGAGAGTTGACCACCGGAAAGAGTGGTGGTATTTTGACAATGTTGTTGAGATGTGATGGAAGCAATTCTTTCAAAAAGAAACATTCTACTGGCTGTCTTTGGCGGGGGTGGGTGGCTTGGAGGGGTGAGGGCTGTTGAGATCATGTTTTAAACCTGTGTCCATAGAGACAGGTAATCATTGAGCATCAACACCTTCGTTATTGCTGGCATTTGAATGGTTGCATATCCAAATACTGAATGTATGTAATTGACATGTTTTTCAGTTGATATACATGCTTTAGATGTGAGCATCTAAGTCCTAAACTGTTGAGGGGTCTTAAACAGTCACCTGCCCCGGCTGGTTTGACACATTGACACATTCATTGCCTTATCTGTGAAGAGACTAAGATGCTTCTCGATCTTCTGCTCCCTCCGCCCCATACTCTCCTCCCTCGCTCCCATTGCACCAGATGAGATCTCTAGAACTGCCCACTCGATGAAAGTCTGCTCTGAACAGGTGCTACCCTGCTCCTCCAGGAAACCATCAAGGGCAACATCGACACTCTCGCTCTGTTCTGCAACCACTCTTTTGCCACATGCACTTTCACTCGAACCCCTCAAGCACTCTCCAGTACACCCTCTCTCCTAAAAAAGCTGTCTACTGACCCCGCTTACCTGGCTAACTATCGACCTATCTACATCACCCCCTTGTTGGGCAAACTCGTGGAGAAGCTGGTCATCCCCCCAAATCACCATCCACACTGAATTGCCGCTGAATCGCTCTCATGAATACCCGAGAAGACCTACACTCTTATCTGGACTCTTTACACTCCTTCTGTTCTGATCCTCCTCACTCTTTCCTCTCCTTTTGACACTGCCATCCACTCCATCCTCATAAACCGCCTCCGTGATGCCCTGGGGATCATGGACAGGGCACTGGCGTGGCTTAACCTCTTTCCTCTCTAACAGACCCTCCCAAGTGCAAATGGGTCCTTTTCTCTCCTCCGCCTCACTCTCTACCTGCGGTGTCCCTCTGGGCTCTATCCTATCACCGTGGGTCTTCAACATCTACCTGGCCCACCTGAACACCACCTACTCCCCTCACTTTCAGTGTTATGCAGACGACACTCGGCTCTTTGCAGCTGCCTTCCCTTAAAACCACCAACTCCTCTTCCTCCCCATACCTGACTGCTATTCAGGCATGGTGCTCTGCCAATGATCTGTGCCTCAATGCCGGCAAGACAGAGCAGATCCTCATTGGGATGCCTGCTCCTGGCTTCCCCTTCACTTTCTGTTCAGACTCCTTGGCTCCCCTCTCCTCACCCACTTGTGAGGCAAAAAAATTTGGGATAATCTTTGACTCCTCCTTCTCTCCACACATCAAGGACCTTGCCAAAACAGTTCAATTGTCAGCTTCATCTCCTCTGGGGCATTCCACCTTTCCTCACCTTCCCCCAGAAGTTCTCTCTAGGCTTGACTACTGCAATAGACCCTTCCTCTTTCCTCCCTTCGCCCCTCCAACATATTTAGAAATGGACTGCAAGACTTCTCCTTTGCCTCAAGCCCAGGGACTGCATCACTCCAGCCCTAAAATCTCTCCACTGGCTCACCGTGACTGCAAGGATCAAATTCCAGACTCTCAGCATCATCCACAAAGCTGTCTGGGGCCTGGGACCCAGCGTTATCTCCCGAAATATCTCATAGCCAGAGCACTTCGGTCTTCTGGCGTCAACTCTGCAAGTCAAATGTTTCTCAAAGCAGAGAGTAGGTAGGAGATGGATCCCTCTCCCCTGCTGGTGCTTCCGTCTGGAAACAGCCTTCCCCCCCTCAGACTCCAACCGGATCTTCTTTAGTTCCGTAAACTTCGCAAGACCTTCCTTTTCACCTCTTCCTTCACTCTCCCCCTCCGGTGCGAACTCTCCCATCTGCCGCTGGACTGGGGCCTACTCCCTTTGAAGTCCTACAAGGGACAGACCTGTCTCTCCCCCAACCCCCAGTATCATCTGACAGCACTTGCCCCTGAGCTCCCTTTCCTGGACTATCCCAATGTAGTCCTCTTGTCCACTGCACTCCTCCTCCCCTCTTTCCGCTGCCACTTTGCCACCTGTCCAAACAGCACTTGCCTGCCACCACCCATGGGGGCACCCCACTTCTGCACTTCTCCCTCTTTCCGCTCCCCCTTGCACTTTCACTTCGTTCATGCATTTGCACATTAGGATTGTCACAAGACCAATATAACTGTTTCTTTGTTTGTATTCTTATGATTTCCCATATCCCCCACAATCCTCTTGTTTGTCTTGTGGCATCTGGAAACACCGGTGTATAGGCATCATACAAATGTCCAATAAATAAAGTGTCTCGGGGTTAGGATGTCCCAAAGACAGAACTTTTTTCTGTGCAAGCAACCTTGTTCGCCCCACTGCTAAATGGCTGTAATTTCCCTATGCAAAAGACCTGGGGAATTCAGCTTGCTGTATCCAGTGTTCTGCTCTAGAAGGTTCCCTTGTGTTGAAATTCGGTACGTAGTCGCACAGCTAATTTAAAAAAAAAAATGTTATTCCTGGGAGGGATTAGGGATGCGGGTGTTTAAATTGGCGAGGAAAGCTTGATCTTTTTGCAATGTTTCCTCATCCAATGGTCACATAAGCCTCAGCAGGTTATGGTAATCTGAGTTTCCACACCACCCCTCTCCCTCTTCTGCCAACACACAGATGCTGATTTGGTTCAAGTGTACAATGTATCTATTTGAGAGAGAGTAAGAGATAGCCTTACACTACACACAAAACCCCACCCCAGGCCCATTTGTTGGTGCATCATTAGCCAAGCTATGATTAGGCTCTCCACCTTAACCCCGTTCCACTATCCCGCGTCAGCAGCTAATCCAATCCAAAGCATTGTAGTCCTTCAGATCCTGGTGCTCTTCCCTATGGATAACAACATACTGACTAGTTTCTCTACCAAACCTATAGAAAGCAGATTGGCACTCGGGGACTGGGTACTTCCAACCTTCACCCAACAACACCACAGGTTCTGTGTGTGCCTTTCCCACTAATGTACACCACCCCCCTTTTTTTTCATCTTACAGAGCCAAGGCAGCAAGACCACCAATGGTGGCAGACATGCACTACACAAGTCTACTTGCATTACATTAACTTCAATGGAGTCTCCTAATTTGGATTCTGACTGAGATGTTATGGTGAGGTCTGTGTAGCCTCACTCCCCTTTTCAACTTGCATTGTTCAGTGTGCACCGTCAGCGTTTACCAGTGCAGAAAGAGCTGCCCCATTTCCTCCCTTCCCCCCCCTAACCCCATCTTCTATCTTCTATGGAAGCACCAACCACCTTAAATGGAATGCTGCAGGGACATATTGTGTCCCCTTTCCTTTTCTATAAATGCATTTTATTTTCAACCCAAAGAGGAGGATCTGGAGAAATTCTTACTCGACCACTGGAGTCCACTAGCCCACTCTGACGGACAGAGGGCTGCTGCTACAGTCATTGGTGATGCCAAAAACTGTAACACAGCTCTGGGAAACCTCTGGAAGAGGTGCCTCCTTGCCTTGTACTGGCACAACCACTACAGAGTCCTGCTACATTTAAAAACAATTGGTTTGAAATTTCATTAAATTATGCCTTTTGAAAGGTTTTTCATTTGATCTCATATCGTCACCTTTTTGAATATTTGGCAAAATGTTCTAAGTGCAAGTATGCTTGAGTAACTCTACAAATACATTTTTTCAAAACTGCAACAGGAATGCATTCTTTGGCTGTGTTTACTTGGTAATCACAGAGACAAGTGTTTGTTAAATAAGGTCAGACTTCGGATTCGTAGCTAACCAGATCTGGCTGGATATATGAATGGGTGTCTGGGATTCACTTCTAAATCCTCATCACAAGTGTTCGTCCAGGAAGACATGACTTTCGCAGCCATCCCTGATTAGGTGGCTGCAAATGTTTTAATGATTCAGAGGTTAGATATGCATGCAGTCCTGAGAACTGTAAGAACAGGGCAGCTGCACCAATTCTTTGTTAATCACAGGGAGTCCTCTGAAGCACCTGGAAGAAGCACTTACCCAAGACAGTGGCTACGGTCCTTAACAGTACAATCAGACTTCTGCTGAGTCCTGTGCACACCAGATCCTATTTAAGGACCAGACGAAGGCACATCGTAGCTCCCTTTCCTTGACTCAGCAGGCCCATTCAAGGTTTCTACCTCCAAGGCTCTGGCTTCGATTTGAACAGCAGTTTCTAGTCCTTTGACTGGATTGTATTCCGCTCTCAAAGGCCCATCATTGAATAGAGACTGGAACCATCTATTGCTAGGGACCTACTTACTTTAAACTGCTTGGTCCATATTCACACCACTTTGTTCACCTAGGTTGCAACATCCCTGCTACCGGTATAGCTGCACCAAAACACAATATCTTGCCTGTACACTATCTCAAATCCAAGAGCCCTTACAGCTGTACAAAACTACTATTACTAAAGACTGTTTTATGCATACCCACATTTCTGCAGCAGACCACAAGCCCTGGGAACGTTTCTCCATTATTAAATCTGTGTTTTTGTTTTTTCCCAAAAGTATGCCACAAATGCCTACTTGTTGTCTTTCTTTATTTTTGTTTTAGTTGCGCATGCAACATTTCAAATATATCATTTTGACATCATTAAAAACAGGGTAATATATTACATGAAATATAGTCCTAGCTTCTTACATAAATAATTTCATGCCCAGCCTTTTTCAGTTGACAAAGTTTAAAATATAATCTTATCCTCTAAAGAGTCTTAAAATTAAGATTTAGTTGAGAGCGAATTCCCAGTTAGCCGAGCTACCAACTTACTGGAGCATATCCTTTGAACAGTTTTCCGTCGATGTTCAATTTCGCTAGGAATTTGATTGTTAAATTTACGGATATCTTGAATTTTTTTTTTTGTGTTGACTGACTGTTTCAACCTTTCAAATTAATTTCAATTTCATTTAAACGACATTCATACAATCAAATCCATTTAAAATATTACATAATGGTTTCATCAAACAATAAAGTGCAGAAGTATGAAAACAGTTGAAAACGAAAAAAGAAATACAGGTTGGGATCCTCAATAGAAATTGCAATATAAAGACAATATATAAGACAAGGTCCCAATCACATATAAACTCAACAATAGAAATTACACTATAAGAGACCATGTAAAAGACTTGGTCACATCTATAAGGCCGGGTGTTGTACAAGATGGCTCAGTGGACAAGACCACTTTAAACCCTGTTAAACATAACATTGAGCAACATGATGTGCAAGTCATTAATTTGTCATTTTAATAGAATTTCATACAATAGAATTTAAGGCTATTTTGACTAGGACTAGCTTGAGTGAGGTTTGACATAGATATATATATATATATATATATATATATATATATATATATATATATATATATATCTGGTAGATACAATTAAACAGTCCGGATCTATACATCTGAGCATCATCTTGTTGTACCTTCATGATCAGCGTTTGCAAATCTGCCTGCACTGAATTAATTGTCCAGGGTGGATGGAATTGGATCTTTGGCTTATCATCTAAGTGAAGGGTATCCAGGAATTTGATTTTTGCTATTCTAACTGCAGTCAACTTTGTACAAAATAAAAGCTGCATATGGTCTCTGGCAGTATTGATGTAAAATCATCAAAAAGGTGTTTCAAGTAGAGATTGCATTCTTTTGTCAACATGAAATACTCTTGTCAGAAAATGTTGAAGCGTTTCTGTTTATCCTTTTTTACAAAAACGACATATGTTATCACATATGGCAATTAAATTGCACTGGGGCCATTATGTCCTTTTTGTGTGCCATAAATTCAATCTGAACCTTAAATAGGCACTTCTAATATGGGGTGTAGGTGCCTTTCCCCGTTTTACTACGTGTGAGAGAAAAAGAAATGAAGTAACAGGCAAAACCCCTTGTGGGGGAAAGAGGCACTGAGACCCGGCTGCAAGAGTTCAAAGGATGGTTTATTTTTCCAGCTAGGAAATAACCCAAAAAACTCCCACCCTCATTACATCAGTACCAACATTTATATTAAAGTAACTAACAAAAAATATTAAATGGACCCGATTGGCCAGCCGGTGTGGTGCTGTAGGTGTGGGTAGCATCTCTTCCTCCTGGTTGGCTGAGTAGCTGACGGACGTCAAACATCTTGTGCTTCATGCAGGTCAGGGCCTGGTCACTGTGGTCACTACCTAAGCTAGTATTGTTGCATACTAAATGACAAATTATTTCAAACATTTTATGCTAGTTGTCACATTTCTACATAAGTTACACACAATGATTGTCAGTACAATTGGGTCATTTGTGGCTTTAATTGAAGGCCTTGACCTTTATTGTGCATGCAAAAGAATCAGGCTATGTTTTGCATCTTTTTCTAGGTTTCAAATTCATTAGTGCAATTAAAAGCATATATAATAATAAAAATGCTTAACGTTAATAGTGGGTGTGTTGGGTGGGTTTCGCAGCACAGGCGAGGGTCTGGCACTTGAAAGAAATACCTTACAGGGGGTGCAGGGTCAGGATGGTAATAAATTGTTCAAATGGGGGTGGGTGGCTTGCACGTTTATGAGGACGAATCGAGCAGAAAATGCTTAGCTCATCTTGGTTCACATGCCGGGTCTCAAACGAACAGTGATCACAGAGGAAGAAAACTGTAGCATATTGATTGTTGCAACTTTTCTCCAGCTTCAGCGTGAGAATGGAAGCGCAGAGCTTTCCTTCGCAGGGGGAGTGCAAGGGTGGGGGCCAGCCAGCTGCCTGCGCGCCTTGTGTGTGTCTGTCCTTGGCTGCTGCGGTGGAAAGGGGAGTTGAGGAGCTGAGCATTGCTGTACTATCGCATTGAGGCCTGTTTATTCAAGATGGAGTCGAAAAGGGGCACAAAAGATGGATGCCCCGTGTCCTGCTCAGTAGTCCCCTCTATGCAGTAGTCAACCGTAGTTAACTTTACATAAGGGCAAGGGGCAATTCCACTACCGGAGGCACGTGGTCCAAGCTTTGTACTGAGGAGCGTATGACGCGAGGGGGCCTGAGGACCCCTCGCTCCCATACATTCCCCCCTTTCGTTACATCTAAAGTAACAAATTACTTTATCTCGTTCTTTCCGTTCTCCCTTCGGTAGCGCTCAGCTTCAGCCACAGCCTCATCCCAAGCAGGTGTACCCTTTATTGGCATCCATGCTTTACACACACTTCTTAAGCTGTTTCCTCTTCTCGCATATTCTTCTGGGGTGACCATTAAGTTTATCCCACCATCCCCATCTAAATCTATCCATACCTCGTTATACCACAGCACATTTTTCGGTTCTCTAATGGTAGTGTAATGTAGATTATCAACCACGTCCCCATACTGCCTATAGATGGCAGTCATCCTATACTGTGGTGTGGTGTATTCTCCGGTTTGTACTTGGGCATGTATCATGGTAGCCACTGTTGTCTGTCGGCCCACTGTTACCATCCTTGCTGAATTAGGCATATTATTTTCACAGCATCTTAGTCCCAGTTGGCGCACACAGAATATTAAAAGAAGAAAGACTATGATGGGAATGAGTATCTTTGCTGCAATGTTCACCCACAATGGTATCCAGCTGAACAGATCGTCGAACCACGTGTTGTCTACTCGGCCTTCTGCTCTCATTCTTTCTCCTAAATTATGCACTGCTGTTATCACATGTGACAGTGTGTCCCGTTATCAGCATCGGAAATTGGTACGTGCAACACGTCCCCCCCCCCCATTTTATTTACAAACCCCAACGTCCATCGCTGTGATAAGATCTAAGACATATCTGTTTTGCATCGTCATCAGGCGCAGTGCACAAAGCTCTATTTTTATGATGTTGAATCCTTCTTCAGTGTCGTTGGCCAGCTGGATGAGCTCCCAGCGTGTTATCTGCAGCCATTTCGCGTTTGCCCTTGCTTGAACGCCTGGTGCTAGGGACGATGCAAAGAATGTTTCTGCAGATGAGAAAAGCTTATACTGTTGTGGGATTTTAGCAAGGAGTTCTGACGATTTGGCCGAAATATAATTGGATATTTTGCTGCGTGACAACTTGGTTTTCAAAGTTTATTCTGACAATAGTTCGTATGCTGGGGGCTCTGTGATTGTCTCATCGGGCGATGTCGATGGTTCAGCCGATTGCCCTGCTGCCGATGTGGCAGTCGATTGGCCTGCTGTCGATGTGTCAGCCGAAGGCCTTGCTGTAAACTGGACGTGGCTCTCTGGTATCACCATAAGTGCTGAGTGAAGTGTGGCTAGGGCACAAGTGCCCCTCCAGGATGCTGGGAGATGCAGGTAAGCTCATTTGCCACAGATCCAGTATATGTCCATTAATGCAGCAGTGCCTTTTTTCATGACTGGCATTATTAAAGTCTTATTGCACTGCCGCACCGTTCCCATGTTCACCTTCCCTTCTCCATGGAAGCAAAGTTTGTGCGGTATTTCCTTTTGAATCTTTATGGGTCTCTCCAGGGGTGTGACCCATGTCAGCTTGGTGATATGCTGTGTCCAGATGGGGATGCACGTTTCTTTTGCCCATTCGTATGTTTCATCTGGCAGCCCTCGAAGCCCCTCAGGTTTGCATTCAATCGTTTCATCATGCCACTTGTCATCTGCATATCTTGTGCCTTTTATAACGAAAAATGGCTCCTGGAGGCAGATTACTCCTTGTCTGCTGGTGCAAGTTTGTTCGTTTTCCAATTTTTCCATAGTGACTGTATGTGCTTGAAATGTCTTTTATTCTACACAGCATCAGATGAATCAAACATTGGGCCTCAGACAAGGGTACTTCCTGTGGGATTAACATTTTTGGGGTTGCAGTTGCGTGAGGAATAAGTGAGCAAACGTAACAACTTTCGTTACTTGCTTGCTTTGCTGCGGTGCTCATGTCTGAATACCATTTGTTTGATTGATCAGGGTGTCGGGGGTCCTCTATTCTACTGGCCCTAGTGGCATCCCTATTTCTATCTAACATTTCAGCTTGCTCAGCCATTTCGGCGCATTGGCTCATGTTGAACCTACGTGGGCGAGACAAATTCATTAAGCCATATGAAAAGAAACATAATTGCAATTATTCACTCTTTCATTTCTTACTCGGTTAGGAATATAACAATTCCTTTTCATTTCATCATGGAATAAATGAGGAAAAGATAGAAAAAACAACACGATTTATATGAAAAGAAAGGAGAGAGAGGGAGAGAGAAAAACAAAAATATATAAAACCTTTGCATTTCCCATATGCTTTCCCTATCTTAAGTTGCAATTGCCATCATGTCAACCTGTGCCAGTAATGGCATCCACACAGTCTGTTTCATTTTGTGGAGGTGTAACACTGTGTGCCCTTCTTATGTCTGAGAGGTGCACCCAGTATTTCAACCCTGTGACCTTGACTGCAGTTGGAGTGCTGTACACCACTGTATATGGACCATGAAATCTTGGTGAATTCCACCTTCTTACAAAGTTTCCAATACGAATTTGCTCCCCTGGCATTAAAGGCCCCTCTGGGCTGTCTGCATGGAGGTGTCTGTTGCTACATCATCAGTAAATGGTGAAACAATTTGTTTTGCTATGCTGCGTACTGCGCGTGTTAGCTGTGTTAGGTATTCCTTAAACTCTTCTCCCAGCACTGTGGCAGCCCTGTGTGCATCTGACGCCCTCCTAACAGGGGAGAGCGGCGTGTGCATTCTTCTTCCCGTCACGATTTCGTGCTGGCTTAAATGGTGATCCTTGCATGGTTGGTTTCTGAGTTGGAACAGTGCTAGGGGTAGACAATATACCCAATTCTTTTTCAACGTGCTGCATAATTACGATAAATTGCTTTTGAGGAGCGCGTTGATCCTCGCCACAATCCCATTGGCCATTGGATGATAAATCGAACATAGTTTGTTTCACCCCCAGAAGGGAGGTTACTTCTTTAAAGAGGTCATTCACAAAGTGCGTGCCGTTGTCTGAACGGATCACGTTACAGATTCCCCACCGTGAGAATACTTCTCGCACAAGGAACTTGGCAGCACATTTTGCATCAGGATGGGGACAGGGGCCCGCTTCCACCCACCGTGAAAAGGGGCATACCACCACAATCCAGTATCTTGCTCCGTTACATCTTTCTCCCATATCGGCGTAATCGATATGTAGTTCTCTAAATGGACCTGTAGGGCGTGGCAAAGTGTTATGGGTATGGGCTTGGCATTTAACCACCTCTACTACCGATGGTTCTGCTAAAGCTTCTATTAGTTAATTTAGCAATGTGGCATGTTGTACAGGGGACCCGTCTGCTCTTCTGAACCCTCTCCTTCGCCAACGTGATAGCCCTGAGTGAACTGTGGTGGTAACATAAGCTGAATCTGAATATATGGTCACGGCACAACCTTTGGCTGTGTGTAACTCGCTGATTAGCGCAGTCAGCTTGGCTGCTTGTGCAGAGTAATGTGAGGGGAGGCGTTTTTGCACAATCACTTCGTATGTGTCTTCTCCATGCGCACTACCGCCATCCCCACATGTTTTTCTCCTGTCTCTGAATTTATGGATCCTGACCAGTCTATGAAATATATTTCACCTTCTGTAAGGGCGTTTTCGCTTGCTTTGGGAATGTCATCGCCCTCTCCCTCGTATGTGCTACAATTGTGTTCCTGTAAATCCTCAGTTGTGCATGGCTATGTAATGAAGGTAGCTGGGTTCACTGTTTTGCATCTGACCGCATGTACATTTGGACTTGATATTATTATTTCATAAGCAGAGGCTCTGTGTTGTGAGGGTAGATTTTGATCTTTCCAAGATAGCAAATGAGTGTTCCGCTTATAGCGTCACTGAACATCCCATTACGATCGTGGCACCTTTCTCAATGGCGAAGGCTGCTGCAGCGAGGGCCTGTTCGCAAGCGAAATGTCCCTGCATTACTGGGTCCAATATTCCACTGTAGTACGCTAATGGTTTGTGGCCTAGCGATGTCTTTTGTGTCAATACTGCCGTCATCAATGTTCCATTGCTGTGTGAAAACAGGAAAAATTCCCTTTCATAATCTGGATTTGCAAGTACTGGGGCGTCTGAAATAAGGTCTTTTAATCGAGAGAATTCAGCAATTGTCTCCTGTGTCCATTTTTATTGGGGCTCTGTTCTTGTGCTTCTTGTAGTGCTTGTAGCATTGGCCGTGTGTATGCTGCATAATCGAGCATCCATGCTCGGCAATAGTTACATATGCCAAGAAATTTCTGCATGTCCTTCACTGTTTTTGGTATGATAATGTGTCGAATGGCTGCTGCTCTGTCTGGTAATATTCTTTTTCCATATTTAGATATTTGCTGGCCAAGATACACAACATCAGTAAGGCAGTATTGTAATTTTCCTTTGTTCACCTTGTATCCCTTGGCAGCCAATACGTTAAGCAGTGTTATCGAGTCTACTCTACATTCTTCTTCTGTTTTACTACAGACGAGTAAATCATTTACGTACTGTATAATGGTGCTCCCTACATCTATGTTGCCAATGTCTTCTCGTAGTACTCTGTTAAAAATGCTTGGGCTCTCGCAATACCCCTGTGGGAGTCTGCGATGTTCATATCTGTTTCCTAATGTAAAAGCTGTAAGGTACTGCGACTCTGGTGCGAGTGGCACAGAGAAAAAGGCATTTTTCAGATCAAGGACAGTGAAGCAAGTTCTCTTTTGGTATACAGCACAATATTGATGACGGGTTAGGCACTAAAGGGAACTCTTTTTGGATGACGTCATTGAGTGGGCGGAGGTCCTGGACCATTCTCCACGCCCCTCCTTTTGCTTTCTTAATCGGAAAAATCGCTGTGTTGCATGGAGAAGTTGATGGCACTAAAATCCCTTGGCTTAGGAGTGCATTCACTGTTTCTCTAATACCTTCCTCTGCTTCTTTGGATGTTGGGTATTGTTTCACTCTGGGTGGGAGTGCACCTGGTTTCAGTTTTATTTTTATGGGAGTTGCCTCATGCAACAATCCTACATCGTGTGGTCCTGTAGTCCAAATTTCAGGTGCTACCCTGGCCATGTCTTCTTCAAATATTGTCAGTGGGGCCTTTATGTTGGCCATGAGTGGGTTATGTATTTCTCTGTATTGAATCATAATGTCAAATGGTATGCTTATTTCCATTATTATTTCTCCATCCCCTTCGTAGTCCGTAAACAATTCTTCATCAGTAATATCTTTTAGCATTATGTTTGGCTCTATGCATAGCACACTTCTCCACTCGCGTCCTTGCGTGTCCAGGCCTATGACCACAATGCGTTTGTTGGAAACTTGAACTGCCTCAATGTCTATAGACATAATTGTACCTGGCACTACATCTGTTGGTGTGATTGGGCGGAATATGAAATCGGATGGTATTCTCCACTCTTTTTGTGTTATTTCAGGCACTACTCGGGCTAATGCCTGTATTCCATAGACGGACATATCCATGTCAATGGGAATCCCTCTTACTGCAACTTCCTTTGTAATCGTACTTATTAGCAAGAGTGCCCATACGGGGCATACCCCTGGCGTTGAGCACACTATTCCTCTTTCAGTAAAGGCTATGGTCATGTTTAACTTACTGAGTAGGCCTCGTCCCATCAAATTGATTGGCGCGTCTTCGTAATACAATAAGGGTGCACGCACTGTTCCCCCCCCACTGTTACATCAAGATCTTTTGTATAAGGAACTTTTAAAATAGCCCCAGAGAACCCCTGCGTCTCCAAATTTCTTCCCGAGAGCTGAAACCGCCCTTCTGTGAGGCATGATTTTTCTGCTCCAGAGTCTACCATAAAGATAAACTGCTTGTTTCCTATCTCTGCCGCCACTAGTGGTTCCTCATTTGCATTTTGTGTGGTGGATGGGACTGGACACGCAAGTGCTCCCTGTGGGCTGTCCTAGTCTTGGTATCTTTGCTGACCTGGCATTGAAAAAACGTTGTCACCCACGACCGTTACGCCGCAGTATGGGGCACCGTTTGCGGCCGCTGTAAAAAGGTTATTGTTTATGTTCCCTACTGGGTTTTGTCTCGCCATGGGCTGTAGTGCGTTTTGCTGTTGTGGCTGCTGCTGCTGCTGCTGTTGCTGCTGCTGTGGTGGGGCTGGCTGTCTCTGTTGCATTTGGGGGTCATAGCAGTATTGATCCTGTTGTCCCCCCCCCCCCCCCTCCCCATTGGAGCTCCACAAGGGCTACCTGGGTGTGGGCAGCCCCACCCCTGTTCATTGTTCATGGGCTGTTGCTGTTGAAAATACCCTGATGGTCGCATTCTACAATCTTGTGAATAATGTCCCCATCCTCCACAATTCCGACACAACCCTTGTTGTCCTCCCCTTGGTCCTTGCCCACCATACCCTCTGTTTCCCATTCCTCCATATCCTCCCCTTTGCCTGCGGTACCCACCTCTTCCTTGTGCCGGCCTGTTCTGCCACTGCGATCCTTGGCATGGCTGTTCCTCTCCGTTCCACTGTCCCTGATCTTCTCCAACCCACTGTGCTGCTATCCCAACGGGCCTTCCTCCCGCGTTTTCCTCTCCTTCGTTTCCTCTGTCTGCTGCTGTACTGGCAGTAATGGCGGCAACCTTCACTAATTTCGTCTGTACCAATTTTGCTTCGTCAGCCAGCCTCTTTTACGTGACCTCCTTTTCCTTCTCTTTGATCCTCCTCCAGTGGTGTACAATTAAGCTCTGAATTTCAGGCCACCCTTTGGCTTCGATCCCAGTTATTTTGTCCAAGGCCTTCTGCACCTCTTTCGGCAACCCCTTTTTAATGATAAAATAGAATAAAGCTGTTGAGTGATTCCATGCCGTACCAGTTTCACTTCTCCATAAATCTTGCACTCGCAAAATGAATTGCGCAGGATCCTCGTTCTCCTCCATTGTACACTGCATCACTGCATGTAAATCTGGAACGTCTGGAAATGCACGCCGCAATGCATCCCACACTTGTGCTCTAACATTGTTAAATGGTGATCCATCGTGTCGGTCACAGCTCATCGTTACTCCCGGGAACCCTGCCCTTTCCCAGATTGTGTCTGCTTGGTCCCCGATTGCTGAAACTAAGACTTTTTACATCACCTATAGCTAACGGCACACCTGCCGTGTTTTTCTCAAATACATGTATCCACTTACCTGCCCCTCCCATCAGCGGGGGGAGGAGTTTTAACAAGTTGGTTTTGTCCATTTGGGCCCACGGAATGTAATTTGGCCTACCTGCTCCTTTATGTATCAGTGACATTTGTAGTTTTTGTTTTTTTCCCGTTCTGCTTGTCTTCCCTTTTTTCGCTTTACTTACCAATATGTTTCCTATCCTCCCTGTTCGTTGTCTTAATCTACCTTGCCATAATGGTGGCGATAGTGTGTCTGGGTAACGGTGGTTCGGCAGTGGGGAACCCTCTGCGGCAGCTGCCTCTTCGTATTCATCTAAATCGTCCCATATTTCTTCTATTTCTGACTCTAACTCGTTATTATCCTCCCAGTTTTCCTTGTGTTCACTTCCTTGTCTTCCACTCTGGTCTCCATTTTGTTGACTCTCTGGTGTATCTGGGCGTATAATTCTCACTGGCTTGTTATTCAATTGAAACAGGAACTGTCCTGACTGCCACTCTTGTTCTTGCCTCTGTTGTGATGACGTCCCTTGCGATACTATAGACTGCCCTGATAACGAGGCTGCTGGGGTTGCATTGCTTGCTGCCCCGATCGGAGGTGTGAGATCTGCCAGTGACAGCAGGGGTACCTCCCCTCCCCCTGGTAGCATTTGCCCTTTGTCACATAAAGCTCTTAACCGTGTTATTTCCATTTGTGCGTGTGCTAGCTGACGGTTCAAATCCCCTGTTAAACATGCTATATCCATGGGAGGCGCACTCGTGGGGCCATACAGGCCTCCTTTGTCATATGGTGGAGGTTCGGGGGTTGTTGCCCCGCTCTGGGCAGTGGCGGTGGGTGGTATATATAGGGGTTCACTAAACCCTACCGCTGGCCTAGTCATTAAGGGATAGATTTTTGTTACTTCGTTTTCGGTTGTAGTTGTTGAGCATTCCCCTTTTGGTGTCCCACCTACTTATTCAGGGTTTTTCTGCTTTTCTGTCATTCAGTTTGTACCTACCTCTACCGTGGGGGAAACTTCCTCAAACATTCGTCATACATCTAACACTTCTCTCCGGTTCTGTAACCGTTTCCCTTTGTATCGGGCTAGCTTATGTGTTGATACTAAGTCCAATACTCTTTTGTCAAATGATCCTCCTTCTGGCCAAATTGGTGTAACCCCGTCTCTCTTTATCTCAGTGATCCACTGATCGTGATACTTCTGTATCCTGTCGCTATAAAGTGGAAGGTGCTGGCAAATATGTGCCAGTGGTGTTACTCCCCCCATGGCAATGTTTCTTACCGGTGTATTCTAGTACCTTTTGAATCCCTTCCCACCTCTTACTTGGTATATCAGTTACAATATGTAGAAATAATACGTTCTTTATCAATGCTCACAATTACCATATGTCACATTAGCTTTCTGAGATGTGTTACCTGATCACCCCTCACAGTTTTTCTTCTGCTTTACCTTATATCAATTACAAATTACTTGTGTTAAAATACTTTAGCGTGTTCAACAAGACATATACATAAAAGCAGACCAACGAACATATAATCATGCAACATACACATGCACTGCCTGCGCGCGTTTGTTCTTTCCCTATTCCTGTTACTGTCCCTGTTTTTTCTTCTTCCCTATACTACCTACTATTTCGCATTCACTCCCCACCTCTTTCACCTTTATTATGTCTCAAGATTTCTTACTTCCACGGAAAAAGAATATTCTAAAAACTACTCCGAGCCTACACGAGACCCCTACTATTTTTCTCTTCATCTCTATTCTGCACTTGGTCGGGACAAATGCTACGCGGCGCCGCTTTCTACCCCCTACGGTCTAGGATACCACTTCTCTTCTCCTTCTTACTGCTTACAACACCTAATGGCCATATAAAGGATGGATCAGAAAAGCCTCACCGTCACTAACGCAGACCCTATTCTTGGCTACCTTTCCTTTGTTGCTAATTCCCTTCTTCCCGTATTTGCCCCTTACCTTCCTTTGGGGTCTTTGCAACCGGGACTCCACATGTTCAGTCAGGTACTCCGAGGGTCGCTGCTCACGGCCGGACCTCGCTCAGGTCCGTCCCCCAACCAAGCCGTGGCCTGCCTTTGCAAGCAGCTTTTTTCGATCGGGTATTCGTCAACCGGGAACCCTTGACCCTTTCTTCTTGGTGTGCAGTCTGGTCAACCGCGGAGGCGATGGTTCTGCTGGGGGGCGCCCTGGATCTCGCTGCCGGGCGGCGCAGGCCTCAAGGCACCTCTGTAATTCACGTCGCGGGGGTCACCAAAAATGTAGGTGCCTTTCCCCGTCTTACTACGTGTGAGAGAAAAAGAAATAAAATAACAGGCAAAACCCCTTGTCGGGGAAAGAGGCACTGAGACCCGGCTTCAAGAGTTCAAAGGATGGTTTATTTCTCCAGCTAGGAAATAACCCAAAAAACTCCCACCCTCATTACATCAGTACCAACATTTATATTAGTTAAAGTAACTAACAAAAAATACTAAATGGACCCGATTGGCCAGACGGTGTGGTGCTGTAGGTGTGGGTAGCATCTCTTCCTCCTGGTTGGCTGAGTAGCTGACGGACGCCAAACATCTTGTGCTTCATGCAGGTCAGGGTCCGGTCACTGTGGTCACTACCTAAGCTAGTATTGTTGCATACTAAATGACAAATTATTTAAAACATTTTATGCTAGTTGTCACTTTTCTACATAAGTTGCACACAATGATTATTGTCAGTACAATTGGGTCATTCGTGGCTTTAATTGAAGGCCTTGACCTTTATTGTGCATGCAGAAGAATCGGGCTATGTTTCGCATCTTTTTTAGGTTTCAAATTCATTAGTGCAAGTAAAAGCATATATAATAATAAAAATGCTTAAGGTTAATAGTGGGTGTGTTGGGTGGGTTTCGCAGCACAGGCGAGGGTCTGGCACTTGAAAGAAATACCTTACAGGGGGTGCAGGGTCAGGATGGTGGTAAATTGTTCTAATGGGGGTGGGTGGCTTGCACGTTTAAGAGGACGAATCGAGCAGAAAATGCTTAGCTCATCTTGGTTCACATGCCGGTTCTCAAATGAACAGTGATCACAGAGGAAGAAAACTGTAACATATTGATTGTTGCAACTTTTCTCCAGCTTCAGCATGAGAATGGAAGCGCAGAGCTTTCCTTCGCAGGGGGAGTGCAAGGGTGGGGGCCAGCCAGCTGCCTGCGCGCCTTGTGTGTGTCTCTCTGTCCTTGGCTGCTGCGGTGGAAAGGGGAGCTGAGCATTGCTGTACTATCGCAGTGAGGCCTGTTTATTCAAGATTGAGTCGAAAAGGGGCACAAAAGATGGATGCCCCGTGTCCTGCTCAGTAGTCCCATCTATGCAGTAGTCAACCGTAGTTAACTTTACATAAGTGCAAGGGGCAATTCCACTACTGGAGGCACGTGGTCCAAGCTTTGTACTGAGGAGCGTACGACGCGAGGGGGCCTGAGGACCCCTCGCTCCCATACAGGGGTGACAGGCTTTTTGCTAAGTAATTTGCCATTGTGCAAATTGTTTTGCAGCCAAACAGGTTGGTTTTAATGTCCATGTACATGTTGCATCTCTGTTGGGTGCTAATCCAATCTGCTTGGTATAACTTGAGCTTCGCACGAATGGTATTGTTAAGCCACGTGTTCAGTGGTATATCTACCAACTCAAGGATGTTCAGAGTCCCTTCCTTCCATACGATTGGGAAGTGGTGTTCAGATTTTAGGAGGTAGGCTGCTAGTATATTAACATATTTGAAGTTGTTGCTAGAATACATTTCCTCATAATGGCAAATAATTTCCAAGCATGCATTGCATTTAGTGATATTAGACCCATTTCAAAACGTAACATGGCAACTGGCAGTGACTGTGGTAAGTTTAATACGCAACACCAAAAACATCCTTCTAAACGATCCCCAGATTCTTGTTTAAGAATGTGTTTGGTCTACGCGCCATAGAGAAGGACAGGTACCGCTTTGATTATATTACGTTACTGCTGGATTACATGTAAATTTGCCATATTTGTACAATATGGCTGTTGTCTGTGAAATGGCTGTATTAAGTTTGGTTTCAATACTTGCTAAGTACGGTTTGTCATTATGTTGGTTGTTTATATTAATTCCTAGGTATGTATATTGTGATACCGCCTGGAGTTTTTTTCTCTTAAGAACCACATAGGCTGTTTCTTGATTCTAGAGGACCTCTTATCACAAAGCATTATTTTAGTTTTTTCAAGTTAATCTGCATGTGGTTTAATTCGGCATAGGAGCCCAACCCATCATGTTATCTCTGGAGACCTTTAGGTGTTTAAGTGTAGAACAAGGTAATCTGCGTAAAGGAGCCAGCGGATGGGTTGAGCTCACGTTTTCGGAGCGTCTGTTATGATGGTGGCAAACTTATCTTGAATATGTAGTATAAAGAAATTAAAAAGAGTGGATGCCAAAATGCACCCTTGCTTGAGGCCTCAAAGTGGGAATAGATGGAGATAGACCAGCTAGAGTCATCCGAACTTGAATAGATAAGCAAGTCAATAAAGGCGGTGATGGAAGCTGGACATTTAGCTTTCTTCAATTTATGCAGAAGCAATACTCTTGATATTGAATTGAACGCTACAAACGCTCAAAGTAATGGTTGTTTTTGTAGAAAGCATTGTGTTTTGAGAGCATTAAGTGCCTAGGCCTGCCACAAAGCCATTTTGAAAGCTATCTCAGTGTTTTGTTTTGCTGTCCACTCATTAAAATCTCTTAATATAAAACGGGCCAAGGTCTTGCCTGGAGCATCGAGAAGGGGTATTGGTCTATAGTTTTCTGGTTCTTGCTGATCACCCTTCTTAAAAATTGGTATAATCAGTGTGTCGCCAGGTCGCTGGTATTTTACTTGTGCAAATGACTTGAATAAAGATGTGTAAAATTGCGGACCATGCCTCCGGATGTTGTTTAAACATCGCGTTTGTTAGTCCGTCAGGTCCTGGGGCTCTTGACTGACAAGATGTTTGTATGAAGTACAGGATGTCGTCTTTTGTAATGTGAAGGTTAAATGGTTTCTGAAAGACCGCTCTCAAAACGCTTTGCATGTTTTGGGGAGCGTATAATTCTGAGAAGTGATACACCCACTGTTACTTTGAGACTCCATTTATTTGAACTGGCAGTTGTGAAATAAAAGTTGCCTGGTTAAGCAAAGACCAGGTTTGCGCTGCGTTTTTATTGACAATAGCCTTCAGCATTGCTTCTCCAACATTTTGAAACATGTAGGCTTTGCGTGCTTGCAGGCAGTTTTTGTACCTTGTCTTTATGGTTTTAAGTGCTGCAAATCTCATATTTAAAGGTAGCAGTAGGGCACCTTTCTTATATTGTCGATACTTAGTTTTCTTATCTTTTATAGAAGCATCGTATGTGTGGATGTTTTTATAGATTATTTTTTTCTTTTCTCCTTTTAGAGTTTAGTTTAGTTTATTTTCTTATATAGCGCACCTCATCCAAGGGTTTCTGGGCGCTTATACTTAGACAATGAAGCAGAGTTACACACATCAAAGATACAAATCAAATACAAAGCCCGCCATGCGGGGAGGAGGTGAGTTACAGTTCACCTTATTGCAGAAATGGGTGCTGGAGGTGTGTTACAGATCACCTCGAAGGCAGAGTCAGCGAGCAGCAGATCCGAGCATAGGCAAGGTAATGGATTTAAACGAGCGGAGTACTGAGCTGGTTGATCAAAAGGCTAGGCAAATTACAATATGACTATCATTTTCAATGGTTACATTATACATAGAATTGGAGCATTGGTAAGTTTATGAAACCCAGCAGTGGACCACACTTTCAGGGCTCTAGGAGTCGTTTGGACTGAGGAGCCAGCCTGCTTTTTTGCTCTAAAGGTCAAAAAAGCAGGCTCTACTCTGTCGGATGGGAGGGAGAATTTAGCAGTCAGGTACACTGGAGCTGTGCTGGCTAGGCACTTATGAGTGATGACCAGTGAACGGAGAGTAATTCTGTCTCGGATAGGTAGCCATTGAGCTTCTCTTCTGAGTGAGATGTGGCTCGAGGGCTGATCTAAAGGCATTTTTTTGCAACACCTGGAGTTTAAGTTCTGAGCTGAGGTGCCAATGAAAAGTATGTTGCAATAGTCGAGCTTGGAGAGAATGAATGCTCTTGCTAGAGTGGTACAGCTAGATGTAGATAAGAAGGGCTTACATGCGTGGCTGCATTCGGTGAGAAGGCGGCTGCTGATGTGTGTTGTGTGAGGATTTCATGGTCAACCAGGTCGAAGGCAGCTGATAGATCCAAGAGCAGGAGAATGGCAATCTTTCCTTTGTCTTGAAGCTCATCCATCTGTATCTTGAGATCTAGCAGTGCCGGCTCAATACCATGTCTAGGTCTATATCCAGATTGACGGAGGCCTAATAAGTTATCTTCAAGGTGTTTTTGTATTTGTATATAGGCTCCGTGGTCCAAGATCTTTAGGAGAAACGGGATAGTTGTAACGGGCCTGTAATTTGTGGGCACATTGGGGTCTAAGTTAGGCTTCTTTAATAGGTGCATGACCCAATCTTCCTTGAGGTTGTTGGGTGCTGCACAGTTTTTGAATGATGCATTTATCAGAGTGGTGATAAATGGGGCTAATTCTCTTGCACTGTCCTTGATAACTGCTGCAGGGCATATGTCACCCTGACAGAGAGTTTAATTCCTAGAATAATATTTTCCACATCTTTGATGTAGACTTGGGAGAATAGAAAGGGGGCACACGGTGGAATATTGTGCTTAACGTCTCCGAGTGAGTGAGAATTGGGGAGCAAGTTTTTTTTTTTTTGGTGTTGATTTTGGATTGTAGGAGTGCTATTTTGTCTGAGATGTCCTTTTAGATGTTTGCGCATCAGGTCTCATTTTTGGAGCAGTCGTCGATGATGGGAGCAGGGGACTCTAGTTCCCTCAGGATAGTGAAGAAAGAGTTCCTTAGTGCTAGATTTAGCATTCTGGATTCTTTCATTATAGATTTCCTTTTTAGTCTTAGTGATGGCTGTTTTGTAGGCAGTGGCAATAGTCATGTATTTTTCTTTATTAGCTGGAGTGGGATTTTCTTTTCCAGAAGGTTTCTGCTGAACTTTTTTCAGTCTGGAGTAAACCAATTGTTTAAGTTGGAGGTGGGTTTGGCTTTTCGTAGTTTAAGCGGCGCAATCTGGTTGCTTGCTTCATTGTAGTGTTGAAGGTGTCAACTAGATCTGAAGGGTTAGTATCAACGTTCAGAGGAGTATTAGTGACAGGAAGCAGCAAAGAGAGAAGTAAGTCAGGTGTAAGGTTATGCTTATTTCTTACTAGTGTGGGAGGGACTGTAGTAGTATTGGAGACAAAGGTTTTTTTTTCCAAGGGGGCTTTTCCCTGAATGGAAAATGTGATGCAATGGTGGTCCGACCGTGCACAAGGTTCGTTATTGAGTATGGTGGTGGTACCACTTATATCATGTGTAGGTTTGAGGATGCGAGAATTAAAGCCAATTTGAGAAATGGCGTTGGTGTCTTTAAGATCATGGAGGCCTAGATTCATGTCTCCAAGGAGAATGATCTGAGATCCCGGCTTGGTATTTTGGGTGAGGAGGGTTGAGATGTCTTCCACAAAAGAGGAGATGGGGCTGGGTGGACAATATGAGGTGTAAGAGTGTAGTACTTGATTGGGATAGGGGTAGTTTGACTGAGAGCAGTTCTGCAGAGGGGGAAGTGCATACTTGTAAATTCTCAGTCCAAGGCGGGATTTAGCAATGAATGCTATGCCGCCTCCTTTCCCTGAAGTTCTGTCTGCTCTAATAATGGTATAGTTGGCAGGGAGGGCTAGTGCTAGAGCTGGCTCTGATGCCTAGTTGAGCCAAGTTTCAGAGATGGCTTGAAAATCCAGTTGGTTGCCGATAATTAGGTGAGCAATATTGGTGGAATGGGCTACTAGAGAGCAGGCATTGATCAGGGCTCCTTTAATGGCTGGTGAGGCAAGTGTGTTGTTTGTGCATTGCAGTGGGAGTGATAGCTGGACTGAAGGGCAGTGTGGTATCTGGAGGGTGTTTGGTGGGTGGGGGGTCGCCTAAAGCTGGACCCTAGTCTGGTATTTCGTGCAAGGGTGAGCATGGCACAAGCGGTGTGGCGAAACAGCGGATCCATTCTTCGGGGGTGAGGTGGCTGCAGGTATCCAAGTGGGGGGATGACCCATAGCGGAGGTGATGTGACTGCAATGCTTTTGAGCGCTAGATGAAGGAGCACAAGCGTGAAGGCTGCAAGGTGGGAACAGGCCATTCGGACGTGTAGCAGGTCAGTGGTAGAGGAGATGATCAGCGCTATGCTGTGGTAGACCGAGACAAATGGCAAGCAACTGGGATGAGGTGCAGGTGGGTGTGGATAGGGGTAGTAGTCAAGAGAGCGTCATGTGCAGTGAATGCAGTAGGTTATGGCCAAAAGAAATGCTAATCACACATATAGTAATCGCACACTTGGTAATGCTATAGGATATTGCGTGAGTACAGTACGGTAATTGAGCAGTAGTGGGTGCTAATCAAATATACATAGCATATGCACATCCGTTGTGAAACCCAGAAGATCAGATCAGGCAATCGGGTCTACTGGACAATAGGTGGAGCCTGAAATGTTAACGTTGCATGAGCTAGTAAGTACAGCGTATACGGTTTTACATGCAAATTACGGACAACAATATTTATACTACAATACATTTCAGGCGCAAGCAAGGAGCACTATAGTTGGTGGAGATACAGGAGGGTTCTGGATCCCTTCGCGCCATGGGGAGGAAGGGGGCTTCTAGTGCAGAGTTCAGTGCCGTGGTCCTGACGGTCCTGGACAGGCACGGACAGGTGAAGGTCTTGTTCTAGAGGCCTTTGCCTGGGGAGGCTGGCTTCCGCCTCCATTTGCGGGCAATTGGCAATAAAGCAGTTGTTCCATAGGTTGCTAGGCAATTGGTATCAACAAATTGGTTTCCTGTTAGATGTTGGCCATCTTAGGCTGCGGGATGTACGGGGACGCACCGCATGAACGATTAAAGGGCAATACGGCCCAGACGGAGGTGATGAGGGTGGTGTGTCAATCCCAGCTGTAGATGCAGCCTATGAATGCCACAGAGGGCAGCAGACATTCTGATTTAGCTGCGGAGGGGGAGCTGTCGTTGTGCTGACCCTGCAGCTCTGATGCTGCTCGGCAGTCGCGTGGAGGGCACTGCTCCTGCAGCACTGGATGGGTTGGAGGGAGCTTGGGGTGTCCTGCCTGGATGATGGCCCGTCGTGCTGCTTAGATCCTTAAGAGGTGTAGCACATCTTTATATGGGAGCTCTGCCGGATTTATTTGCTTGTTGACTTTATCATAGGTTTGCATCAGGGAATAGTTCATTATTTAACAAGTCTTCAGACCATTTAACTCTGTTTTGTGTTGAGCATTAGAGCTCCTGCAAAGTTTTTATTCTTATCGGACTTGATCACTATTACTGGCCATGACCATTTAAGGGTCAGTATTTCGTGATCACTTTATTTTTGAGCCTTAACTTAAAGCTATTGGCTAATTCAAAGATAGCTTGATAGATATCTATCTCTCTCCAGAGAGGACACCATTAACCATAATCATATTTCTTTGTTGAACGAAGGAAGACCATCTTAGAGTTCCTGTATCTGTTTGTTCAAAATCTTTAGATAAAAAGTGTAGATTTAAATCGCCAACAAGAATCGTATGGGTGATGGACGGAACTATTCCTATTAGCTCAAATATTGAATCTAAATCATTAAGAATTGGTCAATTGAGATACCAACAGGGTGCCAGTAGATCTTAATTAGTGCAATATGATAAGTATGGTTTTGGATCCTGACTAGCGGCATAAATAAATTTGGTGTGGCCCAAGGCTGAATTGTTAGGTCGGAGCTGATTTTGATGGCGGTTAAAAAACCAGACATTGGTCTTCCCTTAGGGGCCGTTTTGTACAGTGGAGTGATATTATATGGTTGTTCCACAGAGGAATTTCAGTCAACCAAGTCTCTTGTAATGTGATCATATCATAGGCGTCTAGTTGATTTTCAGTATTGCCCAGTAAATGTGCAAACCCTCTCGTATTTCAACTAGCGAGGGTTATAGTTTGAGAGGCTGTGGTTATTGGGAATTATCCTTGTTCCTTGGAGCAAGGGCGAAAGGTGGCTCTAGTTATGTAGCCTTGTGGTGTTTGTTGATTGTGACCTCTGTGATTTATAGAGTTTGGGAGCATCCTGTGCATTACAGATGGTTGGTTTGCAATGGATTGTTCTCCGTATGTTGGACCTGCTCTAATAGGTGTATCCTGCAATATTCCGAAGCACAAGGGGAAGAGTTCCGATTTAGCTTTCCAAATTAAATTGAGGACAACTCTTGATCGTAGCCATAGCCTGGAGATCGATAGGTTGTGCTCGTTGGGTATTTCGATTTGATCGATATCTAGGGAGCTCACATCTTCTAGGCTTGGGATGTCGGCAAAAATGGCCAAAATACTGGATTTAAGCCATAACTTATACACGGTTCAGCATGACATTTCATAACGAGCTGAAAATGATGGTGAGAGGGAAGTTTCGCTCGGATGTCTTTTTGACGAATATTTTTGTTATAACTCTGTTGTGTTCAAGGGAAATCCTTTGTGGTAATTGCACATTTTTGTCATGGTTTAGATTCTGGGGTAAAATTAGTTATGTAAGGGCTCACTATTGCATGTAAGAGGTATTGTGTTTGGTTCATAGTTCATGAGCGTTGGTTGAACTTGTTCAGAGGCCATTGTTAGGCAGAAACCTGTGCAGTTCCCTTTGGGACCACTGCAACAAGTTTAAGACTGCAGGAGTAAGCAGTAAACCCAATTGGTAGCCGTCTGCACCACCTAGATTTACCTGGTAGCTGTGGCTGAGCAGTCAGATTTCTCTCAAGAAGAGTTAGGCAGTATATAGAGTATACACAATAGGGCTAAAAGTACAGTAGCACAAGCAAACACTGACCAGAGCTTTGGTATAAAAGTATATAATTATTTATTTGAAAACACACTTGTAAAAATATACTGGCACTAATATGTCAAGCAAGCTCAAACATTCACTATAAGTATGTACACCTCCCTAGTCAATTATTCGACAAGTCTAGGTTAAGACACCATTTATTTAGCAAAACAGAGGTGAGCGCGTAACCGTAGATGACACTCCAATAATTGATTTTTAAAAAGGGAGAGAAAAGGCAGAATAGGAAAAAAACACAGTACCAACACTTTTAAGAAACCACAGCAAGTCAAGAAAGGCAGGGTCTGCTGTAGAGTAAAAAGTTCATAGGCCAGGCCCACTCTTGGAGGGAGCAAGGCGGAATGTGCCCAAGAACACACAGTGGAAATGCACTCGGAAGTCTTTGCAGAAAAGTCAAGAGGTTGGATCAAGTCAGAAAGGTAATGTTAGCAGGTCCGAGGTCACCCCAGGATAGAGAGTCAAGGATTTACGGGACACCTTGGACGGTCTGTTGCAAGGGAGACCAGGCGGGACACAGTACCTGAAATGGTGAGAAAGCTCCAGCGGGGGCAGTTGTTCCTGGCAGCGGTTGCAAGTCGGGTCTTCGTCCAGGGGAAGAGATGATCTCGACGTGGAGGAAAGCTGGGGATCGTTGCACTGCCAGGGAAGAAACCAGCCGAGGAGTTTCCCGGTTAAAAGGTACTACCCTTTTATTCGCGGTGGTGGTGGAGCGTGGCTATCCGGCCGCCGGGGTGCTTGGCACGGGCGATTCGACCACGAGACGATCCAGGAAGGCGAAAAAGGCGAACTGGTTGGTCCCATCAGCTCAAAGGGAAGAAGATAGGGGAAGTGGTGAGTTAGTACAGCAGGGCTCCACCGGTGGTGTCGTTGTTGTAGATGGCTCAGCTTCTCCCCTCTTTGTATACTTTAGGTCCTGTGGCGACTTCTGAAGTTCCAGTCCCCAAAGCCCTGCTTTTATGCAGCAAAACCCCCATTCATCAGCCTAGCTGTCACTCAAATATGCTAAGTGGTGAGCCGGGCGGCTCACCACTGGGCCAATCACACAAGAGTGCGACTTGAGTTGCCAAGGCAACTCAGTCCAGGGTGCCTAATCCCCCTCCCACACATCCTGTTCTCTCCAGACAGAGTGGCACCATTTGGAGGGCTTCTGTGGAGAAGCCCGCCAAAAAGTGGAACAAAGGGCTCGACTTGGGTAGAGTTTCAGAGGTGAACACGGACGCCATTTTAAAACCGAGTCCTGGCAAAAAGACCCAACCTGGGAATAAATATTAAATAAATAACCCGGCGGTATCTTTAACATTGCACCAAAAAGTGGTGCGTTTAAAATCAATGGGAAAATCCCATAGGAAATATTCCGGTGGAATATTTTGCGTGGTATCCATTGCCAACAGCCAGAAACTCGACAAGGGTGGACTGGACAGTGCCCCCTTGGAAAACGGACCCAGGGGCAATCGAATTACCCTTACCAGTACTTCCACAATATGATGGTTTGTACTGGTTCTGTTCACAATTTGAGACTAGTAAAGCCAATGGTGACTTTACATGCCCTGGGAGACAGTAGTCAGTCCCAGGGTATGGAGTCTATGTTTGGGGGTCACTATGACATCCCTGTGTTACTGCACTGAGGGTGCTGTGTAACACATATACCAAAAACGCATGAAGCCCTATGGAGTAAAAGACCCCATAGCCCATAAAACACATTCACAGTCAAAGGACATACTCGAGTCATGCCTAAGAGTGGGAGAAAAAAAGTCTCACTCTTAGCAGGAGAAAAAAAGAAACCCCAAAAATCCAGCAAAGCTGCTGGGGGACTCACGAGGTTTGGGAAATTAGCCTTACCAGAGAATTCTCCCTAACAGCCATATAGGCATCAACTGCTTTACGGATTTCCGCTGGTCTCCAGGCAATAGTCTTGTTCTGTGTTTACTAGCCTACTATTGGTAGGCTTTTTAGAGCCAATGTGCACCTTTATATGCTGGTTGGCTAAATCTGGTTGTGAACCGCTTGTTTTTTAGCAGCTAAAATTAGATCTAGAGGAGCGTAAGTTAAAACCGACTCGCTGGATTTCTTCGGATTGTCTATTTTTGTTTGTGCTATTTTTGAATATTTCTTTATTACAGCTGCAGAGGCTCTGAATGTTTGCTTTTTAGGAATCGTGATCGCTTTAAAGAATTGTTTCGCAATTGTATTACAAACATAAGTTATTCCGGTGACTACATTTTCTTTATAAAACTTTATTTTGGGTAGGAGACTTTTCTGTATTTCATATGGACTAGGGAGCAAAGTATTTGCGTTTTATACTTTAGGTCGTTTTTTTATATGGGACATCTGTTTTGTTGTCTTTCATTGACCATTTGTCCTAGGTATTTATACTGGTGTATAATAGCAACATTTTGGGTTCCCATCCTTCAGAATATTTCTCCAATCTACTTCAGGAATTTCACCCTGAACATCATTCGACCAAATTTCTTGCAATCTAGACCACGCAACTCAGAGTTTCTCATCAATAGGCATGAATTGCATATAAGTACGCACACCGTATTCCTGACCCTCCAACATCTCTGGTTTCTTTCCAATAGAACCATCAGCCATTTCCATCCTACTATTTATCATAGTCACTAAAGACAAATACCTATTCCTTTCACTTCGCCTCAAACTGAATCTATCCTGTAATTCTACAAAACTCAACAACCGGTCCAACGAATCCAATTCAAACATTTATTCTCAATCGGCAACGCTCCATTATACCATAAAGAAGCATCAGGACTGAAACCATAACTCTGTCCCTTGTCTCTAAAGCACGCCCCCATTACCTGTCTAGTTGCCACTATTGGAGTTAACTTCAATCTCCTAACTGGTAATTTATCCATACTGTATACATTCCCTAGGTCAAATGGAGCACAAATTTCCCTCTTCATGCGCCACCAAATTGGTTCATTTGCATTCCAGTCTCTAAAGTAATATGAGCTTTTTTTAAGCAAAAAGGCTTCGTAATATTTAAATCACGGAATCCAAATCCCCATCCTCAACCTTTTGTACCAGCATGTATTTCGGAACCAGAGGTCTTTTCCCAGAACCCCACAACAAAGAAGACATTTTTTTTTTCAATATGTAATAACTGTTTTTTATATAACCACAACGGGATGGACTGGAGAACATATAAGATCTTTTTAATCGCATTTATCTTTGCCCACAAATTCAATGTCAATGTCAATCTTTCCCATCTCTTAATCAATAATGACATATTCGCAGTTACCAAGTCCAAATTAAATTGTAGCAATTTCTTCAAATCCCCAATAATAAATATTTAACCCACCCCCCGGCGACCACTTACAATTCCACAAAATCAAAACATTACAATCACAGTGGCTAGACAAAGGAAAGACCTCAGTTTTATCCCAATTCACTTTCTGTCCTGATAAATCACCCACTTCCTGAACATTTTTAATTACCTCACCACATACTTCAGGATTAGACAACATAAGAAGCATGTCATCAGCATACGATAAAACTTTAACTTCAACTTTCCCAACCACAATTCCTTTAATAACCTCACATTGTCTGATATAAGTAGCAAGTGGTTCTAACGCCAAATCAAACAAAAAAGGGGACAACGGACAGCCCTGTCGCGTGCCCCTCAATAACTGAAATGAATCCGATACCCGGGCCCTAACATCTCTATGAACACACTCTACCATTGTCATGAAGATTGGGCCAAATCCCATTTTCATTAAAGTGTATTCCAGAAACTTCCAGTTAACCCTATCAAAGGCTTTTTCAGCATCAAAAAACCCAATGACTTCATTCGAGACCTTTCCAAAACGCTCACCAACCACATTTAACATAGTTCTGATATTGTAACGCTCACCTGATTCCCACGGAGGCGCTGATCCCGGCTGGGCTGCTATCGTTTCTTCAATTGAGAAGTGTAGAGCTCGGACGACTCTCAGGACTGGGCTTCCTCTTATCGAATGTCTGACTTGCAGGGTAAGTTTTCTGCAGGTGGAAGAAAAAGGGTTAATCACTGTTTGATGGGATTCCTTCTCCCACCAATCGCCAGTTTCTCCCACAGCCTAGCTTTCTACTTGTCTCGGCGAGCTCTCACCTTAGGCGTATAAATGCTGAGCTCTCCATCCTGCGTCTGGTGCAGGGGTGCGTGGATTCCAGTTACGTCACTGGATGAGTTCAGTGTTGAGGCTCAAGTCTTTTGCGGCCTTAGTTGTGGCACTGGTGCTGGGATGCCGAAGAGCGATGCCGCCGTTACTGCACGAGGTGATGCCTGTAAGTATACTGTAGTCTTTAGGCTTTAAAAGATGGGCACCTCAATAATGTCCCTTTTCCTTTGTTTCAGGCCTCGGGATGCTGTGGTCGTAGTTTTCCGTTGCCGCTGCACGTGCCGATGCACGTAAGTATAATGTTCGTTGGCCGCTTTTAATGGCACCTCTAATAATGTCCTTTTTCTAGTTTTCAGGTGCCGGGATGCTGCGGTTGATGCGGCCGCTTCTGCGCGTGCAAAAACTGGTAAGTTAAGATGAATGCGACTGCCTTCACCCGAACCCCTTTTTAATTATGTCCTTTGCCTTTCAGGTGCAGAGAAGCTGCCGAAGAGAAGGCCGCGGTTAGCTCCGTTGCAATCACAGATGGATCAGGTAAGCGGGCGCGGCTGCGAGCGAGTTGCACTTTTCTAACCTTATGTTTATTCTTTGCAGGTTTTGCCGGTGACTGGATTCCGGGATCTGGTAAGTATTGTTCTGTGTCTTTCTTCATCCACAGGTTGCTGCGCGGAAGCTGAAGATGACTCTGGACCTGGAATGCAGGAGCCAACTCGGTGAGCGTCCTGTTGCTGCTGCTGCTGCAGAATAACGCGAAGCACGTGTTTTCCTTCGGGCGTGGTTTAAATAGCAGAGAAGTGCTTCCAGTGTGTGTTCTTCCACCGGTTCCACCCAGGTAAGAAAAGAGTTCCTGAATGGAGGGAATAGTTCCTCCCAGCCCTGATGGCTGGGGACTTCAACCAGACTGGATTGTTCTGGGTAAATATGCAGCATGGTCTGCCTCAGGTAAGTCCACCTAAGCTTTATTACACTGTTTATCAATATGAGCCCGGCACCTATGGCGCCGGGACTGAAACCCTTCATGAGCCTGGCGCCAAAGGCTCCAGGACACGGTCCAAAAGGCCCCCTGTAGGGGTCTGCTGGGTCCGGAGTAGTGGAAGACGGGTCTGCTTCCGAGGGCGCTGGGCCAGTCCTGGCCCCTCGGGAGTAGCGCCCATGACAGATATTGTCATAGCCATACCGCCTTGGAATGAAACCCACCCGAGACCCATCAATCAGATCCACCACACAACCTCAATCTGTTGGCCCAAATTTTAGTGAACATTTTAAGATCTACATTCAACATTGAAATAGGTCTGTAATTTCCACACCTAGTATGATCCTTATTAGGTTTCGGGATCACAACAATCAATGCTTCTTTCATTGATTCACACAGCATACCCGATGCTATAAATTTGTTCTAAAGTTCACACAAAACAGGTGCTAATTGAACCTCAAATTCTTTATAAAATTCCGAGACTATACCCTCAGGACCTTGCGATTTTCCATCTTTCATCTGTGATATAGCCATACTAACTTCAGCAACCTCAATTGCAGAGTCAAGTAAAGTCCGCTTCTCAAGAGCTGGTTTAGAGAGTGACATTTTTTTCAAAAAACATTTCTAATCTATCATCCGTTGGGGGCACTGTCCTCCCTATACAAAGATTCATAAAAATCCCTGAAATATTCACAGATGTCTCTATTCCTATGTAAAGTAATGCAACCATCAGTTTGAATAGTAGAAACACCTGTATCAGTCACCATCCCCCTAAGTTTATAAGCCAATAATTTGCCATTCCGATCACCAGATTCCCAAAACCTCTGTTTCGAATAAAACATACTTTTACTTGCCAAGTTTTGTATGAGTCTTTAATTCCACTTCTAATTTATGCAATTTGAGCTTTTTCTGACCCGAAACATCATTAGCACAAACCCTCTGTAAAGTCTTGATCTCCGCCTCCAGATTACTAATCATTTTCTGATTATTCTTCTTTGCATGGGCAGACCTACTTATTCTCCCTGTAATACTGCCTTAAAACAATCCTAGACAGACTTAATACCAGCTGAACCAACATTTTCCTCAAAGTAATGTCCAATAAAAGCATCTAAACCCTCAGTAACCAAGTCATCATTTAGTGCGTTAGCTTGCATTCTCCATCTCCTTGATTTGGCACCCACATTGTCCTGAATGAACTGCAGATCCAATAAAGCATGATCAGAGATACCCCTTTCCAGTATATTTGTGGACACTGTCTGACTACTCAAGGTATCACTAATTAAGAAATAATCAATTCTGGAGAACGAGCCATGAACGGGTGAATAAAACGAGAATTCTTCATCGTGATGAAGTTCCCTCCATATATCTACAAGTTTATATTTATACACACGCCTTCAATTCCTCACTAAGCTTCTCATTGTAATATCTACATTCTGATTTTCGATTCAAAATACTATTCATCACTAAATTAAAGTCGCCACCGAACACAAATGACTCACCCTCCATACCATTCAGCAAAAGGCCCAATCGTCTAAGAAAAGACACAGCCGGTGAGCACGGTGCATATACAGTACCAATCGTCATTTTTTTCCCCATCATGAAGTATGTCAAGCAAGCAATAGGATTCTACCTTCCTCATCCGCAACCGTCTTTTCAATTTTAATCAGTAGGCCCTTTCTAAACAATATACTCGCCCCTCTAAATCTAGATTCATAGCAATTCGAGACAACCTTAGAGTATTTGGAATTGGTCAAGTATTTTTCAGTTTGTTCATCCAAGTGTATTTCTTGAAGGAAAACCACACCAGCTCTACTTCTCCATAATCGTGCCAAAACCTTGCATCTTTTCACAGCATTACCAATTCCCTTAACATTCCAGGAAACAAAAGTCAATGCAACCATAACCCTCAATTCAGGTAGGTTCAATGCATATAGTATACATCAAGTTCAAAGGCAAGGCTCCAAAAAATGAAAGGAACAAGTAAGGATAGGATAGACGCAACAACAAAAGACACAAATTCAAATGAACAAACATACAGCATAAGCATTGCACAACATTTCCAGACCGATAAACATCAGTCTTAAAATAAGCATAAATATATACAGCAAGTACAACATTCTGAACTATACCCACCAGAAACGAAACTCCATGCCCAAGTATCATAAATGACAAAGAAAATTGTTCCTACAATATTAATATGAATCATGTGAACTTCCTTATCCCTACTAACTATTCACGCCAATTCCAAATAAATCTATACCAATGGAGCATACATAAAATGAAATGTTTTCACACCAAACACAACCATTCAACTCACCTCACAACTGTCTAAAAGCAACTATGAAATACAGATGTCTCTAATATCCAACCTGAATCACCACCTCCTGAACATAGACAAAATATGTACACAACCCCATAACCACAATCCCAAGGCCTTCACTATTCTAACCACTAATATGTGATACTCTCACCGAAATAATCCTGCAAATCCACCCAAGTGTGTTTAAACAATCAGTTGCCCCCATGCCCTGCCAGACATACATTACCTAATGCATTACAGCACATTCCAAGTACAAGTAAAGGCATATCCTAACGTATAGTTTCCCCATCTGTCACAATAGTACCCTCCCTACAATACAGTACAGTAATCTTCAGCCTTCAGTTTTGTACAGGAAAACATGTCACCCCCCAAGTCCATCACAGAAAGAATCATCCGAGAACCTCTCTAAGTCATAATTTCACAAAGACATAAGCAAGTATATCATGCATATAATGACTGCACTTAGGTCAAACCTAATAGATCTATTGAGTCAAACATATAATAACATGTAACAACTGCAGACATTACCAAGGAGCCACCCCCCATGGATTATGGGGTATTGCAGACTAGTGTGTTCAAGTTCCTATTGCAGCCGTTAAAAGCAAAATGACATTGCAAAGTCAATCATCTTTCTTTCTTTCTCCCGAGCCCTTTTGTGCAAAGCCACAGGATGAATTTAACACAAGCGATGATGTGCCAGTATTGGTTCATTCATTCAGAAGCTTCCATATCTGTGCACTTGATTTTGATGCTAAGGCTGTTAGCCTTCGTTAATTTGCTTCTTGTGACTGAAGTTATTTGTGTTGTTTTACAAAGTTATTATACTTAGTACAGATCTTGGCGGCTTTCTTTGTATTCCTTAAAGTTGGCAGTTTTAATATTTTTTAATTCAACCCTCATTTTCGCTTTGGTGTTTTTGATAATTGGATGAAATGGATATTTGTGTATATTCCGGTCGAGGGGCGATGTCTAAAGAGCAATCTTCTTTTTGTAAATTATCTAGAAGACCTTTTAGTTTGTGAGCAGTCCATTTAATTCTGTTACAGCCTTCTGTGAGTTGGAACTGGGATGTATAATATTGATTTTTATAAGTGTCTGGTTTGAACCAAATTGTCTCGAGTATATTATGGTCGCTATCTGTAGTAGGCACGATTATGAATTTAGCTACAGAAGAGATGGCTTCTGCTGATATAAAGACATAGTCTAAGATTGCAAATGATTTGTCTCTTTTCCATGTCTGCTGCGGGGGAACATCACAGTCAACTGTTATTTCATTAAATTAACCACCTATGTTCTCATTTTTAAGATGTTATTCATTTGAGAAAAACACTACACATAAGATCTCCTACTACTAGAATTGTATATGGCGGTTTTTCAAAAGTAATCAAATCAAGCATCTGATTTACAAAATCGAAAATGTAATGATCCAATAGTGCTGGCTTCCAGTAAAGGTTTAAGATGGCAGTGTAAGTTGCCAGAGGACACATAGCATTTGGCAATATAAGTTTTGTCAATTGAATGCAAGGATGTGGGGAGACCCAAGCTGTAAGGCTACCATTCATATCGAATTTAAGGGCGATCAAAAGGCCCGCCATTTGGCCAAGGTGAACAGCCTAGAGAGGTCGTAATTTGGCCATGAAGGTTGTCGTTATCCACATTTCTTGTAGTATGATTGTCATAGTGCCAGAGGGTGGTTGTTATTTGCACACCTACAATGTTTAAACCCTCTGGTGTTCCACCCGGCCATCTTTACATACGGAGGGGTCAAGTTTGGTTGGCATTAATGGTTTAGGTTATGCTTTGTCTCCTTAATAGCATTCTTAAGCCACATCCATGTAGTTTCCTGATCTGCTTGGTTGTTATCAATGTACACTGCCCAAGTTAGCTGGCTTCTGTTACCCTGTTACCCTCACAGTGGATGATTAGTGGATCTACTTTTTCTGGACTGGCTGCCATTTTGTTAGGGGTTTTAAAGTTGAGATTTTGTCTGTCCGCTTTTGCACTTGAGCTTTGTGTATTTCTTGTGGTGTTCCATTGCTTGGTAATCGATAGTGTGAAACCTTTGTGTGCTAATGTATTTTTTTCTCTCTAAATAGTTTCTTTAACTATTTATGAAGGAGCAGTTAAAGTTACTGTATCCATTTTACGTGTTTTCTGAAAATAAACGGATTCAATATCATGGGAATCAATTTTTTAAAAAATTTTGGATGTTCTTAAAGACAGAGTTGTTCTATTGGGAAAAGTATCTAATTTTTGTCTCATTCATTTGTAAGTTTAACGTGTCATGGCGGTGTAAATTTTTTTTCTTTCGCCTTTGTGGAAACCCTCTTTGGAGAAGATGGTACGTGTGTGTTTGGTGTCTCCAGTACGTGAGGACCATCTCAATTCAGCGGTTTGATTTCTTTTGGGGTACCTGAACAGGATCGTGCGTGTGCGTGCGTGCGTGCGTGTGTGTGTGTGTTAGTGTTACGGCGTTTCTTTGGACTTACAGATGGTTTGTCCTTTGCTTGATTGTGAAATAAAAGATTGCTGTTGCAGCAGTTTGCAATACGTTCCCTTTTTTGTTCCATGGTGGCAAGTGTCATTTTTTAAGCGAGATATTTTCTGTCACATGATCGATCTACCTGGTCTTGTTCAGGGTCAGCTTTTGGTACCTTTTTTCTTCTTGATTTATTGCCAGTTGTTGAAATTGGTTACTAAGATATGGGTTGAGAAGTCGTTTCTGTTGCACGAGGTGGAGTTATCAACACATCTATAAATCTTTTAGATTTAGTATTGGATGTTTTGTTTTGGTTTTCTTTTCTTCTAGATTTCTGATTTCCTTATTTTTTTTTACTGTGTGGTAATTGAAAGACCTCGTATACTGGGTCTTGAGTCGGGTATTTCCATAGTAGAGGTCTGTAAAGCCAAATCTGATTTACCGTTTTTGTTTGCCGGGATCTCTAATACATCCCTTTTCTATAGATTTTAGACTCGCCCCGATAGTTTCTTCACGTTGCATGTTTTGATTTGAAATGTCATATGGTCGAGTTATCGATGGCAGAATTATTTGGTCATTTAGATAGCTAAGATTTTTCTGTTTTAATAAGGCAGCTATCCAATTGATTTTTGCAGAGTAAATTTAATAAAATGGTGTGCGTCTAGTTTTTTTTTTTTTTGTCCTGGGATTTATATATTTTAGTTATGGTATATACGCCATTATTCATTGACGTTAAAGTAGTTTCATGATTTGAGAGGGGTAGTTGCTTTAACCCAAAGGAAGGTCTCGGATGGGTTTTGCAAAAGACACCGCCGAAGATGCAGAAGAATTTATAGAGGAGTTAGGTGAATCTGGGTACAATATCAGCAAGTCAGACAGGTTTGTCACGTGCATCTTTGGTGATAATGTGTTTCTGGAATTATATTGCCATTATTACAAAACAAGGTAACCACTTCCTTCAGGGGTCTTCACTGCATCAAAACAATTTTAGGAATATAATTCATAATATTTTGGCAATTCACCAGGGATTCCATTTAATTTGAAGTTTGAAGATTCTTCAGGTGAAGATCCGCTACAGTTAATTCAACAGTCTCCTTGGGTAGGATATGCTAAAGGGTCTTAATCAGTGATTTGTAAACAGTTGTTTGTTGGCTCCAGCGTATCGTTCTGACAGTTGGTGCTTTTGTAGAGGGCAGGAGGTCTATTGCAGATTCGGCATCAGCTGTTATCATAGGATTTGAGTCTTTGGGTGTTCGCTGCCAAAAAATCCTAATATATATGTTCAAAGATTTCGATTGCTTGCTTTTCCTAGGAGTGATTTTGCACTGTTTCCCAGGTGACCTAGACAGTTCTTGTTACTCTGCGCAAAGAGAAACCTATTGAGTTCCAATTAGAATATTGGCATGGCTGGCCATAGCTGTTTTAGAGTATAAAGAGCCTTGCAATAGAGAGACAGAAGCACAAGCCAAGTAGCTAATTTAGAGCGACAGCGTTGAAAGCTTGAAAGAGAAAAAAACAAAAAGGGATGGGGGTGTAGAGTAGTGGTGAGGCTGATCAGCTCCTCAGCTGAACAGCCAACAACACTCTCGAGCACTCCCATAATGCGCGCACGTCTGAGTTAAAATAGGATTGCTGGGAAAAGTGGACGGGGGCCTAATCAGCCGCTGTAAGTGAAAGGATAGGCTTTGTTTAGATACTGAAGCAGTTTTCATAAACTATATTCAACGTTGTTTAGAATGATTTTAGATGTCCAGCGCACCACCAGTAGAGTATATGCAGACATGAGTAGATGCAATATACATATTTTCTCTGGTCAGGGAAGCAGGAGAAAAACAAAGATGAAGGGAAGTCCAAATAGACCAACACAAACAGCAGTCTAGAGCACTTCCACGATTGTTCTTTATAATAGGCCAATGACTTTAATGATTTTTTTCTGTGGCCAAGATTAAAACTGACCAACACGATCTTCAGACTGCAGCCCAGTTGTCTCCTTATGAGAAACTGGGAACAATGTCTATGCCAACTCCTTCAGTTGGATTCCTGAAAGTTTGAGGACCTTATCAACCCTTTGTCTTATCAGGTCTTAAACCTACCCAATTTAAGTTTCACAACCTCACTGCTATGACTGCATGTCAATTTGCAACCACTATCTGCTGCACTTTCTAATGTTGCCAGGCTCCTTTCATCTTTCCTGTATCCCCACTGCATTGATTTCTTCTGTACTAATGAAAGCTACCCTCGATCCTATGCTCTTCTCATCGGACCGCTGGCTCGGCGTGAATTGCCAAGATTGTAGAAAAGTTAGCAACTATATAACGGCAAGAGTATGAAGCCGGTCCAGAATATGATTCCATTCTACAATTTGGGTTTGGCACTTGCATGGGATCAATCTGCATTTGACTTTGCTTGGGACAATATTCTCTTTGCTGCAGATGACGTGTCATGATTTACATCATAACATGCATGCAAAGGCCTAACCTCCTCCCCAAAGATGGCCTAAATGACCACCTGGGGCTCTGGTGGGCTTTGCTGCAGAGAAACCTGCTGTATCCAAATCAAGTTTCTGTTGAAAGTTTGGGTCTCTGGTTTAGTGCAAGGGAAACTGCTACCACTGAGCAATTTACAGGCTTACTATGGGACAACAATATTGTTGAGTCTACCTTCTGGGTGAATATATGCATCAGGTGTTATTACCCTTGTGATGATGTACAGTACGTTATATGCTATCTAGGTCTTCCCTACTGTGTTATCACTAAACTAGCCAGTGTTTGCACTTATAATGTATAGTGTCTTTTATGCTTGAAAATAGAAGCACATTAATAAGGTTCTCACTCTCTTGGTTAGCATGTATGTATGGTCTCTTATAGATTGTGAGCATTAAAAATAGAATAGTTAATATACAGTTTCTAGTATTGGCAATTAAGTTCAGTAGATACCCAGCATCCTACTCTGATTTTCCCTTCTAAAATGTTAATATTCCCTCCACCAATTGTGTGTGGCCATTGTAGCCCACTGACAAGCCAGGGGACAGGCGACTTTATATGGGCCAACCTCTGGATAATCCTTTAGGTGGAACCTGTTAACTCTGTCAAAAGATCCATTGCTTGTATGGGCAGTTAACTAAAAACAAAAAGCGAACTACAAACATGTATAAAAAAAGATTACTGGTAAAGCATTTTAAATCCCCCTGCAAGGGATTCTTCATGCCCTTCCTCTGGGCTTTGATGGCGTCACTTATCGTAGCCAAAGCAGTAAGAGGGGCGACACATGTCATATGTAGTTGTGCCGAAACTCTGTACAGTGCTAAACTCATTGTTTCACCAGCACATGGCAAGCTGAAAGGCTAACCTAACAAAATACATTATGGTTTCTCTTAACTGCTCTCCCGTGGGAAAGAAAAATGTGTTGATAAAATGGGTACAAATGGCTCATTCAAGTTCCCAAAATATAGAAATGGTCCAAAAAAAATTCAGTTGGGAATAATTGGCAACACGTTAATTTGTAGCCCCATATGCAGTTTGTCTCTGGGGAAAGGCATCTGAAAGCTGTTTTCCGCTTGTTTCCAAGTCAGTACAGCTTTGTAATTTAGCTCTGCCTCCCAAGTTTTTAAAGCAACCATTACATATCTGAATTTGGATGAATTGGCAAAGTGCCAATGTTTAAGCTCGTAGACTAGAATTAGTCTTGACCTAGTCATTAAAGTGTCTGCTTGCTGCTTTACCCAGGCAGGGTCAAGTCTTGTGGCCCCGCAGTTGTCCTCCAGGCTCTGCCCCTCTGTGTCCACTGTTGTAGCATTATGTGAAATTTCAGGTAATCATCCCAGCCTGCTAAAACAGCTGTTTGTAAATGATGAGTCCCTCCCCAGTTTCCCGATTTGCCAATCCTAACAGATGATGATTTCATGCATGTAATCCTTCGAACTGGTCATCTTTCGTTACATTTGAAATTAAGGTAACTTTTCATTGATAATGTGCATGTAAACTGGCATTGTTTTGAACAATGACCTTTGCCAAATGTTACACGACACCACTGCTTTATCAAACGTTTTCAGCCATCAGTTTGTCCCAATTAGGCTTTGGCATTTGGTTGGTGTTTCATCTATATTAGCTTGGATGGTTTGCTTTTGTTGTTGTTGACAAAAGCAGCTTAAAATGTGTATATATGTACAAAAATCCCTATCCTGATATGCATTCCATGCTGTGCATGTTTTGCAGTGTCTTTTCAAAATACACATCTTGTGTTCAACAATTATCAATTTTGCATTGTTGCACGTGATGGTGCTGTATTTTAATGCTGATGACGGTGCTCATTATAGCAGAGCTGAAAGACCATTTGCTTGCAAAGCAATCTATAAATCGCATGCATTCAAAGTGAGGTATTTCCTTCAGTCCAATGCTCATCTTGTGCTTTTCCTATGAACAGAAAATGCATTTCTTTTAAATACACCAAGCTTTTGTGGCTTCCGGTGAACCAGTTGACCGCATCATGCTCTCTGTATGGTTCAATAATGTTTTGTGTACATTATTATTATTATTATTATTATTATTATTTTTTTTTTTTAAAGGAGGGACATTTGGGAAATGCATCTTCTGTCCGCCAATAAAAAGGTTACATTTGTGGCTGCAGGCCTTTGTGGCCTGGCTTGGATTGAAATTATAGGTATTTAATGCAATTTATGGCAGACGTCTGGCTACATGTCGTTGTTGATTGTTATCGTTTGCTTTCAATACTCTGGACCCCATGATATTATAATTTCTCAGGCATTAATGCATTACAACGTCTAAGGCTGAAGTTCTGCTGTTTGGTACCACACATCATTACCATCTACAATCTCCTCCCTCTGACCCTTTTTGGTCTCTCCACTTCTTTCGTCAGTATTGTTAGGAATTTAGGAGTGGTCTGGGAGCCATACATTGCTCTTACACTCAAGATGAACAAAGTGGTCCAAAAAGCATTTTCCCTCTTTGGTTGCTCACAAGTCTCACCATTTTATTCCAAAAGATCATACAGCTGTAGTGTGGGCCCTTTAAATTCTAACTTGGATTATGCCAACTCCCTGTACCCAGGTCTCCCTGACAATGTTTAACTGCCTCCATGCAGTTAAAAAACGCAGCTGTTCGACTAATTTCCAGATTACCCAAAATCTCATTGCTTTTCAAGCTTGCTTTCATCTATTCATTGGTTTACAGTTCATCAGCGTATCACCTTCCAAGATAATTATGTCTAGTTTATTTTTAGAGCCTACATTGTTTAGCAACTGGCCACCTTAATGCCAAGATTCAGCTCTCATTAGTCTAAAGCATTGCCATCTTTGAATAAAAACCTATTTGTTGTGCCTAGGTCATGCTCCATTTCAAGAGTCGATAGACCGTTTTTCACTGTGAGCTTGAGTTTGGAACCTTCTACCGTTTGAGTTGCGTCATCTAGACTCTTTCTGCTGTATTTCGTTAAAAGAAGTTTCCTTTATTATTTATGGGAACTTTTTTCTTTTTTGGGTCCTTCTCCATTGGTCGCCAATTTATGATATGTGCCCAAATGCAGGTTTCCCTGCCTAGTTTCCTTGGCATATGTGTACTACGAATCTACCAATACAACTTTGACAACTTTGAACCAGAGGGAAAGCATGCAACGCTCACCTGACTCCCACGGAGGCGCTGGCCTGGTTCGTGCTGCTGTGACCTCTTCTAAGGTGATGCGCAGGGTTCGGAAGACGGACTGGACCGGGCCCCCAAATCTGGCTTGTCTGGCTCTCAGAAGTATCCTTCTGTAGGCGAAAATAGGGGATTAACTGTCTGCGGGGTAATGCAATCGGCCTCCCGCTTTTCCCTCTCACCCTCCTCGAAACCCTTCTGTGATTCCCCGTAGCGTCTCACCTTGGGGTCTGGAAGGACGAGCTCTCCATCCTGCTTCTGATGCAGGGGCGCGTTGGTATCCAGTTACTTCACTGGATTTTCGGATTGGTGAGAACCAAACTTGCTTGGCTTCCAGGTAAGTTTTTTGATAAGAGGTTCCCCTTGTGTCCATGCATTAATGTACTAATGCTAGCGTCTTTTTCCCCATAGGGGCCGGGGTACGGAATGCCGGGGAACAGGCACTGACCCGAGATGAGATGTGAAATCCTTGTAGAAATCAGGTAAGTCTTTAATGAGTGTTTTTTGGTAATGTCTTTTCATTCGCTCATTAACGCTGATGTCTTTTTTTTCCCCTTAGGGGCCGGGGTCCGGAAATGCCAGGATGCGGCGCGGACCCGAAATGAAGAGGGAATGAATCAACAGGTAAGTCTCTAACATGGAGATTTAGCTTTCCTTATTCCCTTCTCTCTCTCTCACCTTTTGTTCTTGTCTTTTTCTCCCTAGGCGCTGGGGCGTGACTACGAATCCGGATGATCGCTGCTGAACATGGAGACGCCCTGTAAAGGTGAGTGGAATGCGGCGCTGCAGCGATCGACGCAATGAGCTTTTAAATAAGTTTTTTCCTTTTCAGGATTGTCGGCAAGATGTCTTCGGGATGCGGATTTAGCAGGTAAGGACTTTTCCTTCTTCTGTTCTCTTCTTCTCTTCCTTTGCAGGTGATCCAGGATGCTGGCAGGCGTGGCAGAAGTCAGGATGCAGGAGCAGACACGGTGAGCGTCCAGCTGCTAGATGCAGATCAACGCGAAGCACATGTGGCTGTTCGGGTGGGGTTTAAATAGCCTTGGAAGACGTTCCAGGTATGTATCCTTCCTCCAATCAGGTATGTATCCTTCCCCGACCACGCCCGGATGGTAAATTAGTCCCACAGGTAAAGTAGTTCCTTTCAGGCCTCAAGGAGGCTGGGATCCTGCAGCATGGTCTGCATCAGGTAAGTGCACCCAAGCACTCCCATAATGAGCCTGGCGCCCATGGTGCCAGGACACTGTCCAAAGGGCCCCTATATGGGGTTGCTGGGTCCTTCCTTGGGGACTGGATGTCCGCTTTCGGGGACGCAGGGCTTGAACCGGCTCCCCGGGAGCTGGCATCATGACAGCACTCCACCCCCCCCTCTCTCCCACAAGGCCCCTCCCAAGGTTGTTCCCTCCGGGGGTTTTGGTTTGTCTGGGAAGAGTCGGTGGAATTTCCTGACTAATCGAGGTGTATGCACATGGTCGCTGGGTTCCCACGACCTCTCCTGAGGTCCGTACCCCTTCCAATCAATTAGGTAGAACAGTTTTGACCTAAACATTTTTGAGTCTAAAATGTTCTTCACTTCGAATTCGGGCTTCCCATCTATTAGAATAGGTTCTGGAGGTTTGAGTAGTCGGGTTCCAGGTACCACTGGTTTCAGAAGTGACACATGAAAAACAGGGTGAATTCGCATACAAGCTGGTAAATCAAGCTTAACAGCCACTGGGTTAATTATTGCCGTAATAGAATAAGGTACCAGATATTTTGGGTTAAAGGTTCGAGGCCCTTTGAGTGGTAAATGTCTGGTAGCTAACCACACTTGATCCCCAATCTGATACGGAGGTGCTTCACTCCGATGTAGATCAGCATTCTCCTTGTATTTTCTCTTGGCTTGTTGTAAATGCGTAGTTGCCTCTTTGAAGGCTTGGTTAATTGTAGAATGCAGATGTTCTACTGCAGGCATTCCGAGGTTCTGAGGTGAGTCAAGGTTTGAGGTTCGAGGGTGATGCCCAAACAAAGTATAAAAAGGACTGTGGCCAGTTCCAGAGTGTACCGAATTATTATATGCGTATTCGGCTATCCAAAGAATGTCTTTCCAGTTGCTTTCAGATTGCTGTAACATACACCGTAAATATTGCTCATGGGTCTGATTTGTCCTCTCGGTCTGACCATCGGTCTGAGGGTGGTGACTGATCGATAATCTTACGTCGATCTGCGCCATTTGACAACATTTGCGCCAGAAGTGGGAAATGAATTGGCTTCCCCGGTCAGAGATTAGTGTAGATGGGAATCCATGTAGCCGAACGATATTTTCGAGGAATTCTTTGGCTAGGACAGAAGCTGAAGGTAAACCTTTCAAAGGAATAAAGTGGGCCATTTTAGAAAACAAATCCACAATTACCAGAATAGTATTGTACCCCGAACAAGGCGGCAGGTCTGTAATAAAATCCATTGATAGGGTGTGCCAGGGTGCTGGCGGTATGTCTAGAGGTTGAAGGAGACCGGCTGGTCTTTTCTTTTGACTTTTATTTTGGGCGCAAACACAACAGGACATCACAAAAGAGTTAACATCTTTTCGCAAAGAGGGCCACCAAAATTGTCGTTTCACCTTTTCCTCTGTCTTGGCAATACCGGGGTGTCCCTCTATTAATGCATCATGATAACCGGAAATAACTAGTTCGTGTAATTCCTTATGTGGCAGGAATAAGCGTCCTTGGAAATAAGGTAAACCATTATCTATGGTAAAGTCTGATCCCTTTTGTATCCAATCCTGTAAGGTTGTAGGGTCCAGGAGTTGTTTCACTCTGGCTTGAATGTCTTCAAGCGTCTGTAACGAAGTCATGCCTAGAATCCTCTATTCGGGAATTATTGGTACTGGTTCTGAGTTTGTATCCGATTCTCCCATTCCAATTCGGGATAAGGCGTCTGCTTTGCCATTATTGCAGCCAGGTCGATAGGTAATCACGAAATCAAATTCAACAAAAACAAAGCCCATCGGAGCTGCCGTGATGACTGAGCCTTGGCGGTTTTCAAATACTGTAAATTCCGGTGATCAATGATCACTGTGATGGTATGTCGAGCGCCAAGCAGATAATGCCGCCAGGCTTTAAAAGCGGATTTAATGGCTAACAGTTCTTTGTCAGTGATTGCATAATTAACCTCTGGTGCCGAGAATTTTCTGGACCAAAATGCTACGGGATGCAGTTGGTTGGTTTCGGGATCTCTTTGGGACAGGACAGCTCCCATGGCTAGGCTGGATGCGTCAGTCTCGACGACATAAGGGAGATCTGGACGCGGGTGTTTCAATATAGGTGCGGAGGTAAACTTAGCTTTTAAATCCTGAAAGGCCTGCTTGGCTTCTTCAGACCATTCAAAACGTTTATTTTTCCTCAAGAGTGCAGTAATGGGTTGTACCACGCGTGAAAATTCCGAGATAAACCTGCGATAGAAATTGGCAAAGCCGAGCATACTTTGAACCCCTTTTACAGAGCTAGGTGATGGCCATTTGAGGATGGCATCCACTTTTCTTGAGTCCATTCGGACTCCTTTGGGTGTCGGGATGAAACCTAGAAACTCAACTTCTGTGGTATGGAAAACGCATTTCTCCAATTTAGCAAATAGTTTGTGTTGGCGCAGTTTTTTAAGTACTGCCCTGACGTGTTTTCTGTGTTCAGATTCCGAAGAGGAGTACACCAGAATGTAATCGATATATACGACAACACAAACATCGATGAGTTCCCGAAGGACATCATTCATGAAGTATTGCAAGGCAGCCGGCGCGTTACACAATCCGAAAGGCATCACCTGGTACTCGAATAATCCGTATTTAGTACGGAAGGCAGTTTTCCATTCGTCGCCTTCTTTAACTCGTACCAGATGATAAGCCCCCCAGAGATCTAACTTGGTGTATATGCAAGCGTCCTTCACCTGGTCAAGGAGTTCAGGGATCAGAGGCAGAGGATAACGGTTTTTAACCGTTATCTGGTTCAATGCGCGGTAATCAATACAAGTTCTAAGGTCGCCTTCTTTTTTGGGCACAAAGAACAAAGCCGAGGATGCCGGGGACTTTGATGGGCGAATAAAACCATTAGCTAGGTATTGATCCAAATATTGTCTCAAATGTAGGTTCTCAGGTTCGGTAAGGGCATAAATCCTGCTACAAGGGGGTTGTGCACCGGGCACCAGATCGATTTGGCAATCGTACGATCTGTGAGGAGGTAAGGTGTTGGCCTGTTCCTTTTGGAAGACGTCCTGAAAGTCTTGGTATTCCGGAGGTAGTTGCATGGAGGCAGAGGCTACAGATGCTAGATTAATCTTCAGGTTTTCTGGGTAGCAGGTTTGTGTACAATCCGGGAAGGTTATTCTCTTAGCTCGCCAATCAATTTGAGGATTGTGTCTCTAACCAAGGGATTCCAAGGATAACCTGAAACTGTGGAGCCTTGATTACATCAAACACACCACCTTCCCGATGGCCGTCGGGACCAATAAGAATCACCTCAGTAGTGGAATGTGTTACCGGTCCAGAGGCAATTTCAGTTCCATCGACTGTGGTGATGACATCTTTGCTGGTTTTAGGGCGGAGAGGGAGGTTAATCCTAGAGACCAATTCACGATCCACATAGTTTCCAATAGCCCCACTATCGATGTATGCCTTTATTGCATGCAACCGCTTAGGCTGTTCTGGATTTATGAGAACCATTGGCACAATGAAATGCTAGGTCTGAGAGTTAGTTTTCATGCTCGGCAAGCGGACCCCTACGCTTGTCGGGCGGAGTCGTTTCCCGAAACAGTCTTCATGGTTTTTATCAGCGGCTCCTACCGCCTTTCGGGGCGGTTTTGCCGGGTGATCTCGTAGAAAGTGTCCAGAATTCCCACAATAAAGACATAATTTTAACTGCCGCCTCCTTTCTCGTTCCTTTTGAGTTAAGGGTCCTTTAACCCCTCCAATTTGCATAGGCTCAGAGACATCAACTCCCTTGGGATTAGCATGGGACTTGACCAACACCCGGGTCTCAAACCTGGACCGATCTGCTTTTCTGTTTCGAAGTCTGTGATCCAATTGGACCACTAAGTCTATATACTCTGTGCATTCTTGGGGCGGATTTACAACTTGGGCCAAGACATCTTTAAGTTCTCCGCGTAGGCCTCGATAAAACAACGTGACTCTTTTATCCTCTGGCCATCCCATTTCCACAACTAGTCTATTAAAGGTTGTAATATAGGATAGGAGGTCCTGATTGCCCTGTCGCAGGGATAGAAGTTCGTCATCCAGAGCCTGCCCCGGAGAGTGTCGAGCAAATAACCTTTCCATGCTTGCTTGAAACCCTTGAAAATCACGGAGAATCGGGTCAGCTTGAGTAACCAGTGGAACTGACCAATCGGCAGCGCAGCCGCTGAGATATGACAATACAAAGGCTACCTTGGTCTGATCATTAGGGAAGGCCCCAGGTCTGCATAGGAAGTGCAAACGACACTGATTCATGAATACGGCGAATCGTTTGGTGTCCCCATCAAAGCGTTCGGGTGGGGCCAGCGGCATGTTTCCAGGTAGATTAATCTGCACAGGGTTACTGGAAACCACAGGAACGGGGTTCCCTCTGGGACCGGGTAGAGGAGTTTGCCCAGCTTGACCTTGCAAAAGCTGTCTGGCCAGGTCATCAGTTCTTTCCTTTGATATTATTAATTCCCTCCTGAGGGCATTAGTCTCTTGACGAGCGGCATGTACTTCGGCCCGTAATTCCCCCAGTAATTGGGCCAACTGATCAGTCTCAGAACTTTCCATAGCGCCTGGGTGGGAATTTGTAGGAAGGCTTCGCGTTCTGTAACGCTCACCTGACTCCCACGGAGGCGCTGGCCTGGTTCGCGCTGCTGTGACCTCTTCTAAGGTGATGCGCAGGGTTCGGAAGACGGACTGGACCGGGCCCCCAAATCTGGCTTGTCTGGCTCGCAGAAGTATCCTTCTGTAGGCGAAAATAGGGAATTAACTGTCTGCAGGGTAATGCAATCGGCCTCCCGCTTTTCCCTCTCACCCTCCTCGAAACCATTCTGTGATTCCCCGTAGCGTCTCACCTTAGGGTCTGGAAGGACGAGCTCTCCATCCTGCTTCTGATGCAGGGGCGCGTTGGTATCCAGTTACTTCACTGGATTTTCGGATTGGTGAGAACCAAACTTGCTTGGCTTCCAGGTAAGTTTTTTGATAAGAGGTTCCCCTTGTGTCCATGCATTAATGTACTAATGCTAGTGTCTTTTTCCCCCATAGGGGCCGGGTTACGGAATGCCGGGGAACAGGCACAGACCCGAGATGAGATGTGAAATCCTTGTAGAAATCGGGTAAGTCTTTAATGAGCATTTTTTGGTAATGTCTTTTCATTCGCTCATTAACGCTGATGTCTTTTTTTCCCCCTTAGGGGCCGGGGTCCGGAAATGCCAGGATGCGGCGCGGACCCGAAATGAAGAGGGAATGAATCAACAGGTAAGTCTTTAACATGGAGATTTAGCTTTCCTTATTCCCTTCTCTCTCTCACCTTTTGTTGTCTTTTTCTCCCTAGGTGCTGGGGCGTGACTACGAATCCGGATGATCGCTGCTGAACATGGAGCAGCCCTGTAAAGGTGAGTGGAATGCGGCGCTGCAGCGATCGACGCAATGAGCTTTTAAATAAGTCTTCCTTTTCAGGATTGTCGGCGAGATGTCTCCGGGATGCGGATTTAGCAGGTAAGGACTTTTCCTTCTTCTGTTCTCTTCTTCTCTTCCTTTGCAGGTGATCCAGGATGCTGGCAGGCGTGGCAGAAGTCAGGATGCAGGAGCAGACACGGTGAGCGTCCAGCTGCTAGATGCAGAACAACGCGAAGCACGTGTGGCTGTTCGGGTGGGGTTTAAATAGCCTTGGAAGAAGTTCCAGGTATGTATCCTTCCCCGAACACGCCCGGATGGTAAATTAGTCCCACAGGTAAAGTAGTTCCTTTCAGGCCTCAAGGAGGCCGGGATCCGGCAGCATGGTCTGCATCAGGTAAGTGCACCCAAGCACTCACATAATGAGCCTGGCGCCCATGGCGCCAGGACTGATGTCTTTTATGAGCCTGGCGCCATAGGCGCCAGGACACTGTCCAAAGGGCCCCTATATGGGGTTGCTGGGTCCTTCCTTGGGGACTGGATGTCCGCTTTCGGGGACGCAGGGCTTGAACCGGCTCCCCGGGAGCGGGCATCATGACAAAGCATTGGGCAACGCATGAGCTCCACCATACCCTCTGCTGACTGCTAGTTTGGCTGCTGCGCATTTCCCTAACCATGGCGATTCACTGTTGACTTTGTACTATAGGAATGGTGTGGGTTTTCTTAACTTTTAAGAACCCATATACTAATCGAACCCTATTTTAGGGACGACGGAACCCATCACCTTTAAAACACTTAGGAATGGGATCTTAAGGGCAAGTAGCGGTTTCCTGTTAATGCTGGGGTCCTTCCTCTCTGACATCTTTTTCTCTACCTGTGGTGTCCCCCAGGGAATCTAACCTCTCTCCCTGGCTGTTCAACCAGTATCTGGCACTCCTTGCCCACCACATCGCTGCTCTCTGCCCCAACTTTCAGTGCTATGCGGATGATACCCAGCTCATTCTCAGGTTACCCTCAGCCTCCTCTTCGCCTTCCCTCATCTCTGACTGTCTTTCCGCTATCCAGAAATGGTGTGCCGCCAATTACCTCTGCCTTAATGCCAGTAAGACTGAGATTCTACCCATCGGCACACCCATTCCCTCCTTCCCTGCAGCTCTCTGGCCGGCCTCTCTTGGCCCTCTTCCTGCTCCTACGTGCAAGGCTAAAAACCTCAGGGTCATCTTCGACTCCACACTCTCCTTCTTTCCTCACATTTCTGACGTTTCTAAGAAGTCACACTACCAGCTGCACCTCCTCAGAGGTATCCTTCCTTTCCTCTCCTTCCCCCAGAAGCTCACTGTCTCCAGAGCCCTGGTTCTCTCTAAGCTAGACTACTGTAACAACCTCTACCTAAATCTGCCTGCCTCTACTCTCCGCCCTCTGCAACTCATCCAGAACAGGACTGCGAGACTTGTCCTTGGCCTCAAGCCCAGGGACCGTATCTCTCCAGGACTGAAATCACTACACTGGCTCCCAGTGGCTGCGAGGATTAAGTTCAAAACCCTCTGCATTGTCTACAAGGCCTTCTGGGGACTGGGGCCAAAATACCTTCAACTCTCTCTTCCCAAATATCTTCCTTCTCGAGCTCTTCGCTTATCCGCCTCCAACTCCCTCATGGTCATCCACTTCTCCAAGCAACGAGCAGGGGCCTCTCTCTGGAACAGCCTTCCTGTCTCCCTGAAACTTGTGGAGAACCATCTCCGGTTCCGGAAGCACCTCAAAACCTTCCTCTTTGCTTCTGCTTTCTCTCCCCCTCTCCCCTGCTAATGACTGAAACTGCACTGAATCTGCAACTGGGCCACTCACCAAACTCGGTCCGTGGCCCAGCCTCTCTCCCCTGCACTGCATCCCTGGCAACCCCTGCACTACGGGACTGTCTCTGTATCCCTACAGCCCCCCCTTCCCAGTACTTGTCTGCACTTATCTTGCACTTGCCACCAGCTGGCCCTTATTATTTATCTTGTATTTACTAACCCTGTACTGCACTTTCCCCTCTCCCTTTCCCACTTGCACTTTTCCCTTCCCCTCTACCCATGCATTTGCGCGATCTGAATGACACTTGGCCTAGTAGGATCGTTGTCTGTCTCCCCTTGTCCCCCCGCCCCCACCTCGTCACGCCTTGAAACACTTGTGAATAGGCGCGTTACAAATGCCAGATCATATCATACTTCTATAAAGAGTATAAACCTACTGTGGATATTTCCTTATTGTGGTGTTGCATGTTACCATGCACCCACCAGCTCCTCTTTTTAGTATATCCTTGATTTCTTTAGCACGTTTCCCCCTGAGAAAGTCGGGTCATCTACAGAGAAGTCCTGCAAACTGTGTTGATTCATTTCCTGAACCCTAATGTCTAGGAATATCATTCAAGCACCTGAGTTTGTTTTCACCTGAAGAATGCAGTAAATTTCCAAACCGAACAGAAAATTCTCTGAAAAGTAAACCTAGTTAAAAATAATCTCATCGTAGCCTTTACAAGGAGAGGCATCTTATATTTTGTGGATTCCACTGAACTGCCTTGTGGGAATGGTTTGGAATATTTTTTTAAAAAGCTGTGAAAGCTAGAATGCAGAGTGAACTCTAGATCAACATGTTGATATTTCCGTTTATTTCTTTATCCCATGCTTAGCTGACCATGTTTCCCACCTGGAGAATGTCTCTGAAGACGAGATCAACCGGTTATTGGGTATGGTGGTGGATGTGGAGAACCTCTTCATGTCTGTTCACAAGGAGGAAGATACAGATACAAAGCAAGTTTACTTCTATCTTTTCAAGGTGAGTTACCACACAGAGAGGAATGACTGTGCGTTTGTCAAAGCACCAAGTTTTAGTCCCATTCAGGTATGTTTCCACTCATCTGAAGAAAGTGAAAGGAGTACTGTTGAATTTAATGGATAATTGCTAAAATATGAATGACTGTGGGGGATTTATAGCATTTTGGTCTGTGTGCTTCTACGAGTGTTGTGGGCCTAAAATGAGGATCTCGAAGATGTGTTGAAATGTTGGATTATGCAACCTGATGTTGAGAGAATTGGTCAGAGAAAGGTACCACAAAAGTTTGCATTTGAGACTTGAACATCATCAAATGATTGCACTGGGCACTCAAAATAGGGAGCAGGTTTCAGGCCCATTCACAGCCAGAGGTCAGGTCCTTTTTCTTGCTGATAACCTGCAGATGGTTGGAGTCCGCAATAGCACATGCAGAATTTAGTGTGGCGCTCTGGCCATGATACAGTATGTGTTTTTTTTCCATCTTGAAAGGAGTGTGTGTGTGTGTGTTGCGTGTTGCTTTCTTTGCAGTTTGTGGCTGGGACCCATGTTTGGTCCAGAGAAGTAGTCCAGTATGAGTTGGTAATGACCCTGATATTGGGAGTATGGACAAAGGTACACCAAAATGGACCAGGCCATAGGTGCAACATAGGCTTTAGGATTACGGTTTGAAAAGTTACAAAAAAATATCTTGTGTTCAGAGACTTGCATGTATTATGTCTGTAAGGTTTTCAAAGGCCATGATGTACAAGTAGACATGGGTGTTTGGTGGAGTATAGTGGTGTGTCTGATTGCTAGTGTTGCTTGGATTGTTGCAGATATGAAAAACTGAGGGTGATTTGGATTATGTTAGTGGAACAGCTTGTTGGGCATAAAAGGATTAGCGCATGGGCACAGACTACCTCCTCATTGACAATGGTGTCTCAAGGATATGAGTGTATAGTCCCATATGTTGATTTCTTTGCTCTTTAGATTTAGAGGGTGGTCTTTGCAAAGCACTTTCTTCCTGTGAACCCTTGCTCTCAAAATGCCAATCTGTAGGTTAGGACAGTTATTTTCTGACGTGCTTCCCAACTTCATCAAACCAATTGATTGAGGCAGTACAAGACTCCACTCTTAGTATAAGGCTGTACCACCTGAGTACATGGTAGCGTAGACGGAGCAGCCAGGCTTATCTTAGGAGGAAGGGACGGGTGTAGAATCAGTACAAATGAAATTGTAAAACAAATGGTCCAAAGAAACACTGAAATACTATGTATGTAAAAATAAAGGATTTATTTAAATACAGGTAGGCCTAGATAAATCTAGGGGTAAATAAGTACTAACACATTATATGAAATCACAATTATAAAAACACAACACTATACTTGAAGGTACACAGACCAAAGTATAAATCTTATTTGGGACACCTAACAGTAGTTCTAGGAAAGTCAAAACCTTTTCATACACACTCAGTATAGGTCACACCTATTCTTGGGGAGTAAAAATCGATGGTTACTTTCACAATTGCATTCAGTTATGCAAGCGCAGTAGACCCTACCAGTTGTACAGTGACTCTCAGTACAAATCACATAATCAGTCAACTTTTTGTGAATAGTGGAACACTTATTCCAGGTACAGTAAAAACCTATAACTACTTTTCGGACAACGCACAGTTATACTAGGTGAGTAAAACCTAAGGAAGTAATATTCAATTAAAGGTGCTTTTGAGATCAGTGAAACAGAGATTGAGATGAGCAGTAACTCTGGTAACATATTTTTGGATGGCACACAGCTAATTTACGGTAAGTAAAACCCATACTTTTTTAATCTCACAAGAAGTTCAGGTTAGATCTCTCCCAACTATACAAGTGACTGATGTAGGACTTATAAGGGACAGCTAGAACCACAGACTCTGGGTTAGATAACCCAGGGAGAGTAAACCCTAATGTTACACTTTACTGAATGACTTAGTTATTCTAGGTAGGCAACAACCTAATACAGACTTATGCTGGATAGGCTAACAGCAAGTCGGGGGAAGCAAGCACCAGTTGGGGGACCCTCATACAATTACCCTGCAGGAATAATCTGGTGAAACCAACACAATACTTTTGGGAAGAGGCACAACATAATCACAGGCGAGTAATATATCTTCACATCTACTTTCTATTAGAATGGCAAAACTGTTTCTAAGGAAAGAAAGATGTTAACCATACTTTTACGAATAGTGCATTACAAATCCAAGGTAAGTAAGAACATTTGTAACTGTTCACTCTTAAGAGTTAGTTACCAACCAACTGTTACAAGTAAGTAACTTTTAAACACTTATTTTTTTTCTAGGCAAAAGGCCCAATCCCTTAAAAGTCTTTCCCTTATTCTTGGAGCATGAGTGTTCTCAGTAGCAGAACGGTGGGCACTAGGATCTTGTGTCCAAAAGACAGTGTCAGGATAGGTTCTTAAATAGCATAAGTCAGAGTTCCTTAGGAAGACTGGGCAAACCGATGAGTACTTTACTTCTGAGTTAGAAGAGGGTCCAGGGGCTTCACAGAAGACACCCTAGCAGGATTCTAGCAGTGGGACTGGGTGCACTGGATGAGAGGCCACCCCATCACAGAAAACACCCCACAGCAACACAGAAATCATAAGACTTAAGTACATATTCAAGCCAACACAGTACCTCAGCATTGAAGATTTTGCAGCAGGAGGACTTCAGGGTCTGCAGCCAAATACCGGGTCAGTGGATTCCTTGACGTGGTGACTGAAAAAAAGACACCAGAAGGAACTTTGCAGCAGGGATTGGTGAAGAAGGCTCTAGGCAAGGTTTTCCGCATGGCTGAATGCGGTTCTGCAGATTTGGTGCCTTTTCAAGGAGCTCAGAAGACAGAAAATCGTGGTCGAATTCTCGTCGTTACAAAGGTCCAGCACTCTAAGAGGACTTTTCAGACTTGATTAGTGTCTCTGAGATCCACCAGGAGGCCCACAAAGTTTCAGCGAGCTTCGGAATTTCGGAAGACTGCACTGCACAGTGGCTTGAGGTCCCAGGGTTTTGCGTTTTCAGCAACGCAAGGTCGCAGCAACGCATGTAATGGCTCAAAATGCAGGACTTCTTGAGTCTAGTGGGTCTCACCAGGCTCTGTGTCACGGTTGTCGTTTTCAGAGTTCCTAGGTCGATTGGAAGGAAAGGCTACAGCGTGCTCCGGTTACACACCAGGCTTTCCAGTGGATGGAAATCGTTTCATCCGCTTTTCCTTAATCATCCTCTTCGGTTTCGGTTCCAGTGGTCGACTTGTCTTCAGCTTCCAGGTTTGCAGTATTTAACAGGAACTAAGCACAACTTGTGCATTCTCTCCTTGCATTTTTCAAGAAGGGGCGGTCTGGTTGTCCAATCAGGACAGCCAGCCCCCCACTGGGATTTGTCCCCACTCAGGCAAGGAGGAAGACAAAGGGCTGCAGAGTTTTGGACTCCTCCCTTGCTTCCTGCCCTCCCAGACAGACCGGAGCCTGGGCGAGGGGGTCCAGAGGACTCCAGGAGAAGTTAAAAATCACACACAGGAATTTCCCGCCCTGGATGTCAGGGGAAGGAACAAGAAAGGACAAAAAACACTAAAATGGGTAAAAATGAAGACTGGGCCGTTTTGGTAAAATGAGCACCCTTAGGTGCCTGTACTGCATCAGTGAACACAGCCCGCGGTAAAGGGGCACCAAATTGATACAAGGTATTGCTGCCACTAGCTATTGAAGGTAAGCTTGTCCCCAACAGAATTGTTAGTTTTAGCTTGAAAGGGGATACATTGTCTCTCCCCAGAACTCCACATAAGGTGGGGTGTGCTGGTTTCACAGAATAAAATGTAAAAGGGATCCAAAGATCTTTTCTACCTTTGGGAACTGTACTTCTCTGAAGTTTAGCAAAAGAAAGTTTACAAGGGGAGCCCCTAGGGCAACCCAGCAACAACAAGCACTTATTGCCAATAAGTTGTTAAAGAGGATAACTTTAAACAGACTATATGGAGAGTTTTAAAAAAAACATAAAAAGAGAAAAGATTGTGAAAGAGTTTGGAAAAAGGTTCTCACTCAGAGGTATTAAGGAAAAATAATGTCCTACTAGTAAAGCAAAAGGTTCTGGGGTTGACCCAGGTCAGGAAGATATACAATTTCTATGAAAATCTTACCTAACACTGTAGTTTATGCCGAGCTTTGCAAGACTTAATATCATATTGCCACCCAAAAGGTATTGGTATTGCGAAGGCATTCTGAAGTAGACACAGACAACGCAATTCAAGTTTGGGTTATAAACCTTTATGTAAAAGAACAGAAGATTAGAAAAAGGCTTAACTTTCCCTATGCCAAGCTTCTTCGTGGTGTTTTAAGGGGTTTTTCCATAACTGGGTGTACAGCTAAGAAATGTCAGTGCACACCAATATTAAGGGATCAGAGTTTGATTATTTTTCTTATTCTTTGAAGAAGGTGCAGGGTGGGGGGGGGGGGGGGAAACTGTGATCCTGGCACAAAACCACCACATAATGCAAAGAAGAAAAGACAATACGAAAGTAGAATCCTCCCGTCCCCCGCACACTATCAAATGCTGTAAGAAACAGTCAAAATTCCTGTTGAAAAACTTTACATTTCACTGAAATAATTCATCAAAAACGACATGCCAAGTAGATTATAGTAAAATAATGTATATTTGATTTTGTATCCACAGTGTTGTACAAAAAGAAGCAAAATTGCAATAAGTCTCACTTTCCTGAGAAGTCTATGAAGACAGACCTAATCAAAGAGAGACGTATTGCAATTGGGCACAAAGGATAACCCTCTGTTAATGGTATCTAATTGGCCACTGGTAAGTATTTTTTTAGAGATGTTAATGACCAGATTTTCACTACTTATTTGTTCTTTATTTTTGTTTTTCCTCCCTCTTTGCTCTTCTCTTAGGCCTAAAAAAAACTGAGTTAGCGATTTCATTTTTTTGTGGCTCAATATTAACTCCTGGTCCACTACCTGATGCTTTGCTCTGCTTATTGGGTATATTGTTAGGCTGTTGTGGTCTGTCTTTTTGAATTGGTTCACCTATGCCGCTGTCGCTACTGTTTCCAGAGTTTGCTGAACCCGGTTGTTTTGGTCAGCCCCTGTTCAGATTCCTGTGGTGGTAAAATTCCTGTCAGTTATAGATAATATCATTGAGATAGTCAAAGGTATCTCGTTTAAACTTCCTCCGCTATCTGTTCAATTTTGGATTTGTAGCCAGACAGTTTGGTGTTCATTTCTTCAAGAAATTCTGAAAGTTCTTGTGCAGATTTGAATTTTGATAATTTGGTTTTAAGGGTTGTAATATCGGAATCAATGGTGGTGAGTGACTTTGACAGTTCCTCTATCGTGAGTAGGATGAGATCCAATGAACATTTGTTCAGGATTTGATCCCACTTGGCTACAAATGCTTTGTTCTGACAACAGAGTGTGGGTTTCGGGTAAACTCTCAGACCTCTAGGGATTTTGTGTGACTTATAATGCTCCACTAGTGTGGTGGCGTGGAGATTTTGGGAAATCTCACGTTGTATGAGCTTTTCTAATTTGAATATCAATTTGTCTGGATTCTCTTGACTTTGAAGAGCTTGATCAGTGTCCTTGATAGTGATAAAATGCGATTTGCCTCCTCTGTAGTGAATGCTAGCGTAGTCACATGTTTATCGGTAAGTTCATTAATTCTGGAAAATGACATCTTGTTATGATCTACTCTAGACCCAGTTGTTGGACCACACGGTCCACCCATTACAGGTCATGCAACCGACACACCTTATTTGCTCCTTCTCCGCTTCGTCATTCGCACGTTGCCACTGTCCTCTCTACAGTGGTGCTGGGTTTATTCATTTCACATCCTCATAATGCTTTACCATTGCTTGTTTTGCCCCCATGCACTTCTTGCACTCACATACGCTCAAGGCTCTTGCCAATGCCTGTTCTCTCAAGCTGTACAGTTCCTTTATATTGTGCGATTTCACTAAACTTTCTTTCAGAATGGTATTTAACCTTACTTGCTTTCATTCAGTTCGGTATTCAAAATGCTTGCTTTCATTTAAATTGAAATGCCTGCTTTCATTTAGATCGACATTCATTAACTTTTTTACAAGTCTTACATGCGCGCCTGCTGTCCCGGTGTCCCCCCTTCCCATGCTGACTCACCGGTTGGTGTTGCCGGCATTCCAGCGAGGCTTCTGGCTCCCACAAGCTCTCTATCTCGTGCAGTGCCTCGGTCTGTCTCAACAGCAGCTATCTGTGGCTTCGCTCCCACCACTGATACATCGCTTGCAGTTTGGGCCTCGTTCGCCCGCTTTGCCTGCTTCCTTTAGCCTTTCTTCTCGCTGCATACACTCTGCATCGTTCAGGGTTCCTCGAGCCCTCTGTCTGCCACACTGTGTTCCTGGAGAGGTCTGCTCTCATCCAGCAGTCCGTGGACCTGCTTCCACAGCCGACTCCATTCTCACCGTTCTTGCTGCTTATAAACTTCCCGCCAGGTTGATTGGTCCAAAAAGCACTAGACTGCTCATTGCCGACTTGGAAGTTATGCATTACTCTTGCTTGTCTCCACCTCGTCCCAGTACATAGTGTGTGTTTGTGTGTGAGAGTGTGAGTCAATAAAGAGAGGATGTTGGCTCTGGTTTGTCTCTTCCTCGTCTCAGTATTTGATTGTTGTTTACTCGTGGATTATCTATTGAAAAAACTGAGAAGGCACTGGAAATAGCCTACAAAGGATGTCGGACTCATTATAAAAGGTCAATGGGGGATACTGTGTCTCACCTAAAGGTGCCTCATCCCCATTCCTCGAGTCTCCTCCACCCAGGTGATCCTACCTCGCATATCCACACCCATAGTTAGAATCTGATAGCGGTAAGCCTTTCCCTGGCATGCTGGGAGGAGGATATTTTTGGGAAAGAAGTTATGACTCAAAGTATGTAAGCCCAGTGTTCTACTTTTATTTATTTTTTCTTCATTTGATAAAGGTCTTTAAAAATGGCCTTCAGCTGAGTCTGACCTATATGTTTTTGGTAATCTTTTTTTCTTTTCTTTTGAGAGATGGGTGAGTGGCTGCCACCATAGGTCATTGGTTCCTCCCCTTGCCCTGTTCCCTGATTATTATTTTTTAAATGTCCATTCTCATCAATGTATTTAAGTCAACTCCATTTTGGTTGATCTTCAGTAGAAGGGAGATTTTGAAATGATATTATGACATCTTTCTTTCTTCACCAATGTTCAGTCATATTGTTTGACCAGATTGCTGACTGTACCTTTTTTTCTTAACGATTGTTTTGCGTTTCTTTAGCTGTTGCGGAAATGTATTCTGCAGATGAGCAGTCCTATAGTTGAGGGGTCCCTGGGCAGTCCTCCCTTTGAAAAACCCAATATTGAACAGGTAAGCTACCTAGAATTGTTGCCATCTGATGGGTGTTTATCACTCATATTCAGGCTTTCTTTTGTTTATTCTTTTGAATTTGTATTGCAGACTGTTAAATGTTTCTTAACTATGTATTTGACATTCTAAGAACCCTCCACAATTGTTCCCTGACAACAGTGGCTTAATTGTTTGGCAACACATTTTCTGGATAATGTGGTTACTCAATCATGATGCATTGATAACGCCTGCTGTCCATAACCCGGATGTTGTAAACCCTCTATACAGCCATGAGGAAAAGCCTAATGAGCAACAGTGTTTAATTTTCTCCATATTTTCTTTTACTTGCTTCAGCATTTGAAATCCAGAACAGTTTGTTACCGTTTACATTCAATCATTTTATGAGCGCTCATTTGGACCGTTACCCTTTAATCTTTGCATTCAACGTGGGTCAACTACCCTGTATTTATATACGTGGTTGGAGATGCTTTGAACACATCTAAGAAAATGTGATTAATCCAATCCTGCCTCAAATGTGTGCTGCAACCTTGCTTCCAAGAAGGCGCTCCGATTTGGGGTTACAGTTCCAAGATCACGATCTCCCACATAGCACCCCCATGATTCAGGGTTTACTGACCTGCACAGGTCTTGTGGCACCTGGCAAGAGAAATAAATGTGTTTACACCTTTCAACATTTAATATGGATCACTGTGTGTGCTATTGTTGGTATCAGGTGTTGTTGTTTCACTTCAGGCAGCCAATCAATGTTGGTAAAGACTACACCATGGGCCTTCTTGGTGGGGGCTGCTTACAACGCTGGTCTTTTGGGTCAAAAGGATGACAAATAAAATGGTCACCCCCTATGTGAATGGCCTGGATGCAGTCTGCTCAGTTAGCTGTGTTTGGTAAAATGGTGTTGCAGGATTGAAGTGAAGTGCCACCAATGGCAGAATGTGTGTGCAGGTACACCAGAGCATGCTGAAAGGAGTAGCCACTGTGGGCAAGGTTTGACCAGCAGAGTTGAAGCCCCAAGCCATTGTGACATCAGAGGATCCCTGGTTGAAGAATTGACTCCCGGGCCAGAGGAGTGGGCAGTCCAGAAGAGGAGCAGAATGTACGCGCTTGTCCATGCCAAGCTTATTTTGCAACCCTGGGTGGAGGGAGATTAGGGAAGGAGTCAGCAGAACACCATGAAGCAGGACCACCTTGTGTATAGAGTGGCAGCATGTCATGGGACAGAGTACTCCTTTTGTAAATGCATGCGTTGCAATCCTTCATTCAGCACAATAAAGTGAGCCTGCCCAGCTGCCTGGTAAAATGTGCAGTCCCCCAAGCCGCTACTGAATGGAGACTGGTAGTAGGTGCAGATCATGACCGACTGTGGAAAGGATACAAGTTACTGGAGAAAGCCTTGAGATAACCTCCCTTTAGCAGGCAGACATTAGTTGAGGGTGTTGGGGCCCATAATGTATATTTATGTTTGTAGTAATGTTGTGTTGCTTTTAACTGACATTTGGGAAAGTATTGGCATTCGCTGTTGTGAGATGTAGTAGAGATATCCCACCCTCCCCTTTGGTTCAAGGCTGATGTTGCTGGATCTTGGTAATGAACTGGAAAGGAACTGGCCAGCCCTACTGCAGCCTCATCCTCTACTGCAGCCTCATCCTCTATTGCACCCACCCAGGCCCATTTCACCACCAAAACAAGACATCATGTCCTTCTGCTCCCCTGTCACAACTGATGAGGTCTCTAGTGCTCTCTGGTGCTGCCGTTGTGCTTTGGGACGGTATACCAGATGCCCACAGCCGGGCACATCACCTCCAACCTTCTGGAATTCTTGCTGGTCTGTGTTAAAGCTTTTCCCTACCAGGGAGCCCCGGCGCTGTGCCAATACCTCCCAGAAGGGAAAAGCTGTAATGCAGCCCATCCATAACTCCAGGACGGTGGCAGGTGATGTCCCCAGCCTTGGACATCTGTTTACCATGTGGGTGTACTGTCCCTAAGCACAGCGTCGGCTCCAGGGAGCATGTGGTGTTGGCGGTGTGTTTCAGTAGTTTCCAGGTGAGAAAGGTCTGAAAATTGAGGGGGGTGGGTTTCCCCTAAATTTGGGACTTTGCCAGAGCTTGTGGGTAATACATTCTAAGGAGCAAGTCAGACCTCTGTGAATTGCCACGAGTTTCCCTGTTTTTCCTTGGTGACTGCGACACCCCAGGCCCAAATCTCAGCCTAGTATGTAGCGCACAACTGAGATCCCTTTCTCTATATTTTTTGCGGATTCAATTTGAGATGGTATACAACTCATCTCGCACCCCCTTTTTAAAATACCCGGGCCACAGTGGACATGAACCAGGCTGGTTGGTGAAAATGCAATATTTTATTTACATTAAGATTCAAAGGAAATCATACAGTTTTAATATGGGGCAGAAATCGCCAATGGGGTGATAATTACAATAATAATGGAAGCAATGCACTTGGTTAACCTTCTCCTAGAACATATACAAAGAACAAGTGAATAGGAGCACTTTTTGAATTAGGATAGATGGCACCCAAGGTAAGGTTTCCCCCTGCAACGTTGATTTTAAACCCTTTGCAAAGGCATGAATTGACACTCGGAAATGGACAAATAATTAATGCGCGGTTAAATGTGTGAGGCAAATATGATTTCTCCCAACAACAGGAGTGCAGAAACACTAGCAATCGCAATGCAATGGATCAACAGGAAGCATACAACTCGAAAATGTGTGGAAAGTTAGAACATACTGCAGCCAAATGACACTTTGCAAAGTTGCAATTTTCTCAATTCCTGTTAAAAATGACCCACACATTTTTTTTTTTAATAAAAACAGGTGTAATACTGAAAATCGCAATGCAGTTTTCTGTCAGGGGGACATATGTATGTCACAGGGACAATATCAAAGTCAAAGAATGGTGGTAGCTGAAGATGTGAATGATATTTTCAGGGTGGAATGGGGTTCAGTTTTAGGAAAAATAGAGCAGTTAAAATGAAAACTTCGGTTTTGAAAGAAAGGCAAATGTTACTTAAACTAAATTGTCTAGACTACATTGTTAAAGAGGATCACAGTAAGCTCCAAGGTTGATTTGCGAGGTCAACCATATCACCCCAGTGCTCAACTTTAACTGAAAATGAGTTTGATTACTCAAAATATAACTGAGGGTTTAGGATTTACACCAGACAGAAATGATGAGAGATGGTGCTAGCACTTAGAAATCAAGGACAGGGTGCACAGAGAATTCTAACAGTTTTAACAAGTTACCAGGGTATAAGTAGGACTGCTAGAGAGTGTAATACAGACAAAAAGGTCAAGATGGAGAGACTGTGTTTCTCTGTGATGGGGAGATACTCACATTCCACAATTACAAACCTAAGCGTGGAACAGCCAACTAGTTCTGGTAACCACACGGTGGGCACGCCTTACAGCAAACAGCTGGGCAATTCTGGTCACTGGATGGCAAGGACAGCTCGATGGCAGGGTTGCAGCAGGCATGCAAGTAGTGGGCAGGAAGCTGGTCTGATTTCAGGATGCAAAAGGTACCACAGCTTTTCCTTTTTTTAATGGGATTTTAGTGTTTTTTTTCTGGATCAATGGCCATGATGGGAAAGGATCAGCAATGCTTTGGCCTTGTAGTAAAATCGGGAATCAGCTAGATGAATGGGGCAGATGAGGAACACAGTCGCAGGAAATTCAGGAGAGAGTGTGTAGAGTCCTGTCAGGGACTCTTATTTATAATGCATAGTGACATCATAGAAGTATATGGTAGGGCAGGTTTAGCTAAGCATACCTATAAAGTACTGGATTGGTCAGGGGTGATAGTTCCCGCCTCACTCTCAGCTGGTTGGATTTCAAGGGTAGGATGTCAGATTTATGATGTGAGTTTTACAATGTTCAAAACCTCCCACGGTAAAATCCAATTTTCCCACAAATGCTACATTTATACAGTTGAAATATCTTAACAAATCACATAAGCAGGTTACATATTTTATGCAGAACATACCAGTCCGACTCTGCAATCTGTAAGACATTATTTCGCCCTTCTAATACTTTTTAGTCATTTTGAGTATGAAATATTCAGCCTTAAAATTCTGTAACTTTACACGCGTGTCTGGATTATCGTGAGGCATGCAAGTATTAAAATTTGTAATGGCATCATTGATACTTTCCTTACAATACCCAATTGTGTGCCATTTCTATTCCCCATGTGTCAGTGAAGTCTTGCATCTTAAATTAAAGCCCATAAAATCCCATTTAAACGGATAGCTTTTCACAAGTCCTGCTGCAGAGTCTTGAACATTTTTATTAATAAATAGTCCTTGGAGGCAAAATCATTATTGTTCCCCATATTTGGGCATTCCTTTCCAAGGCTACCCCCTCAACCAAGGGTTGTCAGTGAGATTTCCTTTGAAGCTTCTGGTAAAAGTCACGAGGAAATGTGATTATTTTTCTTTTTTTCTTCACTTCGCACATCCATGTCCTAGAAGTTCCATTGTAAGATGGCTCAACCAAGACCCAAGTCTGATCAGTATGTGAAGTTTCTTTTTCTTGGTCAAAGTTTTCCAACCTAGCAATTATCATCCAGGTGTCCTGGAAGTTTTTGGTAGTTCCCTGTTAGGGAAAGCCTTAGCTCTGACCAACTGGAATAACCTTTTTTGGGAGCTTGCAAAATCCAGCCCATGCAGTTTAACAGTTTTATTTTAATTGTATTTTGTCCTGAATCAAAGCAAGCCTGTTGAATAAAACAGCCCATATATGTTTCCCCAGCAACAAACCCCTTTACATTGCTAGACACGGATAAGCTTTCATTCAACATTGTACTTGTTTTTTAAACAGATTTATTTTTCCTTCGGCGATACAGTATTCCAAACCTAGTAAGTGCAACATAACATTTCTTACAACATAGTCATATTTACTCTTGTTGCTATATCATATTTTGTCCTGTATCCCCAGGGTTTTCCCCTTTTCATGTTTTATTTTGCCCCCCTAGGTCTCCCCCCCCCCCCCCCCCCCCCCACAAACCCCCATCCCCCGTGGCCATTCTTGCTGGGTTCTTGAGTCCTTTGCTGTCTCCTTCTGGTTTTCTTGTTGTGCTCTCTGGTATTTCCCTCTTCTTATGGCAGTTACCTTCTCCTTTGCCATTACTCCCCATATTTTCACCCACCACCATGGTGTCGTCAGTCCCTCTAGCGTTTTCCACGGTTGTGCCAATGTCATTCGCGCTGCTGATAATAAGTGTGTTATTAGGGTGGCCATGTGCCCCGATGCTGCGTATAATCCCTCTCCCACCACTCCCAACAGGATCACCTTAGGTGAGAGCATTAAGTCCCTGCCAGTAATGTCTTTGATGTGTCCCAGTATCTCCTTCCAATAGGATATTGCCCTGGGGCATGGCCACCACATGTGGAATAGATCTCCTCTCCCTCCACATTGTCTCCAGCAGTTTGGGGGATACTCTGGGTTTATTTTGTGTAATCTGTGGGGAGACATGTACCATAATTTATATGCAGCTTCTTTAATTGCTGTACATTTGGAGGATCTATGGGCTCTTGTCCATATCTGGTCCCACTATTTCCGTTATCGACTCTCCTACATCTTTTTCCCAGTTCTCTTTATATATTAGGTTGTCCGTTGGTTGTGCCCCATCAAGCAGTCTGTAGATTCTTGATATCCCCTCTTTAGTTCCCCCTCTTGCATTGTTAGTTCCAAGCCTGCTGGGACTCTTGTTCCCGCCCTACTACTACGTCCCGTCTCCATTCCTCCATACTTATGGGGCATTCCTCCGTCCTGTGGGACGGGACCGGAGCACTTTGTAAAAGCATCAAAATTTTGCTAAAATGTTAGTCCTTCCTCTCTTTCTACGTGGGGTACTGCACGCTGCCGTAACCCGCCCATTTTAGCTCTGCATCGCCCATCTGTTCTTTTCTCCGCTCATTCGAGACTGGACGCACTTTACATCGGCGGAAGTTTTTTTTCCTTTTTTTCCTCCTCTCTAGCTCTCGCTAGCGTTTGCGTGATAGTCCGTCTATGACGTTTCAGCTAGACTTCCCGAATTGTTCTTCCCATCAGCGACGCTTCGCTAGGGCTGATCCCCATCCTCTGTGTTTGGAGTGTCTGGATCCAGATCACCGTTGGGACTTGTGTTTTTATTGCGATTCCCTTCAGTCCGAGCACTTCAACGTCGGTTAGAGCGGTGGGAGGAGGTGTTTCAGCGCGCTCCTCCTATGCATTTTCAAACCTTGATTGACGAAAAGAAGCAACGCCCGGTAAGTTCCTTACTTTTTAGGGCACCCCGGCCGGGGGACTCCTTCCCGGTCTCGCTTCTACACGTGTCACAGTTCAAGTGCTGTTGGCAAAATAGCGGCCGTTCCCGCCAAGACAACAGCAGCCATTTTTGATGCATCCCTTACAACTACGCCAACGGTTTCAGGTGTAGGGATTGGTTCTGTAGGTTAAAATCGGTTTCCTTGTGCACATCCGTTTGTCCAGTTTGACTGGAACGCCCGGATGCCCCTTCCGCACAATGTCTTGCTGCCTGTGGGTTCGGCACCTTTTGATTTATGTGGACACCGCTTGGGATGGGCCTTCTTGGCAACCCTCTCCCCTGCATTCCTGGAATTACCCTCCTCATGAGAGGCAGCCTCTGGCTGCTCCAAATTCATCGGCAGAGGACGCCAAAATGTATGCGTTCCCAGCCCATGAGGGAGTGTTTAAAGGGTCTCTTTAGGGAGATATGCCCGTCTGCGCTGTCGGTTCCTCCTGCGTCTTCAGTGGTTCCGCCGGCGCCACCTTTGCCTGTGGGGCCTCCCCCCTACCCTTCCGCCCTTGCCTCCGTTGTCCCCAATGGACAAGGTTGTTGTGGTGCCCGATGTCGTTCAGCAGGACCCTGACCTGTCGTATGTCCCGCAGGGCGTTCAGGACAGCGAAGACCAGCCCCGATTTATTAGAGCCTTTCATGACCTGGTTCTGGACATGTCTGTTGGATGTCCCAGTGCCCGAGGCACCCGCTCCGCAGGATGGTGTGCTTTCGGGGGCGTTCACCTTGTCTCGTTCAGGACGTACCAGCCTGTTCTTGCAGAAGGACGTTTTGGCCGAGGTCCGTAGAGTCTGGGAGAAGCCACACTCTGGACTGTTCGTCATTAAGAAAATTGATGCGCGCTACAGGCTGCATTCTTCGGAAAAGGTGGCCTTACCATCTTGTCTGCCCCCTCCTCCGCGTTGGTGGCTGCGGCCACCTTGCAGTCCAGGCCTGCAGCACCCTCTTCTACGAAGGCTGCTCAAGTCCTGGGGAAGGCTTCTCGACTCCCTTGGGAGGAAGATTTTTGCTAACTTGGCCCTGCAGCTACGGCATGCTAACGCAGAACTGGTGTTAGCGGGGGTGAATATGAAGATGTGGAAAGGTCTGTCGGAGTTCGAGGAGTTCATTCCTGTTGAGAAACTGGAGGACTTTAAGGCAGGATTGTCGGATGCCAGGGTCCTGGCCCAGGATCTGCTGAAGGCTGTGGCTCATCATGTTGACACTTCGGCCCGGGGCCTTATGCTTGGAGTTGATACCTCTCTGCAGGCTTGGCTACACGCCACCAAGTTCTCCAAGGAGGTGCAGGACAAGGTTTTGGACCTGCCGTTTGACGGCATGGAGCTTTTTCATTCCTCAACGGATGTGGATCTGACCAAAACGAAGGATAGCACCCAGCGCCAAGTCCTTGTCCGTCCTGGTGAAACTGCCTTTTGGGACACAGACAGTTGTAACAAGCCCGGCCCTCCTCTGGATTCAGGGGGTTTCTAGATCGCAAATCCTGCAGAGTGGATACCCCTTTGGGAAATTCCCGCCAGAGGCAGCAACGGACTGTTTTTCTCCCACTCCTCAGCCTCCTCCTCAGGTTCAGGTAGTAACCCCACCGGAAAACCTGCCAAATGAGGGTTCTCCACGCTCGCACAAGACCCCGGCTGCAGGACGCATTGCGTCTCATTGGGAGGCGTGGCAGACCATGACCGAGGACCGGTGGGTCTTGTCAGTCGCTCGGGCGGGCTTCCGCTTACACCTACCCCCCTCATCAACCCTACTTTCCAGCAGTTGGGTTCGCCCTCCTTCAGAGCCGAGATTCAGAAGTTGCTGGACCTCAGAGCAGTGGAACCTGTTCCCCCTAGGGGAGCGAGAGGAGGGTTTCTACTCCCGACTGTTTACGGTGCCCAAACTCAACCAGGCTGGCCTGCGCACCATCCTAGACCTTGCCCAGTTCAATCTTTTCCTACCCCAAGAGAAATTCAAGATGATCACGCCTGGCCAGATAGTCCTCTTTGCAGATGGGCGATTGGGTCAGCGTAGTGGACCTTCATATACTGATCTGGAATCCACACAGGAGATACCTCTGTTTCTCTGTGGGAGAGGAGCATTTCCAGTTCTGAGTGCTTTCTTTTGGCCTCATCTCAGCGCCGCGTGTCTTTACGAAGATGTCGGTGATTGCAGCTTATCTTCGTCTGCAGGGTATCCATGTGTATCCGTATTTGGATGATTGGCTCTTACGCAGCCCTTGCCTGTTGAAAGCCGCGTGCAATCTTCAGTCTCTACTCCAGCTCCTGCTCCATCTCGGGCTGTCGGTGAACTGGTCTTCCATGACGGTCTCTCAGGACTTGATTTTCCTGGGTTTTCGCTGGAACATGATCGACTGCAGAGTTTACCTGACCGGGGACAGAATGGCGGATCTGTTGGCAACGTGTCAGATGTTTGAGCAGTCGGAGTGCATGTCGGCCTGCTGGTTCCAGAGGCTTCTGGGCCTCATGTGTTTTGGCTCTACCTCTCGCTTGTCTCAAGATGAGGCGGACTCAGATGGCTCTTCAGAGTTTTTGGCGTCAGGCTGTGGATCCGGACTCCAAGTTGATATTGATTCCGGCTTCCATGAGAGCGGACCTGGAGTGGTGGTAGTCTCTCAGCAACCTGTCGGTGGGTGCGGGTTTTCAGGACCCAGCCCCGATGGTAACGGTCACGACATACTCCTCCCTTCTGGGGTGGTTGCGACGTTGGATCTTCTTCAGGTTTTGACCTTTGGTCGCCTCGGGACAAGTTCCTTCACATAAATCAAATGGAGCTTCTGGTGATTTTCCTAGCGCTCAAGGTGCTCAGACAAGTCATTGCCAACAAAGTGGTCCGTATCCGCACGGACAATGTGGTGTCAATGTGTTACATCAACAAGCAAGGGGCACCAAGTATCCCCCTCTTGTGGACCTGTCCATCGAGATTTGGGAGTGGGCGGTTCATCATGGTGTCTGGCTGGTAGCAGTACACATCCCAGGCCAGTTGAACGTTACGGCAGACACCCTCAGTCGTCGGATAATGGTCAGCTACGAGTGGGAACTGAAGGCGGAGACCCTCTCATGGATTTTCCTGCGTTGGGGCACTCCGGAGGTGGACCTCTTTGCAACGTTGGCAAACAAGAAACTTCTTCTGTATGCCTCCAGAAATGGTCTGGGTGCCTCCCCACTGTGGGATGCTCTCGAGATTCCTTTGCACAGCATGAGGGCCTATGGTTTCCCGCCTCTGATTCATCGGACGATCTGCAGGCTGAAGAACACTGTGAACTGTTCTCTTCTGCTCATAGCCCCGTGGTGGCCGGCCAGGTTCTGGTTCTCAGAACTTCATCACCTGTCGGTGTGTGCACCGATCAGGCTACCAGTGAGTCCCGATCTGCTTCACCAGGGGTATCAACAGCTGTGGCACCCCTCCCCACAATCGTTCAGCTTGGCGGCATGGTGCCTGAGTTCAGGTCCTTAGAACATCTCAACCTGTCTGTTGATAACATGTGCATTATCCAAGCAGCCAGGAAACCCTCAACAAGGTCTCAGTATAGAAGCAAATGGCTTAGGTTATGTCATTGGTGCTTAGACAAACAGCTGGACCCAGGGGCGGCTACGATTGACACCGTGCTGTCCTTCGTATCCCACCTAGCAGAGTCGGGCATTCACGTTCTGTCATGCAGAACTTATCTTTCGGCGGTAGCCGCCTACCTATCCACGGACCAATGCTCTTATTCTCTGTCTAATCTGCTAATCCAGTGATTAGGAGACATTTCGTGGGTTTGACGCGCCTTTATCCCCCGGTTCGCAAACCGCACCCGATGTGGGATCTGAAAGTGGTCCTTACGGCGTTGTGCCATAAACCGTTCCAACCAATGGCCATGGTGGACCTTAAGCACCTTTCGGGGAAGGTGTCTTTATTGGTTGCCGTTACTTCAGCAAGGCGTGTGAGTGAGCTCCAAGCTTTGTCGTTGGAGCATCCCTTCTTGGTTTTCCACAAGGATAAGGTGGTCCTAGGGACAAATCCTTCTTTCCTGCCAAAGGTGGTCTCCGATTTCCATCTGAATCCTGAATCAGTCAATCTCCCTGCCGGTCTTCTTTCTGAACCCTGCTTCAGAAGCGGAAAGGGTTCTGCATTGTTTGGATGTTAGAAGGGCTCTTAAATTCTATCTAGATAGAACATCGGAATTTAGGAGCTCTTCTCAACTATTGGTGACTTTTGGTAATCCACAAGGTATACAGGCCTCTAAGGCGACTATCTCCAGATGGATCGCTGCTTGCATTACGGAGTCTTACACTGTCCAAGGGTTGCAGCCTCCTAAAGGTATTCATGTACACCTGGTGCGGGGCAAGGCAGTTGCAGTTGCCTTTCAGAAATATGTCCCCTGGGAGACCATCGCAAAAACGGCTACATGGGCCTCCCCATCGGCTTTTTGTAAACATTGTCTTGACTTGAGCTCCAGATCTGATGCTCAGTTTGGCCAGGCTGTGCTGAAGAACCTGTTTCAGTAAGGGGTTTTCCATCCACCCGTAGTTCCTATAAGGAGTGCTTGGGAATCTCCCATAAGTATGGAGGAAAGGGGACGGGACGTAGGAGTATAACCAGGTTACTCACCGTAGTGACCACCTTACTCCTAGTCCATAGTCCCCTTTCCTCCATACGCGCGGCGTCTCCTCTAATAAGGTTCCTCTCTCATTGCTTAAAGGTCTCTGACCTGGTGATAGAAAAGGACTGATGGGCGATGCGTGGGGCGGAGCTAAAATGGGCGGGGTTACGGCCGTGTGCTGTACCCCGTGTAGAAAGAGAGGAAGGACTAAAATGTTTGCAAAATTTTTATGCTTTTACAAAGTGCTCCGGTCCCGTCCCACAGGACAGAGGAATGTCCCATAAGTATGGAGGAAAAGGGACTATGGACTAGGAGTAAGGTGGTCACTACGGTGAGTAACCTGGTTATTTTCACTGACTGGTGGGATTTCCAGTGTCGTACTTGCATGTATCTGAACCTTTCCTTTTCCCTCAGATCAAATTTCTTTTTGCATTCTAAGAAGGGGATTGGGTTACCGTTTTGGTACATGTCCTGCAGTATCGGGGTGTCTGCGCCCTTCCATCCCTGCCAAAATGTCTTCAAACCTGGGGTGAAGTCGATGTGTGCTATTGGGGATAATGGGCCCAGCCCTCGTTTGATCTTTTTCATTTGCATGGCGTTATCCCAGCTACTCAGGGCTGTTTTAGTGGCTTTCTTTTCGGATGACCGTTCCCATTGGTTGTTTTGGCTGCTAGGTGTGCTATTTTGTGGGGCTAGTTTTGGTTTGACTTTGTTCACCCTCAATTTGTAGTAGCGAGAGGCCTTCCTCACATGTACTGATCCTCCTTTGTTTCTCTTTCCAGGAGAAGGTTAGTCGAATGGGGAATGTCCATCTTAATGCGATTTGTTTGGCTTGTATCGCTTTTGTGATCGTTTGCATAAGCTTCCTCTTATGTAGGGTGACTAACGCTAGGTCTTGGTACAGTTGAATCCGCCCTCCATTGATCGTAAATTCTTTGAAGGAAGACATCTTGAGAGCCGCACGTACCCACAGACTATAGGAGGCCATGGCGATGAGAACATCTCTAGGTCTCACTCCTGGCTCATTCCTTTTGGGGCCAACATTGTACTTTTTAAAACAGACATTTTTTTTCTCTGGTTTGTAAAAGCCAGTTCTGACACGTGGTGAAAGGTGGCATATTCCTTTCAAATTCGGTTTTGCTCTTCCATCTGGATTCCAACATGGTTTTGTAGCTGTAGTCCGCTTGTTTTACACAACAGTCTGTACAAGGCAAAAGTCTTAATGAAATTGGCATGTGCACAGAAAGCCATGATTTTCTTTTCAAGCAGTGATTTTAAGTGTTTCCCGTGTAGCTGAACAAAAGCTTTTGTTGATTTTTCTCAGGTTTGGCAGGCACAGCCTGTCCTTCAGGAATAAGGCTCTTTTCTGATGGAGCACGATGTGAATATGCCTGGGCATGACAGGGTCTTTTTGATAAAAGCAGTTTGATGAAAACAGTGAAAAATAGCATCAGAGCTGCATCATTTTAAAGGTGAAATAAAATATTCCCTTTTTCAATGAGAATTTTGGGCTTGCAGCAAAACGGCGCTGCCTTTTCCCTCCTTTCCTTTAAGACAAACAAGAACACACCCCTGTAACCTTTCTCTGGTGGCTCCCTGTTCCAGCTTGCCCAATGGCGCTTTGGCAAAACAGTGCAGCCACCCTTTTGTCGCTGCAAACGCAGTTTGGGTGCAATGGGGCTCACAGGAGCCAACGCAGCCATTATGCTGGTTCTGTTGAAGTGCAGCTTTGTGATGTGGGGAAGACTGCTGAGTGGGTTAACATAATCCACAAAGTCCACAAGAGCAAAATCCCACAAAATGTGCTCTGCCGCAAGACTTGGGTTTACCAGTGGTTTAGCCTTTTCCCTTTGCTCCCAAGTAGGTGCAGCCCCATATGTGAGGTACCTTTTCCGTCGGGCACCTGTGGGAACGTGAGAAGGTAAGACATTTGTGTTCTCTTAGTTTTCATAACGTTTTCATACATTTACTGCTGCAATTTGTCACACAACCCTTTAATTGCCCAAATGTGAACTACATTTAGTGTACCATAGCTCTGTTTTTGGCTTGTGGTATAGCTTGTTTTGTGAAACATTACGAAACATGTGTGATTTCTTAACGGGAAGAGTCGGGGAATGTAGCAGGGCATTGCTTTTCTCAAAATTCATCGAAGCCTTTGCCTTAAAGGGCCAACCATGTCCACCACATACCTTTTTTCAGTAATTTTTCCAATTTCTAACCCCACTATGGGAATTTTCCCTACATAGTTGTTGCCTGACCTGTGCAAACCACCTCTTAACTTCGAATTTTGTCTACTTTTCAGAAACATTACAGCGAATGAAAAATGCCCTATATTAGACTCACTGCAGTTTCCTCACAAACCCTGGATGTCCATGATGTGTTCAAGTTGTGCCATTGTACATATCTGGTACTATACCGTGGGCTGCACCACCACAATGGGCCTTTTGTTTTTTGGTTAAAATGGCTCTGTAGTACTTACTTCATTTCACTAATGCAAGGAACACCAATCTGTGACACTTGCCGCAGTGGCAGTTTGGCCATAGCCCACAGTTAAAGTTAACTGACATTTTGAGTGTTCAAGGACGCTGCACCGAGTGACAAACGCCTAGCACCTGCCGCGGGGTGCACTTGTCCAGCAGAGTGCAATAAGTACTTAGTTAATAGTCCCTTTGCATTTGTTGATTTACCTGCACATTGCTGTGAGGGTGCTAAACGGCATTTGTTTCAGAATGATTGCCTCATGTAATGGGCACTGCACGAACTATGAAAAGTGTTTGTGAGTTTTTAAGTGTTCAGGTACACTGCAGATGACCAAACGCCTATTAATAATCATAATCGTGTCCCTGAAAAAAAATAGTTACACCACCATTTTTGCATTATAAAGAAACACATTTGATTCTTGAAATGTAATTTCTCACCAGAGAGCTGTTTTCTAAAGCCGGCCACTTGACCACCAATAAGAGCAAAACATGTGTATTACATATTTACAGTAAGTCTGGCTCCGTTTTTTCTGGCCCATTTGCCATAAATCTGACTTATGTTGAGGAGATTAAGCTTAGCCCCTTCCCTTGCCCTCAGCTGTTCCTCTTCCTCTGCACATGTTTTCTTGATATTCTTTTTGCCTCTTTGGCATAGTGCTCTGCCGCCAGCCAGGAATTGCGAGTGTAAATTTTGCAGTCTAGATTCACGTGGCTATAATGTAAATTTCACATGAATTCAATAGTAGCTATAGTTCGCATAGCAAAACCTCGTAGCGCAGCATGATCAAAAGTGATCACAACATTCAACCTTTGAACGTAGGATTTAAAGCGATCACAATGTGTAATCTCTGAGCGCAGCAAGATCCAAAGCAGTGGCAGGAATCCATACAGCAGCAAAATCTGTGAGCGCAGCACGACCCAAAACAGTGGCAGGAATGATGATTGATCTGCTGATGGAAACAAGGTGCTGGTAGATGGGGCTGGGGGGGGATGTCCATCCTCTCGGGATACATAAGAAGCCTTTAATAATATAAGCATTCCTGGCTCGACTTCACTGTGCTGCTTTGAGATCCTGGCATTTTACAGTGGATTCCCTTGTGTGTGGAAAGACATTTTCCTATCTCTTTCCCAAAATATGAGGAGTCAATGTTTTTTCTTAATCCCCTCTTTTGTTGTAATTCCATAACAAGACTTTGTTTTTTCTGTCTTGCTGTGATTGTCATTCATTCCATATAACAAGAAGAAAATTAAGTTTGACAGGCGCTACTAATGTCACTCCACTGAAGCCTGTCCATGAGCGGATTCCCTACCTGGGTAGAAGAGTTGGAGCTGAAACCAACCAGTGTCACAGATGGCCTAGAGAACACACCACCTCTCGAAGACAGATTCAGGGTTTTTATTACAATGTTGGTATAGGGTCTCACTAAGGACAGCCCCTCATCTTCCGTGGGCTTTGACATCCCTAAATATCAAGGTGTTGACTAGATATTGGTAACCCCCCCCTACTATCTAAAGGCCTGGTTGTCCAATGCGGAGGGCCCAAAGGCAACCACCTTATCTCTCACTCCCTCCAGGGTCAATATAGGTGGATCCTAACCTGGAGCCCCACAACAAGAAAGGTATCAGTAAGTCGTGCCAACTCTTGTCTCGCACACACTTGTGTTTCTTGCTCTGATATTTCCTTCCTTTCCCTTCATTCTATCCTTCTCATCTTTCTCCCACTCTTCTTTCTCTCCCTATTTTTCTGTCACTCCGATGTTCCTACATCTACCGCTACTCTCCATTCCCCTCTCTACTACTACTCTATTCCTCTGTAATATGCTCTCTGGATGACTGCTCTCCCCACACCAAAGTTACCACCAGCTAAAACCTCACCTTTCACACGCACTTCTTACTTGTACCTTCTGCTCCTCTAGGGGATGGAGTCATGCAGGGGAGAGAATTTGGTGCCCCTTAATCCCCCTCCCCCGCTTCTCAATCGCGGTCCACCTGTGTTTCAGGATGGCAGGCCGCAACCAAAATAGTCAATATCAAAGTCTTTAATCAGGCGGTTGAAGCGTCCTGTGCGTCGCTCTGCAGTTCATTCTGATCGTGTACCTTAGCCGCGCCTTTAGCTGCTGGTGATTTTTTTTTTTCATGTTTCATCCTCCACAGCAAGGACTTCTGTGCTCTGCAGTCCTAAAGAAGAGAAATACTGAGGAGCATTTTGATGGCAGGTATTGGGCGATCAAACTTTTAACCAGGCTTATGGAAAGGGGGCAGAGACTTCCCGACTTCCTCACCACGTCTCTTGGGCAAGACTGTCTCTATCAAACACCCCAGAGGGCTTCCTGCCCCAAGTTGAAAGGGGTCACCATCCCCTTTTTACAGTCAGGTCCCTGATCCCGTCATATAAGCAACACTCAAATGTGATCTTGACTGTAACATGATGCTTTGCACCTTTCTGGTTTTTAAATGCAAAAATATTTCTTTAATGTTTAGCATGAAAATGGATGGTCGCATCCTCGGACTAAATTTAATTTTATTTCAGACATATGAGGGAAGACCATAACTGGGCACACTATATATATATATTTTTTTTAAACCTTTTATTCACTAAAGAGAATATAAAACAAGGAAATACAATGCTTGCTGCACTACACACAGTGCAGACCACTGCCCTTCATAGAACATTCCTCCATATTTGTAAGCTGCCTATCCCATTGTAGAAGTAAACCAATGGTACCTGTGCAGTTTCCACTCACTGCCCACTAGGCTCAATTCCTTTCCATCTGACTATGCTCTGACTAATGTGCAGTTAACATCAGTTGGGAAGGAAGTGTGGCGCATAGTGCACTATCGACTAGCAGTATAGTTGTCACAATGATAAATAAGTTGTGTACTCCCATGTCTTGTCTCCGTGCTTGTAGCAGAATCTAAAGCAAGAATCAATTCAGATGGGTTGGTATTATGAGAAACCAGAAGGTGTCTCATTGACTATTCCCTGAGGATCTGTCATCCAGGTGGCCAGGACATGGCCATCGCATTTGGAACCAGTTCCTGGGGGTGGACCGGTGCTGGAGGATCACGGTACCCTCCATAACACCTTTTACTCCATTCTACCAGGTGGATACTAACTCGCCACGTCCCCCCCCACTACCCCCTCCACCCCCTTCCATACACAAACACTTTCACACAGACCTCCTGCTCTGGGAGAAAACTCATACCCAGAGCATTCTACCTGACATGTCCCACTACTATGGTCGGGCAAAGTCAGGCAATTACTGTTAACTCACACCTGACTCCCATTAAGCTTCCCCACATGTACAAAAGCGGAGCACGAGAGCACACTCTGAGCGAGGCAAAGCACACGAAGGAACAGCGTTTTACAGGCAGCAGCTGAAGGAGGGGAGAAAGGCGGCAAACCGAGAAGGGAGAGCAAGGAGGGAGATGATGAGAAACTGTTACTTTCCAGAACCCTTCAGATTAAAAGGTGGAAGGGCAGGAAATCAGACTAAAAAGGGAGATAATAAGTTCCGAGCCCCCGATCGAGGGAGACCAATTGTGAACTTGTGTTTAAGGGGGTCTGAGCCCGACTGAGGGAGACCCGGGGTGAACAGTAAACCTGAGAACTTGTGAATGTGTAAATCCTGATGAGAAAAGAAGTTTGGTTCTTGTTTGTTATGCCAGGCACACTGCAATAAGAGACTTTTATTGGGAAAGAGACTTTGGCGCAGAAGGCCCAGATACCTTTGTTTTGTACTGCATCCTCGTGTCAGAGGAGCCAGAGTGTGTGCGAGTGTGCCACCTTGTACTGTGCTGAAAATGTGGGGAAGGGAAGCTAGCTGCTCAACTATCCTGACATATTGTTTCTTGAACACTTTTCTTTTTGCATACATAGTTTCCCCACAACATTAGTATTTAGAACTAAGGATTGGCAATAGGTTTATTAGTATAAGCCCTTTTATTTTAACACTAGGACTGTGTTATTATTTGATGGCCGTAGCTTGCTCCCACCCTTAGATTTAGGGTTAGATAAGGGTTCAATCAAACCATTGAAGTTCAATAAACACCCTTGAACTGTGATCACGTGTATGTCGTGAGCGGGGTGTTGCGGCCGACACCCCTGCAGTGTTTTTTGTTTTTTTTAACATGCATGCCATCAAAGCTCCGAACTTGGTGTTCAAACCTTTGGTGACCTGAATTTATGACCTTTTTTGTGTAGGTCGAACCTTTTTTCTGTAATTTCTACCGATTCCTAGTTACTCAGTTACCTTGAAAATCAGCATAAAGACAGGATGAATTCAGTATCCCGTTTGTCTTTTTGTGACATAACCTCCGGACATTATCATGAGCCAGCCAATGCTTTATAAATCCTGTTTTGATCTGAATTTATTAAAGAGGTAAAAGGTCTTCCATCCGTTTGGCTAGTATACATTTTGGCATCAACATGAATTAAAGCAATCTGATTTGTGTAGAAAAAAGAGGGGGTGAGGCACGCACTCGGGTTCCCTTTTTTGTATACCGGATGCAAGTGGTAACAGGGTTAAAACCCATCTGCTGCAGTTCAGTTGCTCTTCTTCTCCAAGCCCTTTCATGTCTTACAATCTTCAGCAAGGCAGCCTTTTCAGGTGTTACTAATTAGTCTCAATTTAGGTCTCAGGGAATTCTGATAGGAAGACCAATCGTTGTAGCCTTAAAGGCATCCCAAGTTACCCATATCGCTGTCTTCCCCTCTCCATTAATATCAAAGAATTCTCTAATATGTTAAGCAATACTCCCCCTAATAACTTGATCTTGTGGTAATTCTGAGGGAAATGTCCATAACCTCAGCTTTTCCTTTGCAAGTTTCATCTCCATGATAATGGAAGCATGGTCTGGTATTGTTATGGTTTGTGTCATGATTTGTGTTATTCTTCCCAAGCGCATGAGAGAGGGCCAGATAGTCAATACGTGAGAATGAACGATGCATGTGTGAGTAATATGTGAAAACCCTATCCGTCCCTCCTAAGTGCCAAACGTCCACTAGGGAAAGTTGTGTGAATTTCTGTTGTAAGGCCCGGGGGGCGGGGGGGCTGTGTGGGTTGAGTATAGCTCGTTTGAGTGCTACGATCGCGCATTGGGTCCCATGTTATATTGATATCCCCTAACAGTAGTATTTCCCCTTCTGCAAACTCTTCAGCTGCCCGAGGGTGGATTTCTAAAAGCCTTCCTGACCTGTATTGGGGACATATAATGTGGCCACCGTCAACTTAACGCCCAGTTGCAAAAAGGAAAATCTAGAACTGCCCTCCTTGTGGATCCTAGAGCGTAGTACTTTGATTAAAGGTTCCACTCCTAAAAGCTATGAGCACCCCTGTGACCTTCTCTGCATTTGCCTGCAAGACTAATGGATAGTGACGCAGGCAGAGTTTACCTCTGACCCTGTATGTGGGTCTCTTGTAGCACCACCAAGTCCAGTTTATGGCACCCCAATAGACCTTCCAACTGCCTATGTTTCTGTGGGGTATTAAGCCCCATAACATTCAATGATCAACACCTGAATTACATGTATGTGGATCGATCTTCCGTGGGGTCGCTATATGGACATGTCTGACTAACATCACATTTACATACTGCTACTGCACCCCACATTACCCCCACCTCCTCCATTCCCCCACCTCCCCTTTCACTTCCCTTTTCCCCAACTTACCCCACACCCTTCCCCAAAGAGTTATATGGTGTGAACCTAGTGTTTGGGTACAAACCCCTGGGTGCGAGTGACATGCTACCCCAGGGGTGAGTTCAGGGCAGACTACCACCCTCATCTGTTACCTGAAAAGATGAAGTCCAAGATGTCACGCGACGTCTCCATTCCAATTAGTATCTTTGCTAGCAGTTTTAGCACAGTGTCAGTAGAGTCCCTTAAATGTGCCCTCATTTCGCTGTTCTCGGGGTTGGCCCTCGTAGTCTGGCTCTCCAGTCATCTGTCTGTACGCCTTTTGTTTCCGCTATCGTTTATCTATTGTGGACCATTCTCCAGATGCAAGTTTGATGTGTCTTTCCGCCTCAACCGTAGCCAACGCCGATGTACCCATTCCAGCTTCTTCCTCTATTTGAAGCAGCCCCATACCAGATTCTCTAGATGTTAATTATTTGCTGCCTGCCATCCAACGTAAAGAGTAGGCCAAATGGAAAGGTCCATTTATACATGATTTCACGTGCCTGAAGAGTTATCAATGATAAATCTTGATTGGCTTTCCACTCCATTATGTTGTTGGTGCAGACGATCGTGCTGCTCATAGTATCTGCTCCTTCTATGGGTATGAAGAGCAGGCTGCCAGCACATCCCTGGGGCGATTGCCAGGTTCCAACCTCTTCGGCCCTGTCCTGTGGACCCCGTCAAGTGGAACAGTTGTTGTTGCCTCTACTTCTATGAGGTCTGCAAAGATCCGTGATACTACCCCTTTAGGTTCTATATCGCTCACAGATTCCAGGAGATTCTTGAGGCGAATATTAGAACATCTGGATCGGTTCTCCAACTCAATCTCGAGATTGTATAACCCTGGCCAGTTCTTCTATTGTGATGTCTGATTGTTTACTGTCCTCAACCAGGCCCTGGATTGCCCTCTCGTTTGCATCCACTCGGTCCCCCAGTATGGAGATTTCTTTGCCAAAATCAGCCAGTGAGAGTTTGATTTCCGAAGTGAACAAGGTAAATTGAGTTTGAAAAGAGGCAGTGAATTTATCTTGGAAGTGCTGGAAGCTCTTGGTAACGTCTTCTCTTGATGCTGCCATATCTGGGTCCGCGGTAGATGGGGGCGACAGGAGTGTTTGTTCTGATTGGGACGTGGATTTAACAATCTCTGGATTCCTTACAAGGAACCTCTCCAGTGGATTGAGCTGTTTGAGATCTGATAGTACTTGCCCCATGGGGGTCTGCTTCTTCCTACCGCCTGCCACTTGCATACAGCTCTTAATCCTACACAAGTCCCACAATGCATCTGATGGCGACTTAATTTTCAACTCCTGGTTGAAAAGCCTCCTTTCCACAGACTGATCGCTCTCGCAACCGGGCCAGAGATTATCACTGGATTCTTAAGAGGAGTGTTTGCAGCTCCTCTTATTCCGCTTGCCAATCCCAGCACTTACTGCTTGTTGTCTTCACCAGGGGGTCTGCACTACTAATTTCACACAGGAGCCTCCCTCGTTGTCCCTCACTGACAGTCTCAGCATCTGCAGCTTTCTATTACAGGCGTTGGCCCAGAGAGGACCTTTCAGGAGGCCATTTCTGCTGTGGGAAGAAAGTCTGCTCTGCCACCAGGACAGCACCCAGTGGCATTTCGCTACCCCGTTTTATTGCTGATAACTATGTGCCACGCCCAGTGCCGGGGCCGCTGTCCTCACCAGGTGAAGAGGTGACTGCATCTCATTTAGATCACCTCTACGAGACTGCTAGGGGGGGGGGTCCCTCCGACATTCCCACCAATTCTGCACCAATGCCTTTCCCAGCTCTGCTATAACCGAGTGGGAGACGGAGAGCCCGCTCGCACAACCTATAGTGTGGCGGCCATCTTGGATTTGGAATCATTCATTAGCAGACATTTTTAAGTGTGTTTCAGCTTGCTGTATCATGAGGGATATCAAGAGCCGGGGTCTGCAACCTGAAGGTCTCTAGATGTTTTGGACTCCCCCTTTCATTGAATTAGCGGACTAGAGCTGGCAGTTTATCAAAAACATCTGAGGAGCGTCTAGAGGGTGCCCCAGTGCTAAAATGCAGTAATGTCACACATCTGAACTTTGTTCATGAGAAGTGAATCGGACACAGATGTTGCCATGTTTGTGAATGGATTCTCTCTGCCTGTGAATGGCAAAGGCAACATAGCCAACATCAGATTTGTCCGTATACCTGAATTATGGCTAGATAATTGAGGAAAATACTCCTCTTGTGTGAAAGCTTCGGAAGTGTAAGGGGAAGTATGAATGCAATGACTCCAGTGATTCTATAGCTGCCAAAAATGTGGAAAGTATGCATTCTTGTGTTTCAAAAGTTTTCACTGTGCTCCCAATTTTCCTATGTAACCTAGGAGACTTCGCCCATCCCTTTGTCTAACGCTAGTGTACACGGGAAGACTATGCCAATCAGAAGAGGGCTGTAGAGACGTTCTTCTGTATCCTGCATTTCTAACTGCAGAGCTTTACCAGTGTCTGAGGACACCAGGTTTCTCAAGAGATCAGAGGAAACTAGGTAAACGAGTTCTCTTTTTCCTCAACCCAATGGGACATATCTAATTGGAAGCCCCTTGAATTATTGCTTTCAGAGTGCGACTTGCTGCCTGTCCACTGCACACACACAAGTTGGAGTACTGGATGCCCTGATCGCCAGTTATGAACAGCAGCAGATGCCTTTTACAAAAGCCAAGCAACTACCAAGGAATCTAGAAGTGTCTTTGGCAGTTTGCCGTGTCCAAGTCTTAGCTGAACTGCAACTGCTGAACACGGATTTCACCTCAAGAACCATACTGTGCGATCTGTGGCCAGCTGCACTCTCCCCCAGCTTGTGCAGTTTTTCATCTCTGCTGAAGCTGCATCTTCTCAAGTATGTTTTCAGTCACCCTGCTTTCCTGTGCAACCTTGTCGTTGCCACAGGAACTGTTCCCATCTGGAGGCAAGGCCTGCTACAGTTGCCTTTTTATTATTATTTTTCTTTTATAACTTGCTTAATACCGGAGACCAGTTAGTAAGCGCGAGACTGGGATTAGAACCTGTATTGCTATGCGTTGTCTTGCTTCCTACATTGCCTGCATAAAATCACCATCTTAATGCTGCAGTGTCTTCACCCCCATCAGAAGCCAGTGTGCCTTTCCCATGCATTTCGATGAGATGCCCAAAAACGAATGTCCAGCCAAAGTTCTATTTAATATTAGGATACTTTAATAAAAATACAAACCCACCCAGCCCTGTAAAACAAGGGACAGAATATGCAGAATTTGTAATGAACGGGGGGCACTCTGGTTCGGAAGACAATGGGTACGCAGGCAATAATTTCAGCTAAGTCCAGTTCATTGAAGGCTTTTTTTTGGGTCTTGTGGAGACACAGTTGAAACAGGTCGATTAGATTGCTACCAGCTGGTTGAGTTGGTGTTCGAGACTCGATAGTTTCCACTGCGTCGGGTCGACTGTAGCGAATGATCAAGATGGATCCCAGCTTGTCCAGGTGGTGTTGAGATGAATTGGAAAAGTGGGGAATGACTGAGGAAGCTCTGGGTGCTTGCATTGGTTCGAAAAGCAACTTGAAGCAGTCAAGTTGGCGCAGCAGCACAGCTCAGTAGGCAAATCGTGCCCTAGGATGACCCCATCTAGGTTCTCCAGGGGCAAATTGAACCCTTGCTTTGCTCTTCCCCTCCAGAAAGGATGCCAGAGAGCACTTGCAGGGACTGTCTGTTGCAGTGTGCAGGTTCCTGGGTAGCCTAGCCCACAAAGATTACTCCCATTGTTCCTCCAGGCTGGTTAAGAGAAAAGGCTTGCTTGTTTCCTTGAAGTCTTTATCTTTACCTCTATGGCAGCAGACTTGTTGTGCAGTCTCCTCCCCCACCCCCCAGGTTCCAGGTGGATGACTTCTCTAGTCCAAAGAGGGTTCCTCATGGGGGTGGGAGGGTCTTGTGCCACAGCAGGTTGGCCCTTCTAGCATTCTGTAAGGGTTCCAATCCTGGCTACTGTGTTTATTTTGCTAGGCGATGTCCGTCCAAAAGTGATTTTCTTTTTTTTGCAGTAAGTGTGGGAGCCCTGAGAGATCCAAGAAGGTGAAACGCTGCTGTGGACTAGTATTCCTCTCCGCTACTCCTCTCCGCTACTCCTCTCCTCGTTACTCTAGCTCTACCCTCTGTTTGCATTGCTTCTAAATATGGCCATTACCGGGCTGGTGTGAACTCTGCATTGTCCTGCAAGTGCTTGCCTTTGAATTACTGGTTCCCAGTTAACCCACCGACTGCCAGGGACGTCATTTCACCAAAATGCCAGGGGTCGCGGAAGTGACATCACAATGTCACGCCCCATGAGTGATATCACAGGAAGTGGCATCACATAGCATTGTTTCTAAGTACACTACGAACTATATGGTCACGATAACTCTGTAAATTTATGTACATTTCATACAAGAATGGATCACCATATGTATCGTTAATATCGGTGCTTATTGGCCCATATTATCAAATCACTGTGATTGCAAGCAGATGTCCTAAGCCAAATGATAATGATGTTTTAATATATAGCACTTAAGCTTAGCAGTCTCACGACAGATAGAGCACAAATCAAGCACTTTCTCCAACGCATTGCTTTTTAAAAATAAATATTTATGTTGCTACTCGCCACACACAGCCCGAGCACGGTGGCACTCGGCAGCGCAGACCAGCCTTCAAGCTCTGCTGCCAGCTGCAGTTGCCGAAAGCCGGGCAATGCTCCGTGTCCCGGTGCGGGTGCCCTGCTTACAGAATATGCAGGAAACATAGCGGAGGCGAGGTCGGACAAAGTTCATGGTTGCTAGGCAACCATGACCTCGAGTGCCAGGCCTCCAGCATTTGAACACAGTAAGTAACCCTTGAGCGGCTGGGACAGGAAGAACCTCCCGCAGGCTTAAGCCACGTAGCACGTGATCTGAAGGGCCTTTCAGCACTCTGTGACCGAGATTTCTGCTCACTGGAAAGCCCTTCAAAAACACGCAGCAAATAAAACATATAGCGGTGACACTTGGACTTCTGCACTGCAGTCCGGGTTTCCTTCTGCTCTAAATCGAAACAAAGCATTCATAGTGTTGATATTCTCCCCAGACTCGTATGTTTAGCTTTGTTATACTTGCAAAGCGCCAATAGGCCTGTGGCCTCATAGCACTCATCCCGAAAGACCACATAGACTGATCTCCTCATGATAGAATAATGACACCAATTTCTGGCACACCCCAGAGCTGTCCAGTCATTTCAGCAGCGGCTGCACGTATGGTGGTGGTGTCTGCACTGATTGAGCTGGAGGCACTGTGGGGCGGAGATGGGGGGTGGGGGGGAGGTGGCGATTTGTAATGGGCATACAAGTAAACCGTGCTCCTTTTTCCCAAAGCACTGCTGGGTCAGTGTGGGGCTGTGCACTCGAGTCACATCCTGAAAGGACTTGCACAGCCAGAAGTGTAAGGTCAGAGTGACCCGTGGACTTGCTACTTACCTGTACAATTACCCCACAAGCCTCGGTAGCGTCCCCAGTCCCACCCTCATGTTGAAGCATGCAAACCTACCCCAGAATTGCACAGAGAAACAAAGGTTTCCAAGCATGCACACCCTCCATATTTATATAAAAAGGCACTTACCTAGAACATTGCTTCCCCAAAGTGTGGATACACTGCGTCACAGGAAGAAAGCTACTTACCTCACGCAATAGTACAGTTTTCCGTCCGTTCCTACGCCTTCAAAAAAGACCTAGTGGAGCCGCGCCCGCCCCCCAGGCTGGCATCATGGAGCCTGCCCAGCAAGTCACACGTGCGATTCAGCCTGCCAGTGACTTGCCTCATAATTCTTTTTAAAATAATCAGAGGTTGAAGGCACTGGCAGGTAGACTTGCGCGCACGGTTAACCCGCAATGCAAGTTCCATGACCTCTGCAATCTTTTCGCGACCCCTGATTATTTTAAAAATAATTATGCAGCAAGGCCTTAATCAGCGGTCGCAAAAAGATCACAGAGGTCGCAAGTGAATCGCTAGAGGTCGCAGTTGCAACCTCTGGCGACCCCCAAATGACGTCCCTGCCGACTGCCCCCCATGATGAGTGTTAAGACTGGATTTCTATACTCTGGCCTGGTGGACAGATGTATAGCAGGCCAACCTAGTTGATGAACAGGGACAACTCTGGGAGATGTAGCCAAACCAATCGCGGTTGAATGGATTGTGGTAAAGGCTAAGTCTCAGGAAGGGGCGAGCCACAATGAGTCCACAAGGTAAGTATTCAAGGATTAGAATTAGACAAGTAGTTATAAAACACTGTATTTATGGTCACGAAGCACTATAAAAATGATTAAAGCAGGTAGTAATATCACAGAAACTAAGAATAAAATACAAATATACAGCCCCAGTAGCCAGTGTAATGTATCCACAATACTAAAGGGAAAGGTAATGGTGAGATTGGCAATGGCAGCCCACAAGATTATCAACCATAACTTTAAAAGTCCAACACTAATTGACTGGGGCCTTGTTTCTTGAAAGTTCACAAAGTTCCAAGTAGTTTTGTAAGGCAGAAAAAGTTAGGAGGAGTGTATTGTGGATGGGAAAGCAGTTCCAGAAGTCAGGTAAGTGTCTAGAGAATATAACTGTCCCCAGCTTTCAGAGTGCTTGCGCGACCAAGCAATGGCAATGCCAAACTATTGTAAAAGTTAAGGTAAGTACAACTGCAACTCTCCTTCCACCCCTCTCGTACTCTGGTTTTTCTTGGTACTTGCAGGTCTTCAGATGATTGTCAGAGGTCTTGTTTCCCGCCAGTTTTCTTCTGGACCTTGGTGACCATGAGTTGCAGGATCAAGAGAATCCCTATTCTCCACAGATGCTAGTGCAACGAGTTCCAGTTGAAGAATGCAGTTCACTCGGGTGCAGGCCTCCACTCAGCATATGACTTTGTTTTATTTCTATAGCACACCTAACCCTGAGATATCTGGGCGCGTTGGAGCAAAAATACAATTGTTAGACATGGTCACAGTTACACTTACACTTGTTGGAAAGGTTTACATTCAAAACAGGGAAGTTTCCAGAGGCAGAGACACACGTAGGACAAGACAACAGATTATAAATTACATCATGTGCATCTAGTTTTCAGAGGCAGAGATACGTGAAGGACACGGCGACAGATTATAGGTTACCTCGTGCAGGAGGTTCAAAGAGAGTATAGTGGAGATGTTTATCTCATGGAGGCATAAATAGTTCTTACTGATCAGCCAAGAAATAGATTTTCTCCTGAAGTTGGTGAAAAGCTGGGCAATTTTAAGGGCAGGTGGGAGTGTTCCACAGTTGGGCCGCCATGGAGGGGAAACTACTGCCCTCTGATTTTTTTCATTTGTATCTTGGGACCACCAAACAAGACGTGTTAGCCGATCTGGTGACCTATGTGGAATATCTGATGGTGAATTCTTCAGTTAGGTAGGGTGGTGCTGTATGATACAAGGATTTAAATGTGAGAGACAAGGTTTTCAGGTCAATCTTTTCCCTTATGGAAAACCATTTGTATTGTCTTCTTCCTGCAGAGATGTGTTCTCCTTGGGATATTCAACGCAACCCGGAGTGCGTTATTTTGCAATATTTTAAGTTTGTTGAGCACAAACTTACTGGCACCCAAATCGTCTGTTAACAATAGTCCAGTTTGGATACTATGAGTGCTCTGGCTAGAGTGAGGCAACTTGCCGTGGAGAGCATCGGTTTGCAAGCCCTTATTAGTTTGCCCATAGAGACAGTAGCTGAAGCAATCACGTTAACTTGTTTGATGTAGAGTCCAGATAAAAACCCAGTGTTTTTACCTCTTTGGCCACTGGGATGTTGTTCCCATCTATATTGAATGAGGCATAGCTTGGGTTGAGCTTGTTCAGGTTGGCTGATGAACCTACAAGCAGGAGTTCTGTTTATCATGATTCAGGCAGAGGCCATGGGTGGGTATCCATGCCTGAATGATTAGATGCATTTTGTTCACAAGCCGTACATCAGAGTCATAGACATCTGTTAAAGGTAGGAGGATCTGGGTGTCATCTGCATAATTCATTTAGGTGACACCCAGACGGTCTAGATCGTCAAATAGCGGCTTTGTGAAGATATTTTACAGAGTTGCAGACACACAGGTACCCTGAGGTACTCCACATGTGATGGGGGTCTGGTCGGCCGCTGCGGACGTTGAGAAGACTCGCATGGTCTTGTTTAGGAAGGATTTGTTTGAGGGAATTGGGTCCTCCGACGTATTCCATATCTATGACAGGTAATGTCCACAGCTGTGCTGCTTCGGAAAATCTTTGGCGTCTGCGTCCTGCGTCGATGACGTCGATGCGCCCTCCCCGAGGACCTCCTCCGACGGCCAACGTCACCCGATGTGATAAGTAGGATGCACAACGCCCATAGCCTCAGTTCCGTTTTTTCCGCAAACGTGTTCGCTTCGTGAATCTCGGTACGCCTCGACTCGTTGGAGTTTGCTGTTTTCAATTCTCGGTTCGTTGAACCTGTTCGGTTTGTTGTGAAGACCTGTTTGTGGCGATGTCTTCTTCGTCTTCAACCCCGCGTCCGGGCTTCAAGAAATGCGGGGACTGTGGGTCCAAGATGTAGGTCACGGACTCGCACGACGCCTGCCTCTGGTGCCTCGGGGAGGCCCACGATACGGACTGTCGACTGGCAGTCGCTCACGGCAAAGGCCTTGCGGGAACGCAAGAAGAAGCTGTCGGTAGGTCGGGTGTCTAAGCCCCGGAAGTCGAGGTCTGCAGGGCTTTCGACGGATGACTCGAGGGGCGACTCTTCGCGTCGTTGGATGTCCAGTGGGTCTCCTTCCAGGAGTCGGTCTCGCCACTCCTCTGCCTCTTCGAGGCATTCCCGGAAGCGCCGGCATAGGTCGCCTTCCCTGTCCTCTTCCGAGGACTCCGCCCGTCGGCGGGTCGCTTATCCCTCCATGCAAGCGACACCGGAGGAATGGGCTTCCTTCGGGAATCGCAGGGCACCGGTCCGTCCGTACCTCCGAGTGGGGGTCGGTCGGCACCGGTCGAGAGACACCGCTCGTACGCCTTCGGGCTCGGGTGGTCGGCAACGCTCGAGAGACACCGCTTGTACGCCTTTGGGCTCGGGTGGTCGGCAAGGGTAGCCGTTCTCGCCATGCCCGTTCCAGGTCCCGGTCCTCGACGTGCTCGAGATCGCGTGATCCTGTGCCGTCGACGATTTCTCTCGAGGCTCGTCGCTGCCTAGGACGTCGAGGGACACGCTCGGAGCTCCGGCTTCGAGGCCTGTGTCGACGCAGCCGAAGCTGGCGGCGCTGCAGCTGACGTCGACGCCTTTTCTGTCGACGCCGACTCGTTCGGCGCCCTCGATGCCTTTCGAGGCAGTGGTGTTGGAGGGGCCCCGTGGCACTGGGTTTGCCCCTAGAAAGGCTCTGGCTAAGGTCAGGCACTGCTTTGGTCCCCAGAGGTCTTTCTCTCCCCGCCTGGAGTACATTTCAGAGGGTGATGAAGGCTCTGATGGCGGCTTGGTTCCGGTTACGGTTCCTGATGACCTTATCTCGGGTCATAGCCAGTTTGATGACCTGCGGCAGTCGCTGCATGATGCAGTGGACTGGACACCTCTCCGGAGTTGGAGTTTTGTAGGCCGGAGCCTGGCACTCATTCCGATTCTTCATATCGGCGCCTTATGTCTCGGGTTACCGAGTACTTGGGTTGGTCAGCTCCCCCAGGGGAGTTCGTTCAGGATGATCTCACGGACATCCTTGATCTCGGTCCACCCACTGACCCAGTTTTGCCTTTTCATATTGCTCTGCAGAGAAGGGTGGCGGCGGCGGCTTGGACTGCTCCGGAAAGTCTCCAGGCAGTGGGCAAGTCTTTGTTGCGAAAATACCGTTCAGCCAGTAGCGACCCCTGCTATTTGTCTAGGCACCCCACCCCGGAGAGTTTGGTGGTGCAGGGGCTACGGCCCCGACAAAGCAGGCGTCGTATCCTACCATCCCTCCGGATAGGGACGACAAACGTTTTGACGGCTGGGCGAAGAAAGTGTTTTCTTTGGGGGGGGGGAGGGTATGGCGCTTCAGGCGGCCAACTCCATATGTGCCTTGTCTCGTTTCACACACATACTCTGTGGAACTCTGTTGCATTAGCGGCTGATCATATTCCCAAAGGGGACGAACGGGATGGTTTCCTTGCTATGGTTCAGGATGGCAAGGATGCTATGTGTGAGGCCGTTCAGTTGGGTTTGGACTTGGCGGATTGTGTCAGCCGGTCCATGGCGGCGAGCACCGTAATGCGCAGGTTTGCGTGGTTGCGGAAGTCTGGGTTCGCTCCTGATGTGCAGTCCCGGCTCCTCAACATGGCTTTTGACGGTGAACACCTTTTTGGCAGCAAGGCTGACGAGAGCCTTGAGAGGTTGCAGACCTCCAAAGCTGCAGCGAAGTCGTTGGGCGCTGCAGTTCGCCAACCTCCGCCTTTTCGTCCTAGGGGACAGCAATGGAGGGGAGGTTCCTTTCGCTATTACTCGTCCTTCAGTAAAGCGAGGGGAGCTAGCAGTCAAAGAGGCCATCGTAAGAGTCGTAAGAGTGCCAGAGGTGGAAACAAAGGTACTCGAGGTGCCAAGGCCACTCGGGCAGTTGCCTCTTTGCCCTCAGGCAACGCCGCAGCCGCTACCACTCAGTCATGAGGCCAGGTCCCATGGTTCGCCGGTTGGGGGAAGGCTGGCGCAGCATCTTGTAGAGTGGCAAGCCATTACTTCGGATGTGTGGGTTCTGTCTTCCTAACCCACGGCTACTGTCTTCCTTTTCGGCAGAGGCCTCACGACAATCCACCAGGGAACCTCTCTTTGAGGAGTCCGGATCCGCTCCTTGCGCAGGAAATTCAAGCTCTGCTGGAGAAAGGCGTCATAGAACTGGTGCCTGTAGCGGAGAGGAACAAGGGATGGTATTCCCCTTATTTTTTGATTTCGAAGAAAGACGGGGGATTGAGACCCATCATGGACTTTCGCGGTTTGAACAAACTCCTCAGGAAGGACAAGTTCAAGATGGTAACTCTTTCTCAAGTCCTCCAGGCCCTTCAACTTCAGGACTGGTTGGTGTCTCTCGACCTGAAGGATGCTTACTTCCATGTGCCGATCCATCCCAAGCACAAGAAGTACCTGAGGTTCGCGGTTGGCGACTCGCACTTTCAGTTTCGGGTCCTGCCGTTCGGATTGACCTCCGCCCCAAGGGTTTTCACCAAGCTCATGGTGGTGGTGGCAGCGCATCTCAGGAAAGGAGGGATTCACATCTACCCCTACCTGGACGATTGGTTGATCAGGGGTAGCTCTCCCGAGCAAGTCCTGGATCATCTGTCCGTCACCTGCCACTCCCTTCACAGGCTGGGCTTCTCCCTCAATTTAAAGAAGTCCCATTTGACACCAACGCAGCGGCTCCAGTACATCGGAGCAGTGCTCGACACGTCCCTGGGGCAGTGTTTTCCTCCTCAGGTGAGGGCTCTTCACATTCAGCAGATGGTGCACAAGTTTCAGCTTGCCCAGAATCTCCCAGCGTCCGAATTCTTGCGACTGCTCGGCCTCATGGCATCCTGCATTCTTCTGGTGCCAGAGGCTCGTCTGCGGATGAGATCTTTGCAGTGGGCACTCAAGCTCCAGTGGTCTGTCCTCCGGCAGGCTGTCGGACCCTGTTCAGGTGCCGCCCTCGGTAGCCCGGAACCTTCTGTGGTGGGCCGTCGAGGGCAATCTGATGAAGGGGTCCCCATTTTGGCTGCCCTGGCCGGAGGTGACAATCGTGACGGACGCATCTCTCACGGGATGGGGAGCTCATGCCAACGAGTTGCCAGTCAGCGGTCGTTGGTCTCTATCGAGTTCAGACTCCATATCAATCTGTTGGAGCTGAGGGCCGTCAGGCTAGCCCTGAAGGCTTTTCTGCCGACTGTGCGCGGGAAGAGTGTCCTGATTCTAACGGACAACACGGTGGCCATGCACTACCTCAACAAAAAGGCGGGTGGCAGGGTCACTTCCGCTGTGCAGGGAGACGATGCAGCTGGAGTTCTGGGCCATCCAGCAGGAAGTTTCGATCTCGCCGGTTCATATGGCCGGAGACGACGACGAGACGGCGGATGCTCTGAGCAGGCAGAGCACGATCTCTCACGAGTGGGAGCTGGCTCAGGAGATTCTCCTGGAGATCTTCACCCTTTGGGGGACCCCTCAAGTGGATCTCTTCGCCTCCAGTGTCAACCGGAAGTGCGAAAGGTTTTGCTCGCGGGAATTTCCTCCAAAAGGAGCCTTGGGAGACGCGTTCGTGGTGGAGTGGTCATTCCCACTGCTGTACGTGTTTGCTCCAGACCCCGTCATCCCGCAAGTGCTGCAGAGGTTCGGTTCCCGGATGATCCTCATTGCTCTGGCGTGGGCCTGGAGGACGTGGTACCCGGACCTTCTAGACTTGTCCATCTGCCCTCCATGTCGTCTTCCCTACCGAGAAGATCTGCTCTCACGGGAGGGGGGGGTCAGGTTCTCCATCCAGAGGTCAGATCCCTCAATCTTCACGCTTGGCTTCTGAAAGGTTGAGGTATAAGGATTGGGACCTCCCTGAAGACATGATGGAGGTGTTGCTCTCGGCCAGGCGGCCGCAACTAAGTCTCTGTACCGTTGCCGTTGGAGAAAGTTCTGCGACTGGTGCAGAGTTCAGAATGTGGATCCTTTTGAATGTGACATTCCCATGGTTCTGTCTTTTTTGCTTTCTTTGGCCCACAGGGGCTTGCAAGTGGGGACCATTAAAGGTTACCTGGCGGCGCTGTCCATATTTAAGCGCTCGTCTGAAGAGTGTTCCTATTTTAAAATTCCTTTAATTTCGCAGTTTCTGAAAGGGCTCACTAATGTGTTCCCTCCGTCACCTTTTCTGGTGCCAGGCTGGGATTTGAACCTTGTTCTTAAGTTTCTTATGGGTGCTCCATTTGAGCCTTTACATTCTTGCCCCTTGAGGCTGTTAACTCAAACTGTGTTTTTGGTTGCGGTTACATCCGCTCGCAGAGTGAGTGAGTTACAGGCACTTTCAGTTAAGCCACCCTTCACTGTGTTTCACAAGGACAGGGTTGTCCTTCGAGTTCGTCCTTCTTTTCTTCCAAAGGTGGTTTCGGAATTTCATTTGAGCCAGAAGGTTGTTCTTCCGGCGTTCTATCCTCCTCCACATCCTGGTAAGGAAGAGGAGAGGCCCCATAGGCTTGATCCTCGGAGAGCGTTGAGCTTTTATATTTCGCGCATGTCCCGGGTCAGAGTGGACGATCAACTTTTCATTGGTTAAGCTGGAAAGCGTTTGGGACAAGCTGTGACGAAATAGACTGTCTCGTTGGATTATTTTTGCTATCTCCGAGTGTTACCGCTTGGCGGTTAAGGACCCTCTGGCTGGCTTGCGGGCCCCTTCTACCAGAGGAGTGGCTGCGTCTACTGCCCTGCAGAGGGGAGTTCCTATTCGTCACATCTGTGATGCAGCCACCTGGGCTTCAGTACATACTTTTGTACGTCACTATTCCCTCGAGTCCATCAGAGGGCAAGATCTGGCCTTTGGCAAGGCAGTTCTCTATTCCGCAATTTGTGTTGGGCATGCTAAATTTGTATTCTAAATTCTTTCCCACCTCCTTGCTTGGTACTGCTTTGGGAGTCTGTCATAGATATGGAATACGTCGGAGGACCCAATCCCCTCGAAGAACAAGTTACTTTCTTACCTGGTAACATTCTTTCGATGGGATGGTCCGACGACGTATTCCATATCGCTCCCCCCCTGCCTTCCCCGCTGCAGAATTTCTTTTGCGATTGCAGCTTGCGTTCCGCAAGGCTTTGTGTGTCTGACTGGCAGAAAACTGGTGGCACACGTTCTGGGAAAAAACTATAACTGAGGCTATGGGCGTTGTGCGTCCTACTTATCACATCAGGTGACGTCGGCCGTCGGAGGATGTCCTCGGGGACGGCGCATCGACGCAGACGCCAAAGATTTTCCGAAGCAGCACAGCTGTGGACATTACCTGTCATAGATATGTAATACGTCGTCGGACCATCCCATCGAAAGAACGTTACCAGGTAAGAAAGTAACTTGTTCATCTATGTGATTGTATTCTGGGTGAAATGGGCTGCTGTGGCGAGGTGCTTACAGAGAACTATGTCGGTCGACCAAGTCAGAAGTGCCCGATATGTCCAAGAGGAGTAGAATTGCAATTTTCCCTTTGTCTTTAAGTTTGTCAATCTGGTTTTTAAGTCGATCAAAGCCGTTTTCGGTACTGTGTTGAGGTCTAAAGCCAGATTGTCGAATCCCCAAAAGCTGATTGGCCTCTAAATAGTCTTGGATTTGCACATAAACAACCTTATCTAGGATCTTCAGCAGGAATGGGACCGTAGTGATTGGGCTGTAGCTTGTAGGAATGGTGGGGTCCAAAGATTGTTTTTTGAGTAGTGGAAGTGCCCAAGATTCCTTTAGGTTGCTGGGGACAATACTGAAGAGAAAGAGACATTAATTAACTTGGTCATGAAAGGGGCCAGGTCTCTAGCGGCATCTTTGATGATCTGTGCCAGGCAGCTATCTCCTTGGCACCTAGACTGTTTCAGGGAAGCAATTATTTTTTGTACCTCTGGTACAGAGACATTCGAGAATTTTAAACCTTGGGAAGGTTTGGTAGGAAGCTCTTGAGTAGGGTAAGTTGGAGCTAGGTTTAAGTTATCCGTTGTCCGCAATTTCCGTTTGCAAGCTAGTGATTTTATTGGAGAGAGCATTATGAATGTTCGTACACCAGAGTTTGTCTTTTAGGCATGAATCAGTAGGTGGGTTAGGCGTCTCCATTTCTCTCAAGATGATGAAGAGCTCTTTAGTGCTGGAACTAGCTTGGTTAATTCTGTTATTATACGTCTTGCGTTTGGTAAGGATAATCTCTTCTTTGCATTTGGCAGAAAGGTTAGTTTTGTTCTCTGTGGATGGGGTGTGTTTCCATAGGGTTTAGAGTTTTTTGTTTTAAGACTGTAAAGTTTTTAACTCCGGTGTGAACCAGGAGTTTAGGTGGGCTCTTGGTTTGCCTTTGCGCATTTTTAGGGGGGCGACAGTGTCTAATGCTTTGCTCATTGTAGAATTAGAAGTGTCCACTTGTAAATTACGGTCTGTAGTATTCTGTAGGGAAATTAGGATAGGAATCACAAGTGGCATAATGGCATCTGCGGTAATGTTTCGTTTGTTTCTGGTCAGGCAAGGAAGTGCTGAAGGGTTGGATTTGATTAACGGATTGTTTATTGCAAACTCAAATGAAAGAAGGTGGTGATCCGTCCATGGTTGCGGTGAGATATCGGTAATTGCAATGTCGCAGTTTAGATCTGCTACCCAGTCTAGGGTCCTCCCTTTCTCATGAGTAGGCTGGGTAACATTTTGGTTGAAGCCATGTTCAGTAAAAGTGTTGGCTAATGATAATGCTTGGTGGTCATTGGGATCGTTAAATCCTAAATCAAAATCAAATCTCCTAGTATTAGAATTTGCAGTGAAGTTTTGATATTGTCAGATAGTAGTGTCATCATGTCTTCATCAAATCAGCCGATGGGCCCTGGAGGTCTGCAGATTAAGTGGATTGTGATGGTACTTGTATGCGATACCGGTAGTTTGGCTGTGAGTAGTTCGCAGGAAGAGAGTGAAGGAGCAGTGGCTCATCTCAAGTCTGTTAGTTTTAGAAATGATGGCAATGCCCCCTCCTGTGGAGTCAGGTCTGTCCACTCTGATGATGGAGAAATTGTTTGGTACCGCGAGTAGGAGTGATGGGCCAGCTGCTGCGTGCAGCCAAGAGTCTGTTATGGCCAAGAAGTCGAGATTTTCGGTTCAAATAATGTTGGGTATGTCGGTTGCATGAGCTATCATAGATCTAGCATTTATTAGTACTCCCTTAATCATTTGGGGAGTATCGTTGGTGGTAGTGACAGTTGGTTTGAGCTTTTTTTATTTCTTATTTTGTTTTTTTTGGTTGCAACTGTGCTCTTAGTCTGGGAATTTTACTGGTAGTTGGTGTAGGTTTATTGTAATTGTCTTTGGTCAAGGGCTGGAGATAGGTTGCTAGTCTGGATCGGATCTGTAGTTTCTGTCTTAAGTATGGCACAGGAGAATAGTAAGTAGCCATGGTGTAGGGTCCAGAGACGTGCTCATTAGTTGGTGGTACGATGGCGTTAAATGGCGATGTCTTATTAGGGCATATGGGGTTTGGCCATAGCTTGGGTAGGAATTTAGTAGGTCTGATTGAAGCATTAAGTAGGTCAAGTTTAATCGATGGGTGGATGAGTTGGGAGAAGAGATTGATTGTGTCTGTTAGCAGCGCTGCTGTGAGAATACCCGGTTGGTGAGTCTGGATTGGGGCCTTAGAGCATCACAAACAAAACTGCTCTTTCGATCAACTGGGCACCTGCTAGGTTATTTAAGAGACAACTCATGGACAATGAACTCTGTTTGAAGTGCAAGGGTGCAAGAGGATCCCTCAGTCATCTGATCTGGGTTTGTCTTAAAACAAAGACATTCTGGGAGTGTGTATGTGAGAGGTTGGGGCTGGTTTTGAGCTGTACGATCCCCCTGTCAGCCACTTTATTGATTCTAGGGGACATATCATTGATAGATGACTTCTCTTTTGGGCAGATGACTTGGCTACTCCGTGCCAGTATGGTTGCTAAGAGGATGATATTGAGCTCATGGAAGTCAAACAACTCCTTTAACATCGCTGAATGGGTGGACGAGCTTTTAACTATTTCAACCTATGAGAAAGCCATCTTCAAGAATGCTGGTGATATTGAGACATTCTGGGACATTTGGAACAGGTTCCTGGAGGTTTACAGTTACATTCAAAATCCTTATACAGGATGTAGTGCCTCTGAATCTGATTAATGCTATTGCTATATTAATTATTTTCAAAGTTTGATCATTGTTATTTTTTGATTTTGGATTTGTTGGCTGGTAAAAATGCTTTCTGGTTCTCTGTCCTTTCTCGGTTTCAGAGTTCCTTTTTTCCTTCTATTCTGTTTTACTTTCTTCTTGAATTCTTTCAGTTATAGATTTCATTATTGTGTACAATGTTGATTATATCAACTTCAAAAAGCTACAAAAGTCCTCTTTTTAGGGGCTGTGAGGGTGAGGACAGTGAGAACCAAAATACAAAGAGTCCCACAATACAGCTTCCTTCCCTTGCTGATCAGAATGAGTCACCATAGATGCATGTCAACTTGCTTGTGCTCGCCCCTTACCCAAAAAGTCAAGCGGAAAACCATGTACTTATCAAAAATATACACCTATTTTAATGCCTATCAAAAAACACATCACATTCACAACTGAATTTTCTTAAAAGTAACACATCATTGTGGTCTAGACACATCATGAACCACATATATCCGTGTATACATATTTAATAACTGGCATAGAGACTGATACTTCCAGAGAAACCTTTTCTATGCCTCTATGTGGTGTATTTTTATGTTTTATATTTTAGCCACCGCTATTATTCATGCCCTCCTTAGTTTCTACGGGCACCAAGGCTGTGCCAACACTTCAACAATGTGTTTCTAGAACCAACATAGAATTGAACATGTGAAATATACATAGAAATTCATCCACTCTGTATATTCTGTTGGTGCTGTCCTCAGGGCACTCAGTCTTTGTATATGTTCTGGTATTCTCCCATCACATTTCAGTTTGCCAAAATCTCAACAATTCTAAAAAACAAACAAACATTGATACTTAAAAACATGGTTTCTATTCTTTTGTGCATCACAAGTAATACATAGCATCTATTCCAAATTCATCTCTATTTCCCATAAAAACCGCAGGGAATTATGATTTTGGGCTATTTCTTTTCTCATTTTTACTAAACGTTTACAAGTTTTGCATATTTCAATTTTCTTGTTACAACATTATTTAGACAAAGTGTTTGGCCAATTTACCTCTTTCTACACATTTAGTTTATTAATCCTAAAACGGGAGTTACCAATGTCTGTCTCTCAAAGATTTTTTGTAGACTATGCACTTAATTGCTATCTCGATTCTCCTGAATGGATTCTATAGGGAACAATTCTCATTCTGTGGTTCTCCTCGAGTAATGAGAAAGCAACTATCCCAACGATCACACTAAGTAAGAGTTTACCTATTGGGAACTCTGTAATTATATCCCTCTATGATCCTAGCTTCGAAGGATATCTGCTGTGCTTTTACAGCTGGATTGGCGGAGGAGTCATCTATCTAGACACCTTCACCAATCTATTATGACAAAACGAAAATGCGTTTTGAAAAACAGGGTTTTATTCCTGAATAATGCTGTAATTATACTTATTAACTCTTGGGGCTTACCTCTTAATTATTCACCCATAACCCTATTATCGGGAAGAGATATTAGATGACCCACTGCAGACTACGATATTTTCTTTGCTGCAAAGTCTATATGTTTTCACAAATGGCCTTAGAAAAAAATCGGTATAAATCGATAGAGGCTCCAAGATAGAGCCAATCGCTGCCACAATAGGACGTCCAGGTGGGACCTCCTTGTCTTTATGGATTTTGGGTAAACAATAAAACGCAGGTGTGACTGGATGTTGTTGTGTCAAAAATGCTTTTTCCTCAGAGTCGATCCACCCTTCCATTTCCGCATGATTCATAAGACTTTCGATCTCTTCACGGATTCTCGGCATTGGGTCACCAGGCAAGTTAAGTAAGCAGTGTTCCTAGTTGATAAACCCGCTCCAGCATGGCAGATGTAAACACTATAACAACATGGCTGCGGGTCACGTGAGCGGCACATATATGCTACTACGTGCGGACGCAAGTGAACGAGGCTGTCTATTTAAGACGGTGGAGGGCAGGTATCATTTGTTCGACCCCTCCGAGACGAGAGCTATGTGTGCGAGCTTAACTGCAAGGACACGAGTGAAAGTGCGAGGTAAGACGGATGCGCAATAAGGGAATACTTACTAACGTATCGTGTAAGGGAATCTAATAATCCCTGTTTTCCTTCTTCTCGTTTCTGGCCATATAGACTTTGCAGCAAAGAAAATATCGTAGTCTGCAGTGGGTCATCTAATATCTCTTCCCGATAATAAGGTTATGGGTGAATAATTAAGAGGTAAGCCCCAAGAGTTAATAAGTATAATTATAGCATTATTCAGGAATAAAACCCTGTTTTTCAAAACGCATTTTCGTTTTTGTCATAATAGATTGGTGAAGGCGTCTAGATAGATGACTCCTCGGCCGTCCCAGCCGTAAAAGCACAGCAGATATCCTTCGAAGCTAGGATCATAGAGGGATATAATTAGAGTTCCCAATAGGTAAGCTCTTACTTAGTGTGAATGTTGAAATAGTTGCTTTCTCATTACTCGAGGGGAACCACAGAATGAGAATTGTTCCCTATAGAATCCATTCAGGAGAATCGAGATAGCAATTAAGTGCATAGTCTACAAAAAATCTTTGTGAGACAGACATTGGTAACTCCCGTTTTAGGATTAATAAACTAAATGTGTAGAAAGAGGTAAATTGGGCAAACACTTTGTCTAAATAATGTTGTAACAAGAAAATTGAAATATGCAAAACTTGTAAACGTTTAGTAAAAATGGGAAAAGAAATAGCCCAAAATCATAATTCCCTGTGGTTTTTATGGAAAATAGAGATGAATAGATGCTATGTATTACTTGTGATGCACAAAAGAATAGAAACCATGTTTTTAAGTATCAATGTTTGTTTGTTTTTTAGAATTGTTGAGATTTTGGCAAACTGAAATGTGATGGGAGAATACCAGAACATATACAAAGACTGAGTGCCCTGAGGACAGCACCAACAGAATATACAGAGTGGATGAATTTCTATGTATATTTCACATGTTCAATTCTATGTTGGTTCTAGAAACACATTGTTGAAGTGTTGGCACAGCCTTGGTGCCCGTAGAAACTAAGGAGGGCATGAATAATAGTGGTTGCTAAAATATAAAACATAAAAATACCCCACATAGAGGCATAGAAAAGGTTTCTCTGGAAGTATCAGTCTCTATGCCAGTTGTTAAATATGTGTACACGGATATATGTGGTTCATGATGTGTCTAGACCATAATGATGTGTTACTTTTAAGAAAATTCAGTTGTGAATGTGATGTGTTTTTTGATAGACATTAAAATATGTGTATATTTTTGATAAGTACATGGTTTTTCGCTTGACTTTTTGGGTAAGGGGCGAGCACAAGCAAGTTGACATGCATCTATGGTGACTCATTCTGATCAGCAAGACAATGTTGATTATATGCCAAGATCATTTAGGTTTGTATTTTTATGAGTATTAATGATATTTGTCACGTTTGTATAATATGTCTTGAAAATAAAAATGTGAAACATGAAGTTTAATCGATGATAAAAAAACTAGTGGCTCTAATCATAGGTGCATGGATATTAGTATTAAACATATTTGTACAAGGCTAGTGCCCAATAGTTTGGTGCGAGGGTAAGGTGTACTAGTAAGAAGCACAAGTAGGATCTAGCAAGAATAGCAGTAGTGCAATCAAGGTGTATATGTTGTACACTACATGTTAATCCGTAGTGGCGTCTGTTAACTAGTGTGCGTATAGGTAGCATGTGGAAGAGTAGGGTCTAGTGGTATTCACTAGCACTATTGGAAGATCAGAGTGAATACGGTAGGCTGTGAATGGAGTGACTAGGGTATAGCTAAGCACATAACAGTTCAAGGTATACATTGAGGAGTCAAGTTATAGCAAACTTTGAAGTACACATGTCATTCATCTAGCAAAAGTGTATAGACCTTAGATGGAGATAGCTGTGCAGTACATGACTAACATACAATAGACCCAGCAGTGATGTAGTTGAACAGCAAGTAATCTGAGAAGGCCGAGTGGTGCAAATGTAAGCTAAGGAGTACTTTGGAGCATTGGCACATTACCAGTTGATACAAATCTAGCCAATGAAATCGGGTCAGACACTGATGGCCATTGGTTCGGAGTGAGCATAAGTTAGCAAAACTTGCAGAAACAATGGCGTAATGGGGCATTCAACAGGTACATAGTATTCATCTAGCAGGTAGCCTCAAAGGCTCATGCACTACGGTGGTCAATGGTGCATGCAAGCAGTAGTTCATAGCCATTGATGTTGAGAAACGTTTACGTGATCCTAGTCGCCGCTTACGTTAACTGAGGTGTGGTTGTTTTATGGGCAAGCTAAGGCGACAGCTGCTAGATACGCAAATTAAGCAGGCAGGTAACATAAGGGTGTAGGCTTACAGACAGCTGACGTTGCTAGGCGATTGCGTATAACTCGTGGGATATTGGGTATAGGCATTAAGCAGGTATACGAGAGGAGGTAGCCAGTATAGTACAATAGTCGTTTGGATCCCGGTCTCACCGTGTTAATGTATGAACGTTCATTGAACTATTCAGCAGACACCGGATTCTAGGTCAAGCTAAAAGGTCATAGGCTGTTGACCAGAGTAGCAGGTACACTTGTGAGGCTACAACTGGATGTGGGAAAGCAGTTACTGGTGATTACCTTTGCACAGCGACAGGCGGGGACACAATAGTCAGTCGGCGTCAGGGTCGTATTTCGGGTCTCTTAGATACTAACACTGACATTTCGCAGAGATGACTCTTGTAGAATAAGGTGGCAGTTCCTAAAGTTGTGGGCGAAAATACAGAACGGCGGCGTCTGCAGCGCGGTAGCCCAAAGTTCGAGCTGGCCAGCCACTGGATGATCCATGGGCACTTCTGAGAGCTCTTCTTCACCAGATACGGTGCCAATGTCGAGAATGCTTGGTTCCAAGGGTCGAAGCTCCTCTGAAGGACTTCTAAAGATCACTTGCCCTACAGGGCTCCCCCAGCACAGCAGCAGAAGTTGTTTGCCAGGCCTCCTTCAGACCGGTCCACGATTGCTTCACTCATCTTCAGCAATGCAGGATACTTCACTCCTTGCAGGATTTCTTCCAGGAACTCTGAGGCACGGTCTCCTCCTCCTCTTCAAAGTCAGATGAGTGTTCAGACTCAGTCCTCCAGTGGCATGATCTGCTCCACTCTTATGATCCAATCAAGGACCACTGTGGATCTCGCACAAGCATACCCACCAGACAGTCAGGCAAGACTATGCCCCTGCACTAGCGCGCGAAAACCAAGGCTTTCCTGGGCAAGTGCATGACCCTAAAAGGAATTGCCTGACCTGGCAGGGCCGGAAGAAGGCCACAGGACAAGATGGCGAAAAATAACAAACAAAAACCTTGTGGTACGGCCATGTTATGACACTAGCCATAGTTGGTAGCCAAGCGCAGTAAACGTATTGCAAAAATAGTCAAAATGCAACTGCTGTCACTATCTTGTTTTTTAGGCACACCAAAAGTAACCAGAAATTCCTTCTAGGGTCCTACAAAAAGTAAACCCATTGATATAAAGTTACACAAAAAATTGATGATATGTAACAAGAAAAGGGAAATTTTGTTTCCCAGTACGGACAGCCTTAAGGACTAGTCTGTTTCCCCATAACAATGAGCAAAAGTGCAGTGGAGTGAAGCTGAAGACTTCACTGTAAAGTCAGGGCATAGTTTAAAAAGCAAAATGTTTGGGGCTCCATGGAAATGGAGGGAAAGTTACTAAAAATAGAACATTCCTAACACTGAGCCAGACGAGCCTTCCAAGAGAGATCAAAGCAGGGTTTCCTGGTATCGGCCGGAATTGTTGTTTTGGGTGAAACCCAGTCCCAGACCGCTGATACCCATACAGCTCTAATAGTGAAGGAGTCTTTACAACCAAGCTGATAAAAAAAGTTACACCAAAAGGTGTTATCCCATTTAATGTGGATTCCTAGAGGCCGCCATGTCTATACTAGACATGGCTTATGCTTTTGATTGTAATCTGCCACCAGATGTTGGAAGCGCACAATTCCACAATGTTGGATCAGGATTGGCCACAGTTAAAGGCAGTCCCTGGCTGTTGAAACTTTGGGTTCCATCGGACTGTTGGCAGGACTGCACATGTCACTCAAACTGCCATGTTGCCAAACTACAAGGCTGCTGTTTCGGTGTGTCAGACTGGGTCCCGGGTATTAGCAGAGTTTGCGCTATACCTTGCAATATGAAAGTGGGATCTTATTAGCAGGTTTCACTTTCAGAGACCATTTACACATAATTTCATATTAAATATGAAAAATGCACAGGCTTTTCCATCACAGATGGCATTCTAATCTTTGAAGAGCACTATGCCTAAAGCACTGTCCCTTGACATCTGTTAAAATTGTACTGATTCTCAGTGTATTATTTTTTTGGGGGGGAGTGAAGGGCATTGTTGTGTTACTGTCCCTTGTATTCCTTCTGGTTAGTCCTCACAATCCCATTAGAGAGGCATGTTACTATTGAACCCCTATCATGACATTGAAGAGTTGCTCTTTCATAAGTATTGTACCATTCTGTTGATCGGTGGAGGGGGGTGTTGGTTAGTGGTCCTTGCATTGATCAGTCTTCTGTTTCCACTGATCACCAGAATTTCATGACGACTCCTTTGTTTTCTTGCATGAGGCACTGTGAAGATGCATGCTTCGCTTTATTTTCTGGACCTCTCAGTCGAGGGCCCTTTAGGAGTTTGTCCTACAAACGGAAAATACTTGGTTTAGCACTGCATTGTGTCAACCTTAGCCGCAAGTAATTGTAGAGTGAAAGAAGGGCTCAAACTTTGCACTCACCATTTCTGACACTTGGCGAGCAAGAAATGTTTTGTTGCGTTTGTGTAGAATTGAGGGGGCCAGTAACTTTTTGTGCTGGCGAGCAACATGTCATTCTTACCACTGGTGAAAGCACGTGTCCTTTAGTGGTTTGATCAACTAGTTCCAATAAAGCAATAAATGCCTGGTGGACACTTTTCTTTTATTTTTCTTTCTTGTATGCGCTTGCTGTGTGAACTATGTAGCATACAACAGAAGTTATGTAGTACTCTTTGGAAAAGGTCTGTCGCAAAAATCTCCCAAATTGTGTTACTTTTTAGCTTTTTAAATTGCCCAACATGGCATCTATTAATCTTGTCAACCTTCTGTATTTGGCTCTGCAGAGTAGGGTCTTCTCGCCAAAGGTAGGCGTGGCAAAGGCCCCTTAACTGACCATTTCGGAAAAAGATTTGAACAACTTGATGAACTGTATTTACATTGGTCTAGAATTTGCCTGCATATGTTTAATGTTCACTAGTGTTTTTTCTTTATTGCTTTTTAGGGTGTATTAAATTTTGTCCAATACAAATTTAGTCACCTGGCACCCAAGGAACGTCAGACCATGTTCGAACTCTCAAAGATGTTTCTGCTGTGTTTAAACTACTGGAAATTAGAAACGCCATCCCAATTTAGACAGCGAGCGCAGAATGAGGATGTGGCAACGTATAAAGTCAATTACACCAGGTAACCTCCAGGGCAAATTTCCACTTGAAAATGTTTTTTTTAATCTTTGAAGTGATTAAACATGTACTACTAAACTTAACATTCAAATAATGTCATGCCTGAAGGTTTCATTTGGAGATGGCTGATAAAATTAAGCAGCAGTCAATGTGTTGCAAATATGGTGGGTTATGATGTGCAGTGATTTTTTTTCTTTTTGTTTTTTTTCTTTTTCTGGTCATCTCTTCCCTTTTGATTTTGGTGTTGCTTTGCTTTTCAGGTGGCTATGTTACTGCCATGTCCCCCAGAGTTGTGACAGTCTTCCTCGCTATGAAACCACCCAGGTCTTTGGCAGAAGTCTCCTTAAATCCATCTTCACGGTTACACGCCGGCAACTCCTTGAAAAGTTCAGAGTGGAGAAAGATAAGCTTGGGCCAGAGAAACGGACACTTATCCTCACACACTTCCCTAAGTAAGTGTTTTTCACTTTTTCTTTCAATTTACTTTGGAAGGTTTGCATCTTCACACCTTCCTTGCATCTATCCTTCGTGGTCAGATATTCATACAGTGCAACCATATATTGGTATCTTGTTCAGTTACATCTTGAATTTATGTCCCTTGACTGGATGCATCTGGATTAGTAGTTTGGCCCTTAATGTTGTCTACTTTGGATATCTCTGCATCCCCAACCCTCAATCCCTAATCTGTAACCTATCGAGATTAAGTTCTTTTGTCATGATTGGTACTTACATTGCAGCTAAAGCAACCTTTATTCTGATTACATTTTATTTTGATACATGTTTCCTCTTATGCATTTATGTAGCTCTTTTGGTCTGTGGCACCGAGTGTTGACTTTACAATGTGGGAGACAATCTCCATGTGGAGCATCCTTCACCCCCACAAGGTTTGAATCTCCTGGTTGTAGTGTTAACCACTAGACTGTGGCCTGTATACTCCCACATTGATGACCGAACCATCAGAATGCCCCTTTAATCGATGAAATGCCTACAGAGAACTGCAGCAGGAAACCATGGTCTTTATCTTGAGATACTGAAGCCCTGTGCATTTGACTAAACTGGATGAACTATTGGGGTCAGTGGTGGATCCTGGCATGGTTATGCCATGCTGCACAGATTCAAGTTACAAGTTACAAGCTACTAGCTAGCCATAAGTCTCTCGCCACCTCAATTCTATACATGCAGCCCGTCATATCTTACTCGCCAAAAGTCAAATATCACTAGCCAATGGCATATTGGCGAGTGCAAATGTGCACCCTGGTTATGCCATATTGTCTGTGCCTGTCAATTTATTAACTCATATATGACTTTGCGGCCATCTAAATACATGCTTCTCTACCAAGCATATCTCGAGAGCCAAGTTTCAGTTTACAGGAATGTTCACCTGTTTGGCCAATATCTGGCTTGTCCTCTCACCAGCCTTCACTGCTTTATAATCTCTTCCTGTTCGGTGGGAGTCACGAGGAGAAAAATAAAGGGATTGGAAGCTAGTTAGCTATGTTACATCTAATACATAGATTGCACAGTGCATCATGTGTCCAGTTTCTATGATTAAACTAGCACTGTGGTAGTTCATTTGTGTGTTTTGTACCCTATTCCTTACTCCCTGACATTTGCACGGGATGTGAGGGGCAAGAGCCATGCATGCACTTTGGGAAAGGGCTGCAACCCACTGGCCTCCCAGATAGTCAAATGCTGAGACCCAACAGACCAATTCCAGTTCTGCCTCAAGGTTTTGTGTAATTGCTAACGCAAAGGAGTAAGACTAAGAACTCAAAAGTAACTTGGACTCACTGTAGGTATTTTGTTTCCTTATTTTCCTTTGGTTTATTTGTTAACTTGTGTTTCCCAGGTTCCTGTCTATGCTGGAGGAGGAAATCTATGGCGAAAACTCTCCTATCTGGGAGTCGGATTTCACTGTGCCTGCCACAGAAGCAACCCCGATTGTTACTCGTCCAGGTGTTGTTTTTCATTCTTATATAAGTACTGCCCTTAGAATGTCTGCAATTATCCTGGGTGTTCACAATAAACTAAACTGAGGGAATTGTTTCTGTGGTATTACTTCATCCTGATTTAATCTGGTTTTAAAATCCATCCAAGTGCCCCCTCCCGGTCTAAACATTGTCATTCTATTCCTTGATAAAACTTGTACAGGTGGAGTATTTGACCTAATTCGTTGTATGAGCATACCATGACTATTCAAATGGTCTCTTATTTGGCTGCTATCATTTTGGGATATACTGCGATATTCTGTGATGTCTGTCCATGTATCTCTCCTTTTCAGCAGCAGTTACCTCGGCTGCAGTCCCAAGTGCTCCTTTGTTCAGCAAAAATATTACTGCCAGCTCCCCCATATCTTCCATGGATACAAGTACTGCAGAGCCAACGCCTGGTAAGGTTCCATATAAACAGTTTCTGGTTTTGGCCATTCAGCCTCGGGAAGGAAGAGGATTCTGTTTTGTATTTGCATTTTCTACACCTTTCCTGCGATATGTGGGATGGAGTCAGACTGTGGACATTGTAACTGTTAAAACTATCCAAAACATTGTATGATTCGGCTTATTGAGTGGCTTAAATGTCCTGTGATTGTTTCCAGCTAGTGTTCCGCCAAAAGGAGGGGAGGAGGGTAAGAGGCAGGCATTATGCTCCAGGGATCTACTGCTTTTTGATACTTAACATCTTTATTCCTCTACACCCTACGATTTTGGACCTGTACGATTTTGGACCTGTAATCTGACCATGCATTAGTGAGTTGTTTAGTTTTTCAACATAAAATTAGTGACTGCACTAATCCATTGTCAAACTACAACTTATGTTGCTTAACTGCTTTAGTGCTAGCTAATTTCCTTCAAAAAAGGCATTTCTAACAAGGTACGACTTTTCTCCGTTCAAGAGGCTTTTCTAGTTCTGTTTCTTCCCTTCTTAGTTTAAAATCATGCACCAGATTGCTCATTCTTGGTATCATTAATTTTGTTAATTAATTTCAGTCAAACACTTTATTTCAAAATCTGTTTATTGGCATTTGTTATAAATGTAACAGCAGGATGAACAGCACATCAAGTACCAATAACACAACAAACATTGAACTAGGTGTTAGGGAGACTTCTCAATTCTGTGTTAATTCCCTTCTCCCTTTGAGACCCCCAGCTCTTCTGCTGGACTTTAGGACTTTTTAATTTTTATCCTGGAGTGAGTGAACCCCTTTTTTCACTTGCTCATGTATTTTTTATCTGATTAGTTTCTTTTGGTTTCGGTGTCTGACAAACTCCAGCGGCATAATCTTTTTTTTATTGTGACGCAGAGCACCCTCGGTGTCACAGAGAAATCCTTTCTGCCAAGGTTTAAATGCCTTCTCTTTAATGAACTGTTTTCAAGAGTAGTAAAGTGAAATTGACCTTACTAACGGGTTTCTCTTTGTGAACCCAGCACACACTACATAGAGTGCTGGAGGGGTTACTTTGTCTACCTTCTCATGTAACATTTTTTGTTACTTTCTACAATTAATGGCTGGTGGCACTGGTTTAATTGTCCTACTATTGTGCGTTTTTACCGCAGGCTGAATGCTCCGCTGCATTGTTACACCCATGAGTGCCCATTTCGTCAAAATGCTGCTGGTCTTTTTTCAACATTTCTTGTTGGAAAGGTCCTCCTTGAGATTTACTCTGCGTGCCAAACCAGGTTTGGTCCTTTTGTTAGTTTTGTCTTTGGCGGGATTCATTGGCGAAGCCCGCCTCTGGCTCCAGCATGTCTGGCAGGGCAGAACGTGAGGGAGGTGCTCGAAACGCCCTGTGATTAGTCTCCTTGGTTACAGGAATGCACCCAAAGGTGATTGGCTGGCTGGCTGTCCTTGCAGAAAAGCCACCCTTCTGGGTAAGTGACAGATAGGCTGTGAATGAATGGGAACGACTTGCATAAAAGGCGAGGTCCTTTGCAAGGAAATCAGGTGACCACTGGACGAAAGAACCGAAGAAGAAACTGGAAGAGAAGCTTGCTGCACCCTCCTGGGCCGTTGGTTTGCCTGGTGAAGCCCTGCTGCAGTGCTGAAGCTCCGAATTTCTAATCGACTAGAGAAGCCCGGAAAGGACGACTTTTTCACCTTGGATTGGTAGGACCAATCGGCCCCAAGACGAACTTGCCTGGAAACCTTCTCTCTGCTGGCTTTACTTCTTTGCTGCTGCAGGAACAGAGTGCCAGGGGGACAGAAACACCAGGACGAGTGCATCGCCTTTAAGCCGGACCCGAGCTCCAGGAAGATCTTCCGACTGCCTCGAAGCAGGACCAACAAAGCCTGAGCCACCTCCACAGTGCTAGACCTCAGAAGCAAGGAAAGTCCACAAGGTGTCCAAGAACCGCAGGGGTGCTATTTGCGAGTAGCTGAAACCGCAAAGTGCCGCTGATCTGAAGTGTGCCCATTACTGCCGCTGACCTTCAAACCGTAGTGCAGGAGTCTCAAGACGTCCTCCCTCCCACGACTGAGGCTCAGGAAGAACAGGATCTGTAGGACTACAACAGAACCCATCTGGAACCTTTTCTTCAGACTCAAGATACTGTGTAACCAGGGGTACTTACCTATTGTGTGTAGTTTGCTTGCTCTCACTGGAGACTTGCATTTGCTGCCTTTGCAGAGTTTCTTGCATCTTTGCTTTTTTACAAGCTTCCTAGCTTTTGGCCCAACAGTGATTCTTTTACTACACAAACTCTCTTTAACATTGTGCAAGACATTTGTGCCATCTTCAAGAAGTGCCTCAGCTCCCCTAGACTTTGCTCAATTGACATTGGCTGTCCTGGCTCCCTGAAGACTCTTCCTACCTTCTGACATTGTGTTTAACTGTCCCTCCAAAGTCATACATACCTCACTTGTATAGCTGGGAAGGGTTAACCTATATTTCATTAGGGGATTGTGAAGTACTTCTGTTGGGAGAAACTGTTAACCTTTGTTTCCTTCCCTAACCTTTTCCTTTTTGCCAGAACTTCAGTAGTGCATTTTAAGTGTAAACAGTGATATATTAACGTCCAGTGTCCTAGCAATTGAAGTCACCTCAGGGTGTATGAAGTGTCTGTGTGCCATCCCAAAAGGGTATCTACTTAACTTAACTGAAGGAGTTTATCATTGAAGTATATTTAAGTGTTGCATATTGCTCCCTTCTGAAGAAGCCTTATTCTAAAACTGACAGTTAATGAATACATATTTAATTAGGAAACAATGTTTTATTTGAATACCTGTCACTGTGAAACTCCTGTTACAATCCTACAGCTCTTGAGATGAGCCTGACTGCTCAGTCACTCTACCAACTTGTGTAGTATAGGCCTATACCAAAGATTGGGTTAACCATTGCCAAGAGGACAAGGCTGGTGTAGTCTCCCACAGGGTTATTACATGCATTCTTGCCTAACACTGGGCAACTGTATTTAATCGCAGAAAGCATCAACTGGTGCGTGATAGAAGTGAATCATACCGGCATTCACTATCCGCAGGGGGCAGAGAGCCGTAATGGCTACCACGACAGGGTGTACTGCATAGAATCTAAATCCCCACACAGGCAATCTTGCGGTTTCCCCTTATCCATGATCCAAAAAGCACATATCGGAGCATTCATCTAGGAGTGATCATGGGAGTTTGTTGTGAGAAGGGCCAAAAATTGTCAGCGTGCATTCCATCCCTCAATATACGTTGTGGTCTCACAGAGACCGCTCCTCATGGACCTAGCCCAAGCAGCCGTTTCAGCCATACTCCATCGTTCCAAGTCACTCTTCCACATCAAGTAACTAGGGCCACACTTTCTTTTCTATGCCATCGTAATTCGCTCTTCACAAGGGAACACACTAGGTCCATTAATTTGACAACCTGCTTACGTTTACCTGGTCTGTGGTGTATCCCCAGCAAGCACTCCATCGGGAACAGGTGTAGCTACTAATATTAGCTTTATCAACCATGAGTTTAATCTTCCCACAGAATGTTTGCACCTTCGGGCAGTGCCATAACAAATGTACGACGTCCGCTGTAAGGTTCCCACACTATGGACACTCAGGCTGCATGTTAAATCTAGCAATTCTACTGGGGGGGTCATGTATGTTCTATGTAGTACATTAAATTGTAGCAACTGTGCGTCCTACAGTGTACACACCAGGTCTCTGTCCCATGCCATCCAAATCTTACTCTCTTGAGCGCACACAAGTGATAACATGCAAGTGATGACATGCATCCATAGACACCGTGAGCACCTGCTAGCTGCCCCTTGATAACTGCCCTCACAGGACTCCGTCCCATTAGCATCCTCTGCAGTACACCTGCAGCAATTCCTGATGCACTAGATGCGAGAGTCTGCCGACCCTCACTACAGTCTAACCCACTCCTATAGTAACCCAACAACCCTTTGACTATATAGTCTAGTAAGTGGGACATCACCACTTAGCCTACTTATCCTACCGACAACCATGTCCTCTGCTTTAACAATATACCTGATTTACATAAGTCACATTATGACCCTCTCTAGCATCAGTCCATCACCATTCCCATCACAACTGATGCCTACTCTATTCAGCCTACCCGCCTCACATTCGCAGCGCTCCATCAGAACCTCCCGATGCTTTATGACGAGCACTAGCTGAGAACCAGGGCAGCCATGCATAGTCTCCACCCCACCAACAGCTGCCAGGCCCACTGCTATACAGAAATGCCAACCTTGCTACCAGAACCAAATCAACTAGAGACACAACAAGCACCACTTCCCCCACCACCCTCAAAAAATTCACATTACATTCCGCACAGCCCGAAATCTCACCCACCCTCACCAGCACACCCAACCATACAATTCGTGGAGCTCATCAACACCAGATCACTCCCAGCCCATGCACTAGATGTTGCAGACATCACATTACACAATCTAGACTTCCTAGCCATAAAATAATATTGGCTCCATGCTGCAGCGGGCCCTGCCTTCTCACTGGCTGTCCCAGACAGCTATTCCATATGTAGGAGGGACAGGCCTAATGCCGAAGTGGAGGAGTGGCCATCATAGCAAAAACATCCCTGAACTTGAGAGAGGTGTCTGCAACACTCCTTACCTTCTGTGAACCTCTATCGGTAAAAATGTCACTATCCGCAACAGCTACATTAAACATCCACCTAACCTACAGACCTCCCCTCCCCGCCTTCCCCCCCACCCCCCGGGCCTGTATTCTCATTTGAGAACGAGGTCGCACAAATCATCTCATCCAATGCCAAACCCAAATCTTAAACCATCATTCTGGGTGATTTCAACCTAGGCCTGAACGACCCCCTCAACAACCATGCTCTATCCTTGTCTAACACCATGTCAGCACTAGGATTCGTACACAGGATCCAGAATCCCACACATGTGAAAGGTTGTATAGTCGACTGGCTTGCAGACATCGACTGCAATTCCACCATCGCATCTAATTCTCCCTGTCCGTTGTCTGACCCCACCTTATCACATTCAATGTCTATACTAAGATCAGCCAAACCAACCTCCCTACACTAGCCCCAGAGGCACCTTCTAGAAACAAAAAGAATATCACGGCCATCAACCTGCTCCCTCTGTTGCAACCTGCCCTAGTAACACCACCCGATGACGTTGACCCAACCAAACTTTACAATGACACATTACAGGCCGCCATAAACAAAATATCCCTGTTAGTTCTACGTAAAGCCAAACAACCTCCCCACCTCAATGGCTGGCTCACCCCTGCGCTAAAAATGCTAAGAAAGGCTGAATCACTCTTGAAAAAATCACCCACAGTAACTAACAAAAATGCTTTTGACAACGCCTTCAATGAATACAAACAACAGGTACTCCTTACAGAAAGTAAACTCTACAACGATCGAATCTCTAAAGCCAGCTCTAACACAAAGAAATTGTTTTTAATCCTTGGAGTTAGATCCCCTGATCCCTCCAGTGGAAAGTTGCAACAAAGATGCAAGTTGGCATGAGAACATTAAAAAAAGAAAACGCTCTCCAAAACAAAATTAAGCACTACAATCCATCATCGTAGGAAAAAAAAGAACAGCATAGCCAAACTTCCCGAACCACCAACTTTCCCTGAGAATGCCACAATCCTCAAGGAAATACCACAATTTGAATTTACAGAGGTCACTAACTTAGAAGTCCTCCAAATCATCCTAAATCTTAAACCATCAAGGTGCCAAGGCGACTCCTGCCCACCTACTGTCATTAAAGACTGCGCACCCCAACTCGCCCCCTTCATTACCAATCTTATTAATGCCGCTTTCAAAAACAACTACATCCCCACGGACTTAGAAAACAGTTGGAGACTACCCCTGCTAAAAAAAAAACCTTGACCCCCCAACACCACAAATTACAACCCAATAACAACTGTTCCGTTTCTCTTGAATATTTTCGATAGAGCAGCATACTAGCAAATTCAGAAGTACCTTGAAGCCAATAACATCCTGGGGCTACGACAGTCTGGATTCTGCCCAAGACATGAGACGGAAACGGCACTCCTGGATTTAAAAATACAAATGGACAACCTTAGGGATAAAGGGAAACTAGCCTTGCTTCTTCTCCTGGACCTCTCTGCTGCTTTCGATCTGGTGTACCACAACATACTGTGTAAACACCTGACCTCAGCAGCACACTTCTCCACAAATGCTACACAATGGATGAATCTTTCCTTGGTGACAGAACAATGAGTCTTCTCCACTAAAGCGGAAGCACCGCCCACCATAGTGTAGTGTGGAGTACCCCAATGCTCGTGTGTGTTCCCAACTTTGTACAGTATTTTTACAAAGCCTCTATTTGATCGTTTGGACGACCTGGGTGCCACCTACACGAATTACGCAGGTGACACCCATATCCTCATCCCAATATCCGGGGACCACGATGCCGACAATGGCACCCTCAATGGCATTTACCTCACCATCCAATATTGGATGGCGCAACACAGTCGGTTTAAATGATGACCAGACAGAGTTGCTCCTCATAGGCTCTCAACACAGGCTCGCCAAACTAAATGCTACCGTCAACTCCTTCAACATTGACGGCAACACCTTTTAAAGTTACCAACAAGGTTAAAAACTAGCTTTCTACCTAGACTCCTCACTCACCCTCAATAAACAAGTCAATGCCACAACCTCAGCCACTACCTACACATGCAAACTCATCACAATTCCTCACACCAGACAGCTGTATGACTCTGGCCAGCGCTTAGGCCTGACCCGTCTAGACTATTGTAATGCCTTACATGCTGGCACTAAGATCTAGGATATCTGGAAGAAACAGGTCCTTCAAAACAACTCACTCAGAGCAGCACTGAGCATCCCAAGAACTGCTCACATATCAGCTCTAAGACCACAACAACACTGTCTACAGATACATGAACGCATCATGTTCAAATCACTCATCTTAACCCACAAATGTATTCACCTGCATACGTATCTAACAAAATCACCATGACATCGTGTGAAAGACCTACCAGAGCAGCCTACCAGTACCGCCTTGCTACTCCCAGGTTCAAACTTCAAAATGCAGGAGGTAGCAGCTTCTCTACAATTGCTAGCAAACTATGGAACTTGCTGCCGCTCCCACTCATCGCACAAGAATCCTTCAGGGTTTCCTGCAAACAGCTCCAAACGCACCTCTTCACTCTAAGCCTGGGTAACTAATGTACACCCTCCACATCTTCAGACTTCACAGCATACAGTTAAGTACTGTAATTGTAAATATTGTGTATATTGTTTCTTATCTGTAATGTTAATACCATGCATTAGGTCTGTTCTGTATTTGTCTATCTGTGTAACAGCCCCAACTGTAACATATGTATTCTGTAAGACAGCACCCAGATGCCTTTGGGCTCGGTACGCTATATAAGCTTCTAAATAAATAGAGGCGAAACACTGGTCTCAGTCATCTTCCAGATAATACATCAGTGTTACGAGCTTGTTTGGTATTGGTTCCGCAAGCCAATCGGGCAACTTCAACTTGGCGAATTGAGCAATTCTAAAATATCTCAGGATTTTACCTTTGTGTAACTACCAAATCTTCAAAGTCCATGAACAACCCATTTTTATACATATTCCCTAACAATGAGAGACCAACATTGTCCCACTGCCTAATACTCTCGATGTCATCTCGACCCAGACACTCATTAGCCGCCAGAAGCATGTGCGGGCAATAGGCATTGCGGATCTTAAGGATTCCATGAAGTCTACTCTAGATCTGCCATCCCAGTTGCAACATATGCGATTGTTCTCAAACCCAATTCACTCCAATGCAGAGGGCTTCCTTGAGCGTGCCCAGTCAGACACCCTCTGAAAACTGGTTGTTCAATGTCACATCATCTGCCAGCCAATCAAACACAAATCTTAGCTGAGTAGTCAAATAGTACAGTTCCTGAAGTTGTGCACCTCATCTGCATATCGCCGACTGTGCATAGTTCAAGTTTCCGCCTAGCATTTCCCCAAATAACACTCCCAGTAGCAGACTCTAGTGATTGAAAAAAATCTGCTGGTATGTTGAACTGCACATTAACAAAGTATGAGGCGAGGGAGAGCCATCTTCACCAGCGCCTTACGCCCTATTGGCGACGGTGGATGCTGTGTCCCGAATTTTGTAGACCGATGAATACAGTTTACAGCTCTAGCTCCGTTGTGGGCGGGCATATCCTCTGCCGTTTGGGAGATGTGCACCCCTTGAATATCGAAATGTGTGCATCTCACGCGAGTCCAAATCCGGCAGGCCCGTAGAATTAAGGTGTTGCATCACCCCTAATGGGAAAACGCATGACATTTCCATATTAAATGAGATGCCAGAGAGCCCAGCAAATTGATCAAGCACCTCAACGACCAATGGCAAATTGTGTTCCGGTTCACAAAGCAATAATAGCACGTTGTTTGTGCTGAGAGAGAGATCAGATATTTGGGGAGGCTGGCATAGATATAGCTGGGTCCAAAGTCACTTCTCAAACAAACCGCTAGCAGTGCCATTGCCAAAATGTACAGCATTGGCAAAAGTGGGTGCCCCTTTTTAATGGCCCACAGCTGCAATGTGTGCCGTCCAGTACGCACCCTAGCCCTGGGGTTAGAATACAGCAGTTTCTCCCAACAAATGAAACCCTCCCCAAATTGAAGTCCCTGCAGAGTTGCATAAATCCATTCCCAATAAACTTAATCAAATGCCTTTTATGCCATTGAGCAATACTACTGCATAAAGGGCTGTTTGGGAGTTTGGTCTCTTTATAACGTGTTGCAATCTACGCAAGTTCAGAGAGTTACTTCTGCCCGGGAACAAAACCAGTCTGATCCTCGTATCAGGGAGCACATTACATGTTGGGTAAGATTTTCATAATTATGATTAATCTTCCTGACCTGTCAACTTCAGATCTTTTTGCTTAGGCTTGGTAATTATTTTCCTTGACCTAGATGAGTGGGAATCTTTTCCCCCTCTGATCTAGTCTTTTACTCTTTTTATGGGTGATATTTTTTTTGTCCCTCCATAGTGTATGATTGGAGTTAGTTTCCTATAACTTTGGACTGACTGACTGTACTATGCCAGCACACAGCATTTATTTTAAATGCAGTGGCTTCCATTTAATTCTCATTATTTCTTGGGTGAACTACTGTTTCCAAAAAGTAAAGTGGAAATCACATCCCTGCCTCTTCAACCAATACCTCGCACTTCTTGCCCACTGCATCGCTGCTCTCTGCCCCGACTTTCAGTGCTATGCGGATGACACTCAGCTCTTCAGCCATCTCTTCTCCTTCTATCATCTCAACTGTCTGTCCGCTATCCAGGAGTGGTGTTCTGTCAATGATCTCTGGCTTAATGCCAGTAAGACTGAGATTCTCCTCATCGGGACCCCCATCCCCCTCCTTTCCTGTCACTCTGGCCGGCCTCTCTTGTCCCTCCTCCTGCTCCCACCTGCGAGGTTAAAACCCTCAAGGTCATCTTGGACCCCCCTAGCCCCCATCTCCTTCTCTCCTCACATCTCTGACGTCTATAAGAAGTCACGTTACTAGCTGCACCCCCTCAGGGCTTTTCTTCCTTTCCTCTCCTTCCCCCAGAAGCTCACTGTCTCGAGCTCTGGTTCTTTCTAGACTGGACTATTGCAATAGCCTCTTTCTAAATCTGTCTGCTTATACTCTCCGCCCTCTGCAACTCATCCAGAACAGGACTGCAAGACTTGTCCTTGGCCTCAAGCCCAGGGATTCTCTCTCTCCTGGACTGAAGTCTCTGCACTGGCTCCAAGTAGATGTGAGGATTAATTTCAAAACCCTCTGCATTGTCACAAGTCCTTCTGGTGCCTGGGGCCTCAATACCTTCAACTTTTTCTTCCTAAATATCTTCCTTCTCGAGCTCTTTGCTCATCTGCCTCCAACGCCCCCAGGGTCAGTTGCTTCTCCAAGCAACAAGCTGGTTGTAGATCTTTCTTCGGCTGGGTCCTCCATATGGAACAGCCTCCCTGCCTCCCTAAAACTTGAGGAGAATCATCCCTGGTTCTGGAAGCACCTCAAAACCTTCCTCTTTGCTTCTGCTTTCTCTCCTCTCGCCTGCTGAACTCCTGGCTGAGACTGAAACTGCACTGGTTACCTGGCCAACCTCTGATCTCGGGCCAGATCCCCTCCTCCTCCTCCTCCAGTTGCACACCTGCACTGCCTCCCTGGTAACCACCACACTTGGTGACTGTTTTCTGTATCCCTACAGTTCCCTACCAGCACTGACTCCTGAAGTCTGCACTTACTCTTGCACTTGCCACCAGCTGGCCGCACTTTTACTTATTGCTTATTTATATGCTATCTATCCCATGTATTGCACTGTCCCCTCCCCACCTTTTCCCTTTCCCCTTCTCATGCACTTGTGCGATCTGAATGACACCTGGCCTAGTAGGATTGCTGCCTCCGTCTTCCCTCTGTTTCCCGTCCCTTGCCTCGTCGCGCCTTCAAACACTTGTGTATAGGCACATCTATCAAACCATTTCTTGTCTGCCTGTTTCTAAGGTCTTCCCCTGACAGTTTAGGTGGAAATGACCTGGGTGGAAGTTTGGTCTTCGGCGGGAATCTTTTGTATTTCCTGCCAAGCCTCCAGAGTGTCTGAGAAGGCAGGAAGCGAGGGAGGAGTTAAAACAAAACTCTGCAGCCCTTTCTTTCACCTTGCCTGAAAGTAACCATGTCCCAATGGGGGTCTGGCTGTCCTGATTTGTAAACTGCAGGGAGAGTTTGCGGAAGTTGTGCTGTAGTTCTTGATAAATACTCTGAACCTGGAAGCTGCTGACAAGTCGACACTGGAGCTCAATCCGAAGAGGAAGATGGAAAAAAGACTTCAGTCGGTGGAAATTGCTACAGGAGAGCCTTCTGTGTAACCGGAGCCTGATGCAACCCTTCCTTTCAATCGACCCGAGGGTCCCGAATGCGATGACTCCTAGCCACAGACTGGTGGGATCAACTAGTCTCTAGAAGACCTGCATTTTGAGCCATTCCATGATGTTCTGTGATCTTGCTGCGTTGCAAACCGCCAACATACTGGGAACTTGAGCTGGAGTACAGTGCATGTACTTCTGAAGTCCAAAATGGCCTAAAGCTTTGGTGGACTCCTGCTAGATCTCCAGAGACACTATTCGAATCCCGGAAGTCCCCTCACCACAGTGAAGGGAATACGACCAGCAATGTTCGTTCTTCATCTGGCTGGTGTAAAAAGGTGCCAGATCCAGAGCCGTGAGAATCTGTGAAGAAACCTTTGCTGGAAGCCTCTTCTGCCGACTGCTGCTACAAGTTCCCATCCAGTGTCCAGTTCTTTCGTCTCCAGACCCAGAATCCTGAAGGCGTCTACCCAGAAGCTTTTCTTTTCTCCTAAAATACTGTGTGGTGTAAGAAAGACATGGTATCAGTAAGACACACACAAGTGACCACAGTTGAAGGGTGTTTATTGAACTTCAACAAGGGTATGATAAACGCCTATCTAATCCTAAATCTACAGATGGGAGCAAGCTACGGCCATGAAATAACGCAGTCCTAGTTGTGTCTTGTCAAAATAAAAGGGCCTATACAAAAAAAAACCTATTGCCAATCCTTACCTGTAAATACAAATTGTGTGGGGGTAGTGTTTATGAGAAAGAAAAGTGTTCACGAAAATATCGTGATGCTCAGACCGTTGGCCTTCCCCACGTTTTAAGCACAGGACGAAACGGCTCACTTGAGCGTGGCATAATCTCTGGCTTCTTCGGCACGAGGATACAGTTCAATCACTAGCATCAGGGCCTTCTTGTTAGGAACGATTGTATGTAGTAACCCTGTGGGAGATTACACCAGTCTAGTCCCCTCGGTATTGGGTAACCCACTTATTGGTAAAGGTCTGTACTACACAAGTTGGTAGAATGACTGAGCAGCCTGACCTATCTCAAGAGGGGGTAAATGTGAGCTGTAGAGCTGTAGCATCGAAATCCACACATACAAGTATCCAAATAACACTTACACTCAAGGTTTTCTAGTAAAATAATGATTTATTTAATGGTCGGTTTTAAATAAGTCTTTAAAAATACACTTCATAACACGTTCTCAGAATCAAGATAAGAAGTAGATACTGGTTAGAGATTCTTCATACACACTTCCTACACCCTGAGGTGACTTCAATTACAAGGACAGTATTGGCATTTATGTATCACTTTCTGAGGTTGTGAAAAAGGTTAACAGGTTCTCAGAGCATGTGAGCACTTTTTCAATCTCCGAATGAAGTCTAGATAGGATCTTTCCCAGCAATACTTAGTTAAAACACCTCTGAGGTACGGTTAGAATCAGTCAATGGGTTTGAAGAGTCTGCATGAAGCCAGGACAGCGAAAGTCAATTTGAGCAATGTCTATGGAGCTGAGGCACTTCTTTGATAGCACAAACGTGAGAGTTTGGAGAAAATCACTGTTTGGCCTCAAGCTCTTAGGCTTGTGAAAGTCAGAGCTGAGATCAACATTGCAAAAAGCAGCTACTGCAAGTCTCAGTGAGATAATGCGAGCTACAGAGTAAAGAGGTAAGAACCCTTAGTCAGCACAGTTCCTTGGGTTTGAAGAAGAGGATCCAACTGGCTTCTGTTCTGGTTGCAGTCTTGCAGATCATGAGTCTGTCGTGGTGACAAGAGCGAGGACGTCTGGAGGACTCCTGCAGTTCGAAGGTTGGCTGCGGCTATGGGCACTTTTTCTTTCAGCTGCACTTTGTGGTTTCAGCTACCGGCAAATATCACCACCATGGATGTTGGACGCTTGATGGACTTCCTTCACTCCTTGAGTCCAGCACTCGGATGAGGTGACTCGAGCTTGGGTGGTTATGCTTCGGGAGGGTCCTCCGAATCTTCCAGGCGCTTCGGTCCGGCTTAAAGACTATGCACTCCTCTACAGCTTTCTCGACCCCTGGCATTCTGTTCCAGCAGAAGCAAAGTACAGCCAGTTGGGGGAAGGTCTTCCAGCAAAGTTCGTCTTGGGGTTAGTTGGTCTCACCAACCCAAGGGAAGAAGTAGTCCTCTCCGGAGCTTCTCTAGTTGATTTGAAAAAGCAGTTTCAGCACAGCAGCAGGGCTTCACCGGGCAGTTCAATGGTCCAGCAGGATGCAGCAAGTTTCTCTTCACGATTCATTTGTCGGATTTTTCGTCCAGTGGTCGACTGTCATCCGTTCAAGAAGGCTCGTCTTTTATGCAGGTTTCTCCCATTCATGCACAGCCTGGCTGTCACTCACACAGCAGGGTGGCTGTCCTGCAAGCACAGCCAGCCAATCGGTGCTTAGTGCATTCAGGTAACCACAGAGACTAGGACAGGGAGTTTCAGGCACCTCCCTCGCTTTCTGCCTCGCCAGACACACTGGAGCTAGAAGCGGGTTTCAGCACTGAAGCTCGCCAAAGGCAAAATGAACAAAAGGGTTAAACTGGTTTGGCACGCAGAGTAAAACCCAAGAAAGGCCTCACTAACAATGGCCAAAAAATTAAGACTGGGGCTATGTTGACACAATGGTCACCCATGGGTTTTATACTGCAGCTGAGGATTCAGCCTGCGTCAGAAGCGCACAATGGTAGAAAAATTACTGCCACCAACCATTAAAAGTAGTTAGGGTAACATAGAAAATGTTACACAAGTAAGTAGAAAAAAAGGGACTACTAAGTAGCCCCCCCCCCCGCACACCACATAAAATGGGGTGTGCTGGATCTACATAGGAAAAGGGTAAGTAAAGTCAATTTCACTTTACCACTCTTGGGAACAGTAGTTCACCCAAGAGAAGGTATTTCAACCTTATGAGAAATCCAAAGGAGTTCTCTGACATTGCACTGAGGGTGCTGTATGTCACTATACAAAAAGTAGATGCCTATGTAGTTTGTCAGATGCCAAGAACGAAGGAAATACAGAATCCAAATCAGATCAAAATACTTGAGAGAGTGAGAAAAAGGACTCACTCACTCCAGGGTAAAAATTTAAAAGTCCTAAACGTTGAAGGGAATTGGCACAGAAATGAGAATTCTCCCAAACATGTCTGTGCCCAAGTCTCTTTACTTCAGTCTTTTGATTGAGGGCCTGATGTACCAAAAAGTTATTTTTCTCTTCAAAGTACTCAATTCAGGTTATTCACTCTTCACACTGGATCCCCCCTCTTCTGGGCTCAGATCCTCTTTCACAATGTTCACAGAATATTCATTCTCGGGTCACTCACAGTTCACCTTGGATCCCCCCTCAGCCAGGCTCGGATCATTCCTCTTGCACAATTAGTCTCCTTCAGCAGGGTTCGGACCAAATTCAGTTAGTATCAACTATCGAAGACTTTCCAATGTGCACAGGGTTTAGTTTGACCTGTTGCAGTACCACTTCGGTTTCACAATTCCTCTTTGCATTTGCAACCTCGAGTTGGATACCTAACTGAGACCTTCGAATGAGCACCCACGTGGTGCTGGACAACTCTGTTTTACGGTATCTACCTTTGCTTCAAAAGTTCAGTCATTTATCTACTGTTTAATTATTTGCGTTGCTCATCACATACGCTTCACACACTGTTCTCTTCAGATTTCTCTATACAATGTTGCTACTTGAAACCTTGGCTCTAACACAGACCGGTCTGGTTTCAGTCTCCCCGACTCACTAACTGTGCTGACTTTACTGGAACTGCTTTGTTATAGGAGCCAAGGACCGTATCCACGCCTTGGTTATCGACGCGGGAGAGCCCTGGGTACTTCTGACCTATAATGCAGGTTTCTTCAGCCTTGATTCCAGGTCTTATGTTTCTTCTTGAAGGATCATGAAAATAACGTTCTTTCGCTGAAGTCAAGGGCACTGCCCTCCTTGCAGCCCTCTCCGGTCTTGCCGTCTTTCTCATTTTAAACTGCCATCTTGGAACTGCTGCTTCCTTGTGTGCTTTGCCTTGCTCAGTGTGCATTTGTGCTCCGCCTTTTATCCGTGTGGGGAAGTGTGATGGAAGTCAGGTGTATAATGATCAGTAATTGCCCGAGTCTGCCTGACCATTGTGTTGGGACATGTCAGGTACAGGGCTTGGGTGTTAGTCCATTTTCTCTCACAGTGAGCTGTCTGTGAGAAAGTGTTCGAGTCAGGAAATAGGGGACCGGGGGGGGGGGGGTTAAGTTCCTAAGTATCCTATGGGGAAAAGGTGTTCTAGGGAAGAGGATACTGCGTCTCGCCATCAGGTGCCCCACTTCCACTATTCGAAGATCCCTCATGCAGGGGATCCTCCCGTATTGGTCCACCCCGAGGAACTGGATCCAAAAGCAATGGCTGTGTCCTGGCCTCCTGGATGACAGATCTCGGGGGATTAGCAGGTGAGACACCTTTAGGTTTCTCACAGTGGACTTGGGTAATATTTAACTTAAGTCTGGTGTTCATCCTGTGAGGCTTAATGGGTGATTTGTGTGGCTGAGAATTTGCCCATACCTCTTGCCTAGGCCTAATGCTGGAACACATATAGGGAGCCTTCTGAAGTCCCTGAACACTTTAAACTAACTCTGAAGCTAATACTTACTTGTTTAAGAAGAAATCCTCTGGAACTTTGACTTTCCAGCAACTGAAACCTATCCTGACCTGCCTGCAGCAGGCTCCTAGACTACTAGGGTATTTTGTATGCCTCTGAGACAAATCATGCCATAAACTAGTATAAGATGAGGATTCTGTCTTACACTTATAAGAAGTGTAAACACACTTGCTAAAGAAGTTAGTGTGGTAACTATCTCTGTGAAAGAAGAAATTACAAAGTAACATTAAGTTTATGCTTACCTGTTGAGTTGCATTCTGCCCCTCTAAAAAGTATATAACTTTGAATGGTATTTCCCCCTTCTGAAAAGTAATAAGTATTGGTACAGTTTTATTTTTCTTAACTGAATGAGTGTAAAAGTTCCCAATAGGGGTTCCCTACTTTGAATAGCAGTGCGTCATTCTTGAAGTGTATAATATGGGTTTTGCTTTCCCTGCTTGCTTTATATAGAGCTAAAACAGTCCCTGCTTTAATACTTCACTTTGTGTTGCTGATGGCCCCTCTTAAAAGTATATAGGTCTTGCTCACCTTGATTAGCTGCTGCCCTCCTAAACTTGTAACCCTGGGTTGTGCTTCCCTGAATTGCATTGGTGCTATTGTAAAATACTTTCATAAAGTTCTTACTTTAGAAACTGTATTATACACTTCTTAAAGGTATACTGGGTATAACTATCTATTAGATACCGCTAGTTATGTACCAATAGGTAAATTACTTGACTTTGAAATGTATTGTGTCTTTCTTAAAGCGTAATTGGGCTTTGCTTGCCCTGATTTGCTTAAGTAGTTATTGAGTGTTCATACTTATCATTAAGTAGCTTATGGCCCCTTCAGATAGTATGAGTTGTTTTACTAGTTCTGAACTAAGTTCTAAAAAGTAATGTTGCAAGGTGCGTCAACCGTCCTGCCTTCTGCATCCATATCCACATCTATCAACTTAAAAGGGGTATCACCATCAATCCATACCAAGACGTCCCTTGCAAACTTCAAATAGTTGGATCCATAGCCCACTCCTCCCAATCATTTCACCACCCGGTGTTGTGCCTCAGGCAGCAAATATGTCTCCTGTAATAGTGCTATTGGTATTTTATTTCCTGCATAACTAGGATGCAACCCTTTTACGCCTCAAGTGTTTAAACCCCTGACATTCCACGTCAACACCTTCAGTAGCGCCATATCACACAGAGGTTAGTCCACTCACCATCCATGCATCGCCTCCAACATCAGTACAGCACCACCATCTCTGTCGAGGCAGAACCAGGAGACACAAACATTTAGTAAACCAGTTTCAACCCACACAAGGCCTCATGTCCCCAGCTTCAATATGCCATACCTCACTTAATCTCACCATCGCAGAAATGCCCTACAAATAACAAATCAAACGTATGTAAATAAATGCAAACCAAGGCCCCAAACCTAGGGCCTCCTGGCGCTATGCGTGCTCAACAGCAACTTATCGCTCGATCCAGTCTGCCTCCACATGGTGAGGTTTCACCATTGGGTCAGCAGGCGAAGGAACCCACAGTGCGGTTTGCTCCTGATCGGTCAAGTACATCGGGTCGCCAGGCAGTTCCACACCTAGCATGGTCTCAAAGTGCCTCATATGGAGACTTCGGTGCAATCAGGTCTCTAGTGTGCCATTATTGAAGTTCTCATTCATGCTCCATCCAGCAACTACAGGGGCTCTTAGACTTTTTTCGTGTAGCCATGTGTGAGGCCTTCGGTGGTTCCAGTCACCAATCCAGTGTTGCCCATCCAATTGTTAGCATCATCAGGCGTTTCGCAAAAGAGAGCCTTCCCTTTCTAGATCACCTTGAGCTTAGCAGGATAAATGAGCATATATTTTAGCCTCAGTACACAAAGCCTCTTTTGACGGGACAGACATGTTCCTCTTTTCTGAGTCATCAGGGTGTAGTCAGGAAATACAGCAAGGTTTGTATTGTCATGCCGCATCAGCCCTCCAACTCTAGAATGCTGGAGAATCACTTCCCTATACCAAAAGTTAAGAACATGCGCTATGATAGGTTACGGGTTAGCGCCAGGTGGCTGTCTAAGCTGCAGCGACCAATGTGCTTGCTCGGTGGTTAAACACTGAGAGCCACTCCCTGGGCCAATTTCCTGGAGGATCATGTTTTCAATATACATGGTGGGATCATGCCCACCGGAAGGCCCAGCACACGAATATTTTTGCGTCGGGATCAACCTTCAGCCGCCTCCGAAATTTGGTCAGTACCATTTGATCAAATTAAATGGAACAATTGGACTAATACGTACCGAGCTTGTGGAGCAGTGGTGTCCCTCGCTCCCTATATTCGGTATGTATTTGCCTTGGGAGGGGTTGCAAGGGGGTGTCCCCTGCTTCCATAATATTGGAAGTGGGGGACCAGAGAGAAAAAAAAAAGAAACGGACCCTGTGGCATCAGATCCGATCAATGTTAGAGGGAAGGATCTGTCGCCTCAGGGTTGAAGTGCACCAGGCAGGCAGGAAAGAGGCAAGTACAGAAGGGGGATGGTGGGTGGGTGGTGCTGGGTGGGTTGGTTTAAGCGGGTTTCATCATATGAAAAGTAATCGCATGCAGTCTGTTTAAAAAAAAAAAAAGTTATCAGTTTGCCACATCACTTTTCATACAATTAAACGCCCCCAAACCAAAAACGCCATATCTGCATGCGCAAGGGCAGTATTGTTTCCTCAGAGTATGGAGGTAAACACAGTCCGGCCAATGAAGGAGAGAAAAAAAGAAAAAACAAATCAGCTGGCAGTTCCTTTAGCCCAGAGGTTCCACCCACTGTCCGTTCCAATGTGCTTTATGAATATTATGGTATTTCACAGCCACTCGTGAAGAGCACTAGGCAGGCAGGCACACCAAATCAAGGTTCTGCAAATGTGAGGGATTGCACCAGTGCCGTCCAGGGAGCCTTTGAAAACTGGGTCAGCACAGCTACAGGGCTTCACTGGGCACTTTGTGGTCCAGGAGGGTGCTGCTGGCGTCGTCTTTCGTTCAAAGCCCTAGGCTGTCAATCGGGTGGCTGTCCATTCAGGACAGCCTTCCGGCCAATAGGAACTCGGGCACATCTAGAGACAAAGGACAGCGAAGATTCTGGACACTCCCTCACTTCCTACCTTTCCAGACACACTGGAGCCTGGGCGGGCTTCAGGGATGAAGCCTGCCAAAGACAAACTACACAAAGGACTCAAACCTGATGCAAACGGATTATAAGCCTAGAAGAAACCAACAAGAAATGGCGACAATGGTCACCCTTGTGTGCAGCACTGCAGCTGAGGTATCCGCCTGCAGATACATGTCACTAGGTAGTAAAAAAAGAAACCACTGCCACCAGCCATTCAAGTTAGTGTAACAGAATGTTACATGAGGAATGGGTTAACAGAATGACTAGGTAATCCCCCAGCACTCCACATAGGTTGGGGTGTGCTGAACCCATAAGTAAAGGTAAGACAGACGGGGATCATCTTACTATTCTTGGGAACAGTAGTTCACTCAAGAAAATGTAGTTTAACATTGAGAGGTCCAAGGGACTTCTCAGCGGCACTGCACAAAAGCTGCTGTGTGTCACAATGCAAAAGCGGATGCCTATGGAGTTTACCAGATTCCATAAAGCAGTAAGCAACCTAGAAAATGAAAGCCTGGAAAACTGTGGAGTGAATGAGAAAATGGTCCCACCCACTCAGGAGTAAAATTTTAAAAGCCCAGAGTCCAGCAAAAGAGCTGAAGGTCCCGAAGGTTGAAGGGAATTGGCACAGAAATTAAAATTCTCCCCAACATCTGCGTCGGGTGCAAGGTCCGACTCACACGAATGGAGGAGATGGGGGGGCGGGAGGGGTCGTATAGGCACTGGAGCGCTCTGAAAACTTCTATGTACCACACTGTGCCCCACCCAAAGCGCTGGAAGGCAATTCAGGATGGCGGACACTGAAGGAACTGTCTCTATGGAGGATCAGGGCAGGAACTCACTCCAAGTAAGTCCTCGGGGCATGGTCTCTAGCCATGCAACCCCTTCCGTCCGACACTTGGCTTTAAACATGTACACTCTCCAGTGGTTTATCCAAGGTACTGAATGCCCTCAGCTAGACTTCAATACATTATTCAAATTCATTTTTGTTGTTATAGCATTTTGATTCATCACAGATGTTAAAAACGATACAACTGGAACCAATCTAATGTTATCCTTAATATAGCAAAATCCAGTGTCTGTAGGAGTTGCAAAATGTCTGAGCTGAAACTGGAATAGCAGGATTCTTTTACAGAATTTATTTTGCAGCTTCTGTGAATCGGCACCTGGAAACTCTGCATCCGTGGCCATATAACACAACTGACTTCGCGTTGGCCATATAAACAAGCAGCATATGTTTTAACGATTTGTTTCTTGTGTTAGCAGCCGATGAAAAAATACCTCGTATGGCCTGGGACATTTTGGTGGCATACGTCTCCACATAGGCATTCTTATTTAACGTCTCAGAGAAGATAACACCATGATACTCATATAACAGCCAGCCCTTCTGCAAAAAAACTTCGAATTTTCTTTGTGTGCCTTTTCCAAAAACTAAACATGCTGATTTTCCAATATTTTCTTTAAGGGAACAGTATTGTCTGTAGCATTCTACAGAGAGGACTTAACAAATCTGCCATGGTGGCATGATTTGTGAGCTTTCAAAGTCAAATTGGTTCACCCTTCAATTTATTCTACCCTATTGAGAATGCAAGGTTTAATGCCACGACAGCTTTTTATCTCTTGTTTCATTCATCCGAAACTCGCAGGCAGTATTTTTTTTATTTGGATGTGGGCTAACATGCATTACATGCAGTCGGGGTGGGGGGGGATCTGCATTGTTGGATTCATTACAAATACATCTGGACTACACCCCAATACTGGCTTTGCTGTGTTGACTGGACCTACCGAAGTGGCTAGTGAAAAAGAAAAAAACTCAGATTTTAAGTTTTATTTTTTTGCATTTATTTTTTCTCCATACATTTTATTTGCTTTCATGAAGCCCTTTCTAGCAGGGCTGCTTCAAAGCACCCGTCCAGGGAAGGACAAGGAAAAGTTGGGCGTGGCAGAGGGAGCTTCAGACTGTGATGAGAATTGATAACCCTCATTAATGAGGATCATTGAGAGAAGATGAGGGTAAGCGGGGATCAAAGAGGGCAGCAGACACAGGCGGCTATGCTGATTAAGGGTAGAGGCAGCCAGTAGCCACAAACCTGTGTTTAGGGGCTGTGAGTTGATTGGAATAAAATGACTTTCAAGCCTCTCTTGTGTGAGCCTTGAAAGTGGAGCAATCTATCCCCAAAATGTTGGTACTTTACTGAGTGAAGAGGACCACTTGGATAGCTGGCTTTAGTCGGTTACAAACAAGTGGACACCATAACCTGGGCCTCCCTCGTGCAGTGCTTTTGCGTAATAGAAAGTTTTGAAGGATGACGACTCCTTTATCAGAAGCCAAAGTCGGGGTTTCAGTGACAGAGAAGTGGAGTTGATTTGTTTGACTACATATCAGGCTTGCTGAATGATTTGGAGCATGTTGTAGATCTTAAGCTTACTTGGCAGTTGGGGTGATGTGCAGGGTTGTTAGTTCAGACACAACCAAAGCAAGGACTAGTGGTATTAGTTGGGCCATTTTGCTTTCACCGCTCACCCTCCAAAAAGTCCGATTGAAGAAGGCATTTTTTGTTGCTGCTTTTGAGTTTTAAAAGATGGGGACATGCAAAAATTCGCACGTTGGGACCCTGCTGTAGGTAGAGGACAGGCCAATGCAGACCAATTAAGTTAACTGTGTTTAGGTTGCTGATCCAATGAGCATATCTTGTTTTGTCCGGGTTTAGACAAAGCCCATGTAACTTCGTGTAGATTGGGATGAGGGCAAGGCAGGCTGCAGTGAGACGGTGACTGCCCTAGTCCGTTTGTAGTTTGATATAAATTTGGCTATCGATGGTGTACTGATTCCCGATTTCCTGATTGTCCAGAATACCTTCCAGAAGAGCAAAGTACATGATTTGCAGGATAGATGATGGAACCAATCCTTCCAGTATTAAGTGAAGTTGGAAGAGTGCTTTTGTGCATATTTAGTTGGAAACCTTGAGTTAAGCATGCATGGAACCGTGACGAGCATTATACCACACTTAATCTAGCCAAAAAAACTTCTTGTTGGGAGCCATTTTAGAATTAATATGTGCCCTCTGCAGCACATTTTCAAAGTAATTTAAAAAAATAGATTTAGTGGAGGATTGACAGTGGTCCTATATGAAGGTCCACAGTGCTGCACTGTACTATTGCACAACACATTTAAAACTGAAATTGGCCCTTGTGCCTAGTCCGTCTTTCACCCATTTTCAACCTCAGTATAGGCACATTTCAGCTTCACTGATAGTCTACTGTGTAAGCAGTGATGCAAAGTATTTGTTTTCAAACTGGAAGCACAGGTGTAGACTGGGACGGGCCTGAGCAACAAGGCCCACCCAAAATATGTAAATGCCCACTCTGTTGGGCATTTACAGATGTCAATGCCACTAGAATTAGCCTGTCTGCAATACTTTCAGGCATCACTTGTTGGACAGTCCTGGCTACGCCTCTGGCCGGAAATGACTTCAGATGAACAGTGACGGGTTTCAGCCCAGTCTTACCTTTGTGAAAGGTGCTGCATAGTGGTCACGATTAATTCTAAAATGGCTCCCCATTAGAGTGCATTCATTTTGGTTGCTAACTTGAATATTTAAATGTCAAATGCTAATTTTCAGGGTGACCCCCATGACCATCTTAATTCAACATACCATTCCTTTTATCAAGTGATGTGTCTTCCAGAAGACATCAAGGCTTCAAGACCCTAGTCTTTGGCTTTAGAAGTTTCCCTTTGAGGGCAGTGCTTTCCGTCCTTCGTGAGCCATCAGTAACTTGCTGAGTAAGGTTTCTGAAGATGCAGTATTGCTCTAAATCAGAGTTGTATTGTTACATTTATAGAGGGCTGATTAAGGCTCGAAAGCATCTAGGCGCTAAAAGGGGCACACAGTCCAGAAGTACAACCACATCATAAATATGTTAAAGATGTGTTTTCAAGACTTTGAAGAATTGGCGGTAGTCTCCAATATTAGGCACTGAGACTGTCAACTTGTTCCACAGGGTCGGTGCGAGAACTGAAAAAGAACCAGCGCCCTGCCGAGCTCTGATATCCTGGCACTTTTAACAAAACCGGACTCTGAGCGGAGCCACCTAGTAGGTAGATAATGCTCCAGCTTATTTCTCAAGTGAATTGCCCCAGTGTCATTCAGGGCCCGATGAGCGATACATAAAATCTTAAACTGCACTCTAGACTTTACAGGCAGCCAGTGCTGCTTCTGCAACATGCTTGTAGAAGGAGAAAGTCTAGGGGCATATAAAGTCAACATGGCTGTGGAATTCTGAAGCACCTACAGCCGCTGTATCAGTAATCCTGGGAACCCATGATAGCTGAAGTAACCACTTTAGCACTGCAGTCCGAAGGGAGAAATGGAAGGATCTTTCGCAGCACATTAGGTCTTACAAAGCCAGACTAAGGCTACCGATATGTGGGAGCCTGTCGAAAGAAGCCTGACAATGAGACTTTTTGCACAGGTACTAGGGTGGGCACAAGTTCCTTTTGCAATTTAAAAAGTCCTTGTGTAGAAGAAGCATCATTAGTGATACGGTCTGCAAAAAACCTGGCTTTTGCCTCAGCATTCGTTTATCGTGTTCATACATCCTGATCATATTCAGTACACCATCGGTGCTCAAGGCTACAGTATGCTTGTTTATAGGAATGCAGTTCAGCGGTAAACCAGGGTGCAGAGGGCTTAAATCGACATGCCCGTGTTTCCACAGGGGTGAAGTCTGCTACTTCGGTGGGAGCGTTTAGTAAGGCGGAGCATGGTCATGACCATCATGCGCCACAGCCTGGTTAGTAATAGTCACCAGACGTTCTGCCAGTATGTCAGTTCTGGTCCACCTTACTCCAAAATTGGTGGGTTTGTAACCCATTGGAGGACTTATGAGGGCCAATAGGTGAAGTGATGGCAAATGACAAGAAAATGATCAGTCCTAGCCATAGAGGATTAAATGTGGCAGTGAGTGCGTTTTCAGAGAAAACTAAATGGTGCATCACCACCACAATGAGTGGGAAGGTGATTTTGCAGATCCATCACAATACCAGCAAGGGTTGCAATAGATTCTGTGCATTGAAGTCTGCAGGATCATGAAGGTAAACAGTAGTCACCCATAAGGATCAGGTTAGGATGTTTTAAAGCCAGATCTTTACCAAACTCAGAGAAATCATTAAAAGAATTGGCTAACTCTTGTGAGGGTGCACAGTAAATCAATAAGATATGAATAGATATTTCAGGGGCATGCTGCAATCTTACTAATAACCCGGAAGGCAATGAATGTTCAATAAGGATTGAGGAGTATTTAATGGAGGCCCGGTAAATAGCAGTCAGCCCCCTCACCCACACACTCACACATTAGAGGGTCTATCAAGGCGCATTAAATTGTTGGACTCGGGGAACACCTGTTGCACATCCGCATCAGAACTTGCCGAAAACCATGATGCAAAGAATATCAGGTCATGAATATTATTACGGTGCGGACCTTCCATTCACCTAAGGGCAACTCCATCAAAGATATTCCCCTTATCTGATATATGAGCTTGACTTTTCTTATTAATATACAACAGGGGATTACTCCCTTCCTGGGCAGCTTTCAGTAAGCCCCCAGGAAAGACCGATCAATTGGGGCATACTTAAGCAGTTCAGCTCGAGTATACCGGATTAGCACGTTCTGAGAATCTATCCCAAATAAAACTGAGTAGAGTACTTTATTTTGGCAAAGATCAGGGGCCCACGGCTCCTCCAGCACCCGGTCGTAGCAATTAGATTGGTTGGAGAAAAGTAGGAATATTTGAGATGGGCCTGTACTTCAAAAGAAAAAAAAAGTAATCAATTGAGACATAAAACCAGGCCTTGTGATGCTTTTCTCTGGCTTCATTTTGACTCCTTTTTAATAACTTCAACAGAATAGAAACAGTTGTGCAATGCTGACATGCCAATGCTAAAATCATCTCATGTTCTGCTCTGTCCTCCATAATCTCCCCGTTTCTTTGCAAGGGGTGTATGCAGTGCATGAACATGCTCGAATGGCTGGACTGGAGATGGCTAGACCCTCTATGTTGGCCTACAGAGATCTTTACCCAGATGAAGTGCAAATTCTGCCCTGGATTTTTGTAATAACTTCAAGAGTGTGTTGGGCTCTTTCTGCTGGTGAAAACGCAATTTCCTTTTTGCTGGAGCCTTCCCTCTGGTTGGCTGAGACCTCCTCCTTTGCAACATCTAAGGCTAAACATCTGCAAAGAACACAATCGGGTTCTTATTGTAACGGACTTCCACTTTCTGTAATGTTTCATTTGTTAAAGCAGTACTCTGTTTAATCCCTTTATTGGTAGTCTTTTGCAGGCTACATGAGCTGAGGTTAAGAATATAGAAAATAAATCGGATGAATTAATCTTATCTGATACTCCAGGACCTAAGGCTTGCAGGGATTTGAAGGATCTTTACCATCTTTTGCTTCAGAAACAGGTTTGAACTCTGAGAAGATCTGAGCATGATGTTTATAATGTGTCGTCTTCTGCTGTTTTGGAGGTTTTTCACAAAGCTTTTGATGCTTTGGAAAGCACACCATTTAGTGTATGTGCAAGGTATCGTAGGGTCAGACATTTCAACATTCCCATTAACCACTAGTAGTGTGTTCATGTCTGCTCCCCCTGTCTCCCAGGGTTAGTCCAGCCCTCCAATCAACATCAGTGCTCCTTCCAACGTTTTGGCAGTCATCCAAACCGAAATGCCATCCAAAATCTACTTTCATGATCACAGATGGGGGAAATCTATTGAAGTGTTCCATTCACTCAGGGTTGCCTTTTGTGAGCTCTGCTCAAAGCTCCTTAAGACAAAATGACCAACATGACAGTTCTTTCATCTTAAAACAAAAACAAAAGGACCACCAACACAATGGCTGGGTCATGAAACAGACAACACCCCTTTGTTCCTATGCAGGAAGTAAGTGGCTACTATTGCAGTAAAAAAACTAAATGGGTTTGTGGCCAGAAGTTAAATAAAACGGCTGCATCCAGCCTACAGCACAACAACTTGCCCCTGGACAAAATGGGGTTCTCTGGGATTACCACTGTCCAGGTAGCCATATGGGCTACTAAGGGCAGCATTCCAAAATAATTTTGCTCCTTTCAGGGAGAATTCTCCAGGGGGCACCCCTCTGGTAGAAGATAAGTTAGGGCATTACTTTCTTACCCAGCACTTGGGAGAGTTGCATTTTATGCTTCGGGTTCTTGTCTAGATGTAGGTTTTTTTTTTTCTTTTCATGCTGCAGCAACTTGTGTATGTTGTGCACGCAGAAGGCGAGACAGCTGGCTGGGTAGTTTGGCTTTCTCCATCTTTTTCCAACACACTCCCTTGATATTTTAAGATTTGTAGTAATTGTGAATAGCATTTTAGAGGTTCAGGCTGCCTAATTTGTCAGTTGCTTGTGTATCGTCAGAGGTAGGGATTCTGGGATGGTTGTGGAGCCGGCTGTGGGTGGGTCAAGACTGCAAGAATGAAGTATTTTCGTCAAATAATATTTTTTTGGAAGAAAGGGGCTACAATGATTGAATTAGTTTATGATTTCCGTTCTGTAATGTAGCAAATCACACAGGGGTTGGACCAATAGATGGGCATAAGATCAGTAGTGTTCAAGTTGAATATCCGATTGAAGAGGTGATAAAGTTTAGATGCAAGAATGGGCAGCTTCTGCTGCCAACTGCATATGGAAGAGATCATCACGATTCTACTAGGGTGCATGATTGCAGAATAAAAGTTAAAACCACCTCTGTTTTTATTCTATGTAATTATATAAAAGAGGAGATCCTTTCTTCACAGAAGTAGAACATGCATTTCGTTTTCTGTGAACGCAGTCGAAAGGAAAGCATGCTGTTTCACAACACCTTTAACAATTGTGTGAATATTATTTGACTGTATACCGGTCTACAATCGAACCCTTGGGTCTAGGACTCTGAAGTTGCTCTGTGGGTAAATGTCAGTTATCGCACCTATAGAGAAAGTCTTTGACGGTGTTAGGATGTTGTTTGTGGAATAGGCTGCCCTTTAGATCAGGGATTGCCCTTCTACATGGTGGATGGCCCTTCCTCTGAGAAGTTGGTGTTTGGTAAATCATGTACACTTACTAGGAGTACCCTGAAGTAATGCAATCTGGATTCAAATGAGGGTTTCCTGATGTTTTAGGGTTGGATGCATTAGTATGTTTATTTGTGTATGACAGTGCTTTCTGGAGTGTGTGGTTTAGCTTAAACGCATGTATTATTGTGATGTAAAATTGTGTCAGTTGTTTAATGTACAGCACCTAGAAACTGGTTTCCGGTATTGTTGCGCTTAATACATGATTTTACAACTAACTTTGCGCAAACACCTAGTTGCTGTTCATGTGTTATGCCAGTATGTTTGATACGCAAGGTCTACCAGTCTCCTCTCTTCAGAACATATCTATCCTCAATAATTGCCTTGGGAGAATCAATGTGACGCGCTTCTTATTTCTGAAAACTCAACACTTCAAGACATTGATGCAGCTGTGTTTCTTTTCTAAACGTTTTCCTTCTTCTTTCCTTCCTCCACTAATCGCTTGATGAACTATCAACTTGTTCTTCTACTGCAAATTGGCTTCCTTTTATTTAGTTTAAACTAACACGATCACTTTTATCTTAAATCAAAGGTTATATTGGTGTTTCTGACTCATTCATTCGTGTCAACACTGAGCTCCATTTTTGAATAGTTTGCCAAAATCCACCATCACAAGTCTGATCCTGCAGCCATGTTCATTATGGGGTCAGTTAATTTGACGAGTAGGTAGGCAAACCTAGTTTGTAAAGGCACTGAATTGTGTTCCCGTCCTTAAGTTAGTTAGGAAGAAGGTCAATACACCTTGTCTTGGTTGCCAAATTTCTGTTTTTTATTGTGCACGTGAGCGCTTAACGGTTATCTTAGAACGTATAGTGCTGGTCACATGTGAGAAGCACCAACACATGTTTTGACCGAAGTTTATCAAGGCTGTACATGTCTGGTGATGTGCCAGTGTATGGTGATATGGTGAGTATGGTACGACGCAACACATACATGAAAAGAGCAGACAAAATTGGTATATACCTTGTGAGTGGTGATAGTCATCGGGGATATGTACCAAGGAGGAGGAAGAGGAAAAGAGATACAAAGTGGGTTTAGCTTGACATCAACTATAATAGCTGTTTATAAATTATTGTTTAGAAGTGGTCCTTACCAGAGTGAACAGATTGAGGAGGCCCTTGTTAAGGAAGTGAAATGCCACTAGGTGGTTAGGATATCTGGTTCTGCATAGGTGAGGCTGGCAAGCCACTGTGAACACAGCGAGAAGGGGCATCCTTTAGGGGTGGCTCATGGGTGCTGGTACATGGCTAGTATGTGTGCAATGTACTGGGGTATTAGCCATCTGTCTATGAGCTGCGGTGTGATGGGCTGAGCTGAGAGTGTGGACTAATGGCAAACGGATAAATCAGTTAGGAGACCTAAGGCGGTGTTCTGGTGTGTTGATAATGGCATGATGGCACGCTGCCATTGGAGAGGCCATGCCTGGGGTAGGTGACCCCCGCGTAAGGGACAGGCAGGAAAAATGCTGAGGCATGGGAAGGTGTGGAGGCACTCTTGTGTCGATGGACAGTTATGCAAGGAGAGGGAAACCTAGTGCGATGTCCTAGTGCGTGCATAGTGGTATGCTGGCATCAGAGAGGCCAGGCGTGGGGTTGGTGACCCCCGTGTGAGGGCCTGGCAGGAGAAGGTTGAGGCACCGGAGTGTGAGGGGGGCACTCCCGTGTCGCTGGACAGGTATGCCAGGAGATGTGGTCTGTTTGAATTAAACATGCTGCAGCCAAAGGCGGTGGGGGGGCCTACTAGTATCGGGGAACGTGTGGGGTGTCAGGGGGAGACCGCATGGGGGTTGCAGGGCCAGGTTGGATTGCAGTGTTCGCTGTTGTCTGCGCTAGAGCTCCTACATGGGGCGGCATGCGGGATGGAGAGCATGGTTAGATAATGGTGCTGGCTGTGGACAGGGCTTACTAGCTGGATAGCGGGCAGAGGTGGGGGGGGTTCTGAATTGAGGAGGGGGCAGGTCGAAAAGGCGGCCAAGGTGTGGGGGGCAATCTTAAAATCAGCGTGGACGGACTCAGGGTGTAAACGGTGCTGGCCGTGCTAGTGCGCATACCGGCGTGAATGATGGGGCACAACCTCTCATAATTGCATGTGCAGATGGTGCGTTAAGGGTGGGGGGGGAGGGTGGTGCCAGGTGGTGGATTAACAACGGTACTTACCTGGGGATCCAGAGGCTACCTGTGAGCTGCGCGTTGGATGCGCTCTTGGAATCTTGTTCACTGTGCTGGAATGGTTCATATACAACAAGCCCAATGATGGGGTGATACAATATGTCCATTGACCGAGACAGGTTGCCATGTAGGTGGCTGATTGGAGGTTGCCAAGGAGATGCATCGGACCTGGACAGCAGATGGTGCCTGATTGCTGTGGTCCGGCGAAGCCAACAGGCCACGAAACATTAATTAAAATTAGACCAGTGTAGAAGCCGTCACGCCAGGGTATGGCAGACTGGTCACAATGGGATCTGATTCCCTTACTGGTGGGTGGTCGTTAAAGAATGACCCGACCCAGGTGAGAGATGTGGAGTAAACTGGCATGGAGAGGATCGGTAAAGTGGGGAGGGAGTGTTGTTAACTGAGGTAGCAGGCAGTGCCAGTACCGCGTCATTACAGCGGGAGTGGAGAGTCAAGTGGGTAGGAGGTGCCTAGGGGCACGAGGCTCTGAAGTAGAAAGAGGAGAGCTGGCAGGTATCTGGACTGACTGTATCATGTTATGGTGCTGGGGCATATTGGCAGGTGGGGGCCATATCTGGACTATACCAGTGGCATGGTATGGCGATGGATAGCAGCCCGTAGCAGTGAGAAGGGGAGGGGGGCAAAACCAAGAAGGAGAGGGAGACACAGGAAGGGTCAAGCTGGAGTAGTCCTCGGTGATTTCAAAGAAACGCATTCAGTTTGTGATCAGAGTTGAGCCCAAGGCTGACACATCTATATTTGTAAAAGAGTTTTGCTTTGCGTTGTCTCAGGTTCAGTTCTGTCTCCTCCCCTGGGGTCAGGTTGGACGATTTCAAGTCCCATGAACATGATGTTGTATGTTCTGTCGAGCTGACAGTTTTCCTGCCACTGCAGGGCCAGAGGGTATCTTGCGTCTTGGGAATTCAGCAGTCCAAGGTGCTCTAATCCTCGCTCTTAGTTCTCTTACAGTGCTTCCAATGTATTTGCGGTTGCCGATGATGGCATAAATAACTAATTTGGATTTGCAATTAATGAATTGTGTGACTTGCTTTTCATTGGTGTCGTTGAACATTAGTGTCTAAGCATTTCTCGCATGTGAACACATGTTGCAAGTTCCACATTTGTGAAAGCCCATTGCTTTCTTGGAGCTGAGCCAGGATTTTGTGGTTGTTGCAAAGGGAGCCATATAAGATGGGCTCAGCATTGTCCGCTGTGTGTGCGCCTTGGTGTATGTTAGTAGTGGTCTCGGGGGGATGTGAGGGGGTATCCAGCTCTTGATATCTGTGTCTGTATTGAGGAGATGCCAATGCTGCTGTAAGATTCTCTGGACATGGTAGCTGTTCTGATTGTACCTGGTGATGTATCTGATTTTTCCATCAGCAGGTTCCCCCCTGGTTGACGTAGCTTTAGGTGTCAATAGGGTCCTGCATACTTTCCTCGATGCCATGGAGATGGAATCGATGGATTATTCGGGGTAGCCCCTCCCAGAGAATCTGTGGTGCAAGAGGGTGCACTCTGCTTTGAATTTTTCATCGCTGCTGCAGTTCCGTTTTGATCAAATAAATTCACCTTTGGGGATGTTGTTAATTACTGATCTTCTGTGACAGCTGGTGGCGAAGAGCACCGAGTTGACCTCAGTCGGTTTTCTGTATGTTGTAGTTGCTATTTCTGTATTGTTGATGCTGATCGTGATATCCCAAAAATCGATGGAGCCATCCCTGGAGGTACCTGTTAGTTCCAAGCCAAAATTGTTGTCATTGAGGTATTCTTTGTAGAGGTTAAGTTGCTCAGGTGTACCCATCCATAAAAAGAGGTCGTCAATATACCAATAACATTTATGAATCAGGTGATTAAAGTATGGATTCGATGAGGTATGGACCTGTTTGTACTGATTCATGAAGAAATTAGCCATGGAGGGGGGGGGTATATGTTCACCCCATGGCTATCCCCTTCGTTTGTTTATAGTACTCTTTGTTGAATCGAAAAAATAGTGTTGGTCATTGAAAGTTAAAGAAATTCTTTCGTAAGTTTAAGGTGGGAGAAAAATGAGACTGAGGCCTTGGCGAAGGTGAAGTCTATGGCCAATGGCTGTGTAAAGGACCTTGACGTCAAGTGTCACTAAAGAGTAGTGAGGTTCCCATATAACATCCTGTAGTACGAGCAGGGTGTGCATTGTATCCCTCAGATATGTGGGGATTGTTGGAACTTCCGGGGTAAGGATGTTTATATATTTACCAAAAGGTTCGGTGATCCATCATATTGCACTTCGTATCAGTCGTCCCTCTGGGATATTGAGAAACCTCTTATGGACCATAGGTAGAAGTAGATGGTGGGCATCCTGGGATGCTTGGGGGTACTTGTGCTCTTCATCATTTGAGTCCTTGTGTGTGCCATTTCTTTAGGAGTTTGTTGGCTGATTTGGCAATGATATTGGTAGGGTTGTTAGGGAGTACTTCGTAGCATCCAGGTGTTGCCAAATGTTTGAGCCATTAGTCGCATCCGACTATAATCTCAACATTGCTGCCCTCGTCGGCCTCCTTGATAATAATTGCCTTATCTCGTGGTACATTCAAAGTCAGTCGTGAGTTTGCCATGTCTCTTGTCTTGTTTTATTCTCATGTTGTGTTCTAGAGAATGCAAGCCACGGGTCACTGCTTGCTGGAAGATGTCGATGGCATTGTCTCCTTGTAAGTTAGGGGTGAAATTCTTTTTCCTCTTCATTTCTGATATTTTCAGATTGCTTTCCTTGATATTGATCTTTCAAGATGTCTCTTTTGGAGTGAAAGTTAGTAGCATTGTTGTTCTCCAAGTTGACTAGCATGTGTGTGATGTACAGATTCTCCAGGTCAATTTGGCCGATTGCTGGTTTGGTCTTGTTGTCAGAACTCCATCTTACTTATTTTGCAAAATATTTTTGAGCTTGAGCTTCCTAGTGTATTTATACAGGTCAATGTGTGCTTCAACCAGGTTGACTGAGGCTGTGGGACAAATGAAAGTCCTTTGTTGAGTACACTGGTGTACATGATTGTCAAAGGTTGACTGGAGAGGTTCATAACAAAATTGGGTGCCTCCGTTCCCTCTGCTGTAGCTGCGACTGTGAGCGTGTTAGTCTGATAGCGCTTTTGTATTCTTCCGTCGCGTTTCTTGTTCGCGCCTCTCGTCTCTTCGCGTGGTTGTTTTGTCCACTAGAGGTTCCTGGAAGCGTACGCGTTTTTGATTTGTTGTACGGGTTTCCTTTTTGTAGCATTGTATTTGATCAAAAAAATTGTAACCAAGGCTTCTATTGCTCGGTGTTGGCTTTTGCCTGGTTGGTTCTGGTTTCTGATGGTCCGGCCGCTGCTTCTTTTGCTATGGGGTCTGGGTCACTTTCAACATCTGAGTTGGCAGGGGAGCTGTTTGGAGTGCTATCTCTTGAGCTGTTGTTCGCCAAGTAGTAAAATTTAGGTTGAAAAGTAGAGACTTGGTCTTCTCTGTAATCTTTTGTCCCTTGCACATTTTCTACATTTCCTGATCTTTACTTCATCTTGATGATTTTTTAGGATTTCGTACATGAGTTTGTAGTTCCCGTCCTTGGTAGCAGCAGGTGAGTTGGTTGCTTCAATATCTAGTTTCAGGTAGTATATCTCTAGAGTGAGTCTTTTGTGCTCTTTATCAGCATGTTCGCTCAAGAGTTCAACATTACTTTCGAAACCCATGATGTTTTCTTCCCATTTTAGCCACCAAGTCGGCATCGTCTGGGTTATTAAAATCAGGGAAGAATATAATTCTAAGCACACAAGGGATTTCCTCTTGTCCGATATCAATTTGGAGGGTAAAATGTATTAATCTCCTTGGTACAAAGGCGTTCGAGTCTTATACATTTCTGCAGTCCCCTGCGCTATTGTTCATTCTAGTCGGAGAATTGGTTGCATCCTGCAGGCGGGTACTTGGTTTGCTTGGGAAAAGCTCAAAAATTTCCAAAGGTAGAAGTTACACAAGTAGGTAGGCAAACCTAGGTTGTAATGGCGCTGGATTTTGTTCCCGTCCTTAAGTTAGGGTTAGTTAGGAAGAAGGTCAATACACCTTGTCTTGGTTACCAATATTTTGTTTTTTATTGTGCACATGAGTGCTTAAGTTATCGTAGCACGTATAGTGCTGGTCACATGTGAGAAGAGCCCACATTTCGACCGAAGTCTTTATCAAAGGTGTACATGTGTGGTGATGTGCAAGTGTATGGTGACGTGGCGAGTACGGTATGACGCAACAGGTAAGAGCAAACAAGATTGGTATATACATTGTGAGTGGTGAAGTGCTGGGTGCAGTGACAGTAACAAGTGTAAATGCCAAGTAACCGGCTGCAGGATGCAACCAATTTTCTGACTATTGACCGAACAATAGCAGAGGGGTCTGTTATTCCTCCAAACTCTCAACCCTCCTATGACAGTTAAATTAAGCATAGTTCTCTCGTTTTAAGATTACTTGACCTTTTCCTTTTTTAAAAAAAAAAAAATGCCAGAAATCAGTTTGAGATCTCCTGCATTGATTACTGTTGGGGTAGATTTTCATTTTCATGCACTCTTCCACATGCGAGTCACCCAGCAATTTTTGCTGGACTTAGGATTTTTGGTCTGTTCCCCTGAGTGAGTGCAAACATTTTTCCACACTCACTCATTATTTTACCCTATATTTTGGGATACTTTGTATTTCTTTTTATAACTCTCTTGGAGAAATGCTTTCCTCAAAGTTTTATGGCATCTGTCTTTGAATTTTGCTACACACAGCCCCAATGGCTTCCCTTTTTATTCATTTTCCTTGTGAGACCTTGAGTTCCCAAGAGCAGTGGGGATATTTAGTATTCTTCTAACTTTTATATTGTGAGATGAGCACACTCCATTTTATGTGGAGTGCTGAGGGGTAACACGGTAGCCCCTTTCTCACTGCTTCTGTAACGTTTTGGTTACTGTGACAAGCGCATCTGAATGGCTGGTGGCAGTGGTTTTATCCTACCTTCTTTTGTTCCATTTTTACTGCCAGGCTGTACTTAAAGCCACGGTAGTGCACAGAAGGGTCACCATTGACCCAGGATGGTGGCGGCTTTTTTTTCTCCATTTCTTGTTTGTCCCTTCTTTGTCCTTCTGCCATGAAGGGTGGGAGAGGTCCTGGTTTGACTTTTGCAGTGCATCGTCTCACGAATATGGAATCTTCTTGAAACTTTGGTGTACTCCTTCCGGACCTCCAGATACAGGATTCCTCTCCTTTAAAGTCCCCTTACCAGAGTGCTGGTCCAAGAAAGTGAAAACAAATCGACCAGGCGGTAACTGTTCTTCATTGGTGCTTCGGAAAAGGTGCCAGAATACCAGAATTCAGAACAAATACTTTGCGGAGAGCCTCTGCACTCGACTGCTGCCACAAGATCCATTCCAGTGTCCCTTCTTTTGTCTACCTGACCAGTAATCCTGTGACCATGTCTACTGCTCCTCGTCACTTATAGGGTACTGTGAAACTCAAGGTAAAACTTACCTAGAGTTGTTTTGATGCTCCTGTGTTGCTGGAGTGCCAACTTCGTGTGTTTGGGAGTTCGCTCCGCCCTAACACCTGTGTGCCTTCAGGGAGCATTCTCGGAGTCCCCTGAACCCTTTTTCCAACACAAACTTTACTTGCTACTGAACCCTCCTCTGGTACTTTGGAACTTTCTACAGCTTGTGCCTTGCCTGTTTTGCCCTCCAATTTACTTTTAGACACTCCTAACAGGATAGGGGTGGACTTCTAAAGTGTTAGGCCTCTGTGAAAATAATTACAACAATGGATCTGCTTTGTTGGTTTTGTTTCATCCATTCTTACCTGAAAGATATTCTGAAAAATTACCAACATTTTACTTACCTTTGAATTGCATTGTGACATTCTAAAAGTAGTACAAATGTGATTTACTTACTGTAAATATGGATTGGTTCTTCTAAGTTACTCATTGTGTGTTAAAGTACTTAAATTTACATTTTTTGTGTCTGTGTGTATATATATTTTGTTCTTTTATGAGGCTTGTGCAATCTGCTTAGATCACATGCTGTGCATAGGTCGACATCTAGAAGAAGCTGTATTACAGTTTTTGTCTTCGAAACTTGAAAAGGGGCGTCGACAGGGCGTGCCAGTAATATAATCCCTAGTGTGTCGTCCACTGTACCCATGATCCTTCACGCGTCGCTCCCTCAGGTTGTTTTTTTCCTCCATTCTAGGCGGATGCTTATAGCGGAGTTCCTCTTTCGGCTTATAGCCATTTACTATTGTCATATTACCGATAGCTTCTTCTTACTATCCTTTATATCACTGACTATCGAAACACCAGATGCTGGTGAAGAACAAGAAAAACGACTGTCGAAAGACTCCCGCGACGGATCCGTTTTGGCTTTGGAAGACAGCTACAGGCTTTGGCCCACACAGTAGGGACCAAGGGGGGAGGTCATTTTAGAACGTAAATGTATATGCCCCTTTCCTTGCACTAGATACGCCTAGCTGCTGTCATTACGTTATGGACAAGACCCCCCTCTTTAATTTTTAAATAAGTGCAATAGGAAATTTCTGTGGGTCGATAAACACATTGTGTGTAACCTGTGTCTCCCGGGAGACCACGTCGAGGTTTCTTGTCGAGCGTGCAGACTCTTCAAGCCCAAGACTTTGAAGGACCGATCTACTAAACGCTGGGCCCACTACACCAGACAGCTGGAGGCCATGGAAGTAGAGGGTGCCTTCAGCAACGGTGGTGTCCGAAGGCGACGGGGTTACTCCGGTTACTCGTGCACAGGCCCCCGACCCCGGAAGACAGGCCGGCAGTGGAGAAACTTTGCTGAAAATGTTGGGGGGGGGGGACATGACCTCTGAAGAAAAGGTGCCCCATTCAAATGAATGGGGACAAAATAGTGTGCCGTGAAAGTTGGGGGGACAAACACCCCCGTCTCCGCCTAAAATTACGCCCATGCAGGCCGGAAGCCTTGTTATGGGCACAACACCCGGCGGCGGAAGCGCTATTGCTTCATCCTCCACTAAACACATAACCCACGGCTGAGATGCGACACATGTGTCGAGCAGATGGCAGCGCACTACGTCTGGGGAGAGGTCCGTTGAATCTCTGTCTTCCGGGCACTCTCGATCGAGATTGCCACATGACGGGCCCTGGCTGTCGAAGGACGGTTCAGACGTCGCGTGAAAAACCCCCACTGGGGGCCGATCCTCCACGGACGAGGCTCCGGTTCAGCCCGCACCAGAAATTTGACGTTCAGTGTCGATTCAGGTAAAAGACTCCATATAGTCGGGATTAGCCCACTTAGGCAACAATCGGGCCAGGGTAAAGAGAGGGAGTCCAAGAAAGTCCTCGAAGATCCCTCAGAGGGAGAAATCTCAGGGTGTTGGGCCCATTCAGAAGAGTAAAGAGCCTGTATCTCGTGATTCTGTCTTCCACCCTTAAAAAGAAGGCTCCTCCTTCTACCTTACTGCCTCCCACAAATGAAGATTTAGGGCTCCCTCTCGACCACTGGTCATCCCTAATTCTGCCCACTGGTCAGCTCAGGATGTAGACTGGGTCATGAGGAGGATGTCCTTCATGGCCAACTTCTATGAAAGGGACCCGACTCTTTGAAGAGCTTCCACTACACCCCTTGCCCCCCAACTACAGCACCCTCTGGGTCGCAGATCACTGCTCAACCATCTGCTAAGAGGTCTCGTCCCGAGAATCCAGTCCAAAGCAGTCATTCATCTCTGACCCACACTCAGATTATGAAAACCTCTCTGTTCAGGATGCAGCAGACCCTTATTACAGGGATGATTAGGAGCCTGAGTTTGACCCTGAGACAGATATGTATGTCATGGATGGACTCACCCATTGACAATCAACCCCTGCTAAATGAAGTGCTTGTCAAGGCAGCAGAGCATTTTCAGATGGCTACTTAGGAAGAACAACATGATACAGCTTTTGTAGATGAAATCTTAGGAGATGAGAAGGCTGTTACTGGTTTATCCCTCTCCTCAAGTCCATTCAGCGAAACATAAAGCCATCGCTGGAGACCCCTAATCTTAAGTGGGCAGTGAACCCCCGCATAGAGAAACTGTTTAGACCTGCCCCTTCTTACCCCTGTATTTTCAGAGGGCAACTGAAGCCTGATTCATTAGCTGTTACCACAACAAGGAAGAGGGTTGGTACTCCCCCTAGCTTCCTCTGAGGCCCCACCTGACGAGGTAAGCAAGAGACTTTACACAATGGGCAGAAAGGTGGCCTCCTCCGCGGCATTCTAGCCCAGGATTGCTAACAATTCTAGCTTGTTGGCCAGCTACAACTCCCACAAATGGGATGAGGTCTCGGCCTTACTATCATCGGCCCTGGAACCACTTAAGTCTCAGCTTGCCCAGGTGGCTGCAGAAAGCAGGGCAGTGTCAAGCTGCTTATTGAAAACCAATCTTGATGCCACGGGCAACGCAGGCAGGATAATAGCAGAAGGTAAAATTATCAAGCGTAACGCTTGGTTGCGCCAATTAGGTTTTAAACCAGAGACGCAAGCTACCCTTATTAACATGACCGTTGAGCCCAATGTGCTCTTTGGCAAGGCTGTTGAGGACGCCTTAAAGACCGCCAAAGAAGAATACAATGCTCTCAAGTCGATTAGGCCAATGCCCAATAAGCCTACTGGCCAGAGGGGAAACAGGAATTTTCGTCGCTCACGTGGCCAAAATTCAGAGTGGTTCGACCTATAACCAGAGCGAAGGTACTGCCTGGGGAAACAGTCAGGGTCAGTCCTCCCAGAATTACCCTAGAGGAGCCCGCAGTCGCTGTAGGGGCAACTCCTCCCAAGGTGGCACCCCACCTCAAAAGCGGTGACTATCCGCTCCAGGTGCCATCCCTTGCCTCTCCAGTTGGAGGCCGCATATCCAGCTTCACCCACACATGGGAGGAAATCGCCACAGACAGATGGGTGCTGTCCACCGTAACAGGCGGATATTGTATAGAGCTCCTCGACCAACCCTAGAACCACCCCCTATGACAAAAGACCCATTACAAGGAACACCAGCGCATCCTCCTCGAGGAAATCGCCACACTTCTACTAAAGGACGCCATCGAAGTTGTCCCGGCCAACCAGGTAAACAAGGGTATTTATTCAACTTACTTCCTTGAGTTAAAGAAAGCTCTAACAATGCGCCCAGAGTTAGATTTGCGCCCTGCAAACAAATATGTCTAGCCACAAAAGTTCTGCATGACTATGCTACAAGAGGTAATCCCTCTACTAAAGGGGGAATTCATGGCAACACTTGATATGAAAGATGCCTATTTTCATATTTCAATGTTCAGAGCACACAGAAGATGCTTGTGTTTCGAGATGGCGAACCAGCACTACCAATTCAAAGTGCTACCCTTCGTAATAGCATCTGCTCCAAGGGTATTCACGAAGGTACTGGCGGTGGTGGCAGGACACCTGTACAGGGAGGCAATCCCAGTGTACCCTTACGTGGACGACTGGCTGATTACAGGGGAGTCTCCTGTAATTTGCATGCAAAACATTCAAAGAACTATCAACCTACTCTTCCAATTGGCCTTTTCCTTCAATGAGAAAAAATCAAGCCTAGTGCCAAGCACAACCAAGCAGCTCTTAGGAACTATCATAAACCCACAAGAGGGGTTGGTCTTTCCATCAGAGGAAAGAGTCCAAAACATGTTACTGCAAATACCACATCATCAGGCCGGCCCGCAGATAAGGGTGCGCAAAGCGATGTGTTTGCTCGGCATGGTGGCATCTTGCATTTACCTGGTACCTCACGCGCGCCTGCACATGCGACTCATGCAGGAGTGGTTGGCGAAACAGTGGTCTCAGGCGAGTGGTCAGTGGGACGATCTGGTGGTCGTTTGCTGGTGGACAAAAGAAAATCTGTTGAAGGGGAAACCCCTTCTACGATCCGGAAATACAAGCGATTGTCATGATGGACGCCTCACTCGCTGGGTGGGGGGCTCATTACCTTCACCACACAGCTCGGGGTCTGTGGTCTCATGCGGCAGCACAGAAACACATCAATCTGCTAGAACTACTGGCAGTATTCAAAGCCCTTCAGGCGTTCGAGTCTCACCTAGCAAACCAATCTGTGCAAGTCCTGACAGACAGCACTACAGCGATGTTTTACATCAACAAGCAGGGCGGGTACATGTTCTCCAAATCTGTCCAGGCTTGCACAACAAATTTGGAAATGGGCACTCAAATGGAAGATATTCCTATCATCACAAAACGTTCCAGGGGAACTCTATTCTCTCGCAGACTCATTGAGCAGAGATCCCCTACCAGAAGAACACGAGTGGCAACTACACGCAGGGGTCGTAGAACACCTCTTCTCTCAATGGGGTTTCCCCACAATAGACTTGTTTGCTACAAGCGAAAACAGGCAATGCCCAGACTTCACATCCAGGTTAGCCCAGCCAGGCTCCAAGGGCAACACCCTATGGATGAAATGTTCAGGGAAATTTGCTTAAGCTTTTCCCCCAAATCCTGTGAGGAAAATGGTGAACAAGATCCACAAGGAACAGGTGACGCTCATCCTAGTTGCTCCTATCTGGGCAAGGCAACCCTGGTAACCACATCTTCACAAACTGGCGATCCCATCAAACGCCTGTGCCCGTACAATCTTCTCACTCAGCACAGGGGAATAACAGTGCATCCTCAACCTCACTCAATGAACTTGGCAGCATGGCTCCTAAAGTCATAGAGTTCGGACATCTTAATCTGCCACAGAGATGTATGGATATCTTGAAAGAATCAAGAAAGCCTAAAACTAGGCACTTTTATTATGACAAGTCGAGGGGATTTGTAATTTGGTGCCAGTCTAAACAAATTGAACCCATAGAATGTACTCCTTCCCACATTCTAACTTATTTGCTCCACTTGCTAGATGCATGGTTAGTATTCAACTCTTTAAAAGTCCACCTGGCGGCTTTGTCAGCCTATACCACTTCACATAATAAAGTCTCATGGTCGAAGGTACCTGTCATCCAAGCATTCATGGAGGGAGTAAAGAGACTCCACCCTCCAATTTCACAACCGCTGCCAGGATGGGATCTCAATGTTGTATTTGCTATGCTCATGGGACCCCCTTTCGAGCCAATGCACAAATCTAGTCTCAAACACCTGACTTACAAGACTGCCTTCTTAGTGGCTATCACTTCCATAGGAGGAGTTAGTGAAATACAATCATTGTCCGTGCAGGTTACTTTCTTTGTTATACTGAAAGACAAGCTGGTTTTACGTACTCACCCTAGGTTCTCCCCTAAGTTAATCTCAAATTTCACATAAACCGGTCTATTGAGCTAATGGCTTTCTTTCATGAACCCACACCTCAGCTGAGGTAAAACTCCAAACACTAGATGTGAGGAGGACGGTCCTCTACTATGTAGACAAGACCCGACCGCTAAGAATAACAGATCAACTGTTTGTCTCCATAGCAACGGGCAGAGAAGGTGACCGCATTTCAAAGAATGCTATCTCTAGGTGGATAGTAAGATGTTTACAACTGTGCTATTCCCTATCAAACAAGACACTGCCTTTTACAACCAGAGCTCACTCCACAAGGAACCACTCTTGCTTTCATTGCAAATGTCCCTGTAGACCGCATTTGCAAAGCAGCTACATGGAGCTCAATACACACTTTCACTCAGCATTACTGCATTGACACTCATTCCAAGACAGATACACAGGTGAGACAAGCAGTTCTAAGACATCTGTTCGCCCATGAACCTTCTCACATCCTGCCACCTTCTAACACTTCTCGCTAATCTGTGCACAGCATGTGATCTAAGCAGATTCCATAAGCCTCAGAAGGAATATATTACTCACCGTAATAGTAATTCTGATGCTTGTATGTGCTTAGATTCACATGCGCATAGCCTTCCTCCCCTCCTAGATAAGGCGCATGGATGCTTATGAGCTTGTGTGATACCTATCTGCTTGGATACAACTGTACTCGCGCTACACTTCATGCTACCTCCTGTCAGAAAAATAACAATCTGAGGGACCTCGACTCGTGAAGGATCATGGGTACACTGGATGTCACACTAGGGATAGTATTACTGGCATGCCCTGTCGACACCCCTTTTCAATTTTAGAAAACAACTGTAATACTCTGCAGCTGCCACTAGATGTCTGCCTATGCACAGCATGTGAATCTAAGCAGATACAAGCATCAGAAATACGATTACGGTGAGTAATGATCATATATATTATCTCTTTAGTGTGTCAGTGGGCCTTTGTATATACTCTGTTCTTTGTACCACCTACATCCCTTACTCCCTCCTAAGATAAGCCTGACTGGCTGCTCAACCATTGCCACTAAGATACTTGTGTGGTTCAGGCCTATAATAAGTGTTGGAGCCCTGTGTCCCAAGTGTGAGTCTTCTAAAGTCCTACCATAGGTGGACTTTTGTCAAACTCCCTAACAATTAGAAAGCAGATCAATTCCAATTCTGTTCGGCTACTAAATTGTAGTTGTCCGGAGATCTTGTGGTTTCAGAGGTCTGGCTAGATTTCTGTCGGAGGTTCCTACATTAAATGCCCACCATTTCTAGTCATGAATTCTTTGCATGTCCTGTTTTCTACTTCCCAATTTTTGCTCATTAGAGGTGGCAATTTACCCTCCTTTAGAAAATGGTTGAAAACCTGACTTTGGGGAGTAAGCGGCAGGTTAATTTGTTTCTCACCCTTAACCTTTTTAGTAATTTTGGCTTGCTTTCAGTTTGTTACTTTATAGTTTATATTTTAAGATTTGTTATGTAATGCATAAGTGCCGGTATTTTATAAATGTCTGTAATTTGTGTGTGTGTGTATATATTTTTCTGATGCTTGTGAATATGCTTAGAATGACATGCTGTGCATATAGTGCAACATCTAGTTCTAATCGCGCGTATTACATCTTTTTTTCAAAGATCGAAAGGGGACGTCGACATGGCCGGGACTGTAACACTATCCCTAACGTGACGTATAGCATACCCAAAATCCTTTATGCGGCGAGGTCCCTCAGATGGGTTTTTTCCGCCAAACTAGTTGATTGCCTTATGCAGAGCTTGCAAGTGTATATATTGCTTACTATTGTCCCACGACCTACGGTTGTCTAGTCTCCAGACTATTTCTTTTCGACGACTGCCTCGTGGGCTTTCTGCTCCCAAAGACATCCACAACTGCTCGGCGACTGGTGAACTGCTCAATGTCTGTCGTCCGCGTGGCCTCGACCCTCCGGCCAGGACCTTAACAGTAGGGAGAGGGGAGTCCTGGTTTTATTATTTTTCAAGAATGCATTTCCTTTACCCTTCTCTTTCCCTATTTGGTCTGGCTGCCATCACCCTCTGCTATGGAGAAGACGCCTTTTACATTTTGGCCGTCGTGTAACGCTGTTGGAATTGGTGTCTACCTCGAGACCACGACAAGCATTCATGGTAATCCTGCAAGCACTTTCATCCCAAGACGTTAATGGACAGGCAGACTAAACGGTGAGCAGCCTACGTGATGCAGGCCGAAAGCCATTGTCCCCCACCCATGCCCCCCCCCATTGGTGCCGTTGCTTTGGATGACGAGGAACCCATCGGCAGCCATGGTTCCCAATTGGAAGCCATCAACATTTTGGCAGAACCCTCAGGCTCCCAAATGCCCGTCCCTAGCCCTGACAGGCCACCGGCTCTGTTATGGGGAGTTCACACCCTCGTGAAAGTGGCCTCAAAAGACAGTTCGGACACTGCGCATAATCAACACCTCCTTTCGCGCGTCGAAAAGCATGTGGCGAAAGGCGCATCAGCGTCTCCCAAACATACGCTGTAAATGCATGAACTTATAAAAAAAACATATCCTTGCTTCCCTTTTAAAGACAAAATCGCTGAAAAAAGCAAAATACCAGACTCCTTTGTCTCTCCAGACCTCGGGCTCTCAAGGATATAGGTTCCTTCTCCCCAGCAGATACTCGCAGGAGCTGTGCAACCCAAAGAGCAGGCACCCTCCCATACCACCTGTATTCCTTCAGGTTTTCCACCCTTCTATGAGTGGACCCCTGATCAATTCAACAAGATTATGAAAAGGATATTGTGCTTTGACTTCATGGGCAAGTACCGTAAATAACTTTCGCCCAGGAACCTCCAGCCTCCCTTTATCAAGACTCATCTCAGGACATGAATGCTATCAACCCCTCGGGGGTCACAAGATCCCGGCTCGCAGGGGGAGACCAGGGAGATGAGTACTGTCATACTGTCAGGACCAGTACTACAATGAAGACATCTGTCATCCAGTCACCTGACCACCACGATCAGCCAGTAGCAGATTCACCTGTAGATAATCAGCTTCAATACAACAAACTGCTGCTGAAGGCTCCCCAACATTTCAATATTGACACCCAAAAAGCACAAGGAGACAAAAGACTTTGTGGAGGACAATCCGCCACTATGTTTATTCCACCGTTACTATCCATACAAAGACATGTAAATCCCTGCTTTCTTAAGCCTAAACTCACATGGGCGGTTA